>NW_017728906.1:179068350-179106304 GCF_001723895.1 Crocodylus porosus | reverse complement strand
GTATACTCCTCCTTGGTGGCTACCCTCTTCTTCCACAGTCTGTATGCTTTTTTTTTTTTTTTTTGTTCCTAGGCTTTCCTGGATTCCCCTGTTCAGCCAATAGGGTTTCTTGGCCCCTCTGCCTCCCTTTATGTGTCATGGGATTGTTCCCTTCTGTGCTGAAGTATTGTTCCCCTGAGGAATGACCACCCTTCCTGGATTCCCATCTTGCCAATGCTCCTGTCCTTCAGTGCCTCTCTTACTAATCTCCTGAGCTCAATGAAGTTTGCCTTTCTGGAGTCTAGCACCTCTGCCTTACTGGTTATCTTTCCCACCTTCTGCTAGATAGTGAATTCCACAATTGGTGGTCACTATCCACTAGGTTACCCTGTATCTGCAGATCGCCCGCTAGGTCATCCCCTGTAGCAAACAGCGAGTCCAGTAAGGCATTTCCCCTAGTGAGACTGTACACCTTCTGTGTTAGGTGAAGGTCCTGTATACAGATTAAAAACCTATGTGAATGATTAGATCTAGCTGATTGCTGCTTCTAGCAGATGTCATGGTAGTTTAGGTCATCTATTACAACCATGTCCCTTGAGTATACTGCCTCTGAGAGCTGCCTTGAGAATTCCAGGTTTAGCTCATCCTCTTGGTGTGGCGGTCTATAATAGACCCCCACTACCAAGTCCCTTTCACCCCAACCCCCTTGTAGCCCTCAATGCCTACTGCCCAATTGTGGGTAGGGTCCCACCAGGTTTCAGTTAATCCAACCAGATCAAAGTCTTTGTTTGCAAGCAGGAGTGTGAGTTCCTCCTGCTTATTCCCCATGCTCCTAGCATTAGTATAGAGAAACTTAACCCCCCCGATAGGTACCCTTGATTACTCTCCTGTCCTAATGTGTTAGGTGAACAGCTCACAGGACTATATGGGCAGGTGTGCCAGAGCAACATTTGGAATAGAAATCTATTTCCTCTCATGTGACTAAATAGCAATTTTCTAGCTGTGTGAATGGTGTTTTTGACACTCTTGCAGAAATTCTGGTCCCCCTACCCTGTGTGTAAAGCTTTCTGGGCAAGTATGGCTACATACACATGTCTATTCTAGATGCATAAGTGCATGTAAGTCATGGAAATGTAGCTTGCTACAACCCAATGACTAATAACCAGAGGGGAAAGGAAGACTATTGCATTCTAGTCCTAGTAGCTGAGTGGGCTCTTACCTAGTAAGTGGGAGATTTGGGTTCTAGGCACACTTTACCCAGACAGAGTTTGAACCTTTACCCCTTTGACTTCCCAACAAAGTGCTCTAACCAGCAAACTGATTAAGCACCATCCAGTGGCCCCTCCATCTCAGCTCCATTTTCCAGACAAGCCACTGCTCATTTCATTTAAGTCTTCAGACAAAATGGATGGGGAACTGTGCTGGGCACACAGTCTTGAGGTATATGTTCATTTTTCCAAAAAAACAACCTTAGCACTTCAAAATGCCTTGGACATATTCTTCACAAAAGTAGTACAGAAAAAGCAAGGCACCTTTAGAAGCAAATGTAATCATGATATCTGCATCTCCACTGTGTTTTCTCACAAAATTTAGTGGTGTGACATCACTCCAAACCTTTAGCGACATTTCAACTACTTGTTCCACCTCCTCACGCTTCAGTTTGTTGGTGTAATTCTGTATCCTTCATACAAAAAAAGTTCAGAAAGCACAAATATTAATATGCAGTTATTTAACCTTATGAGTTATGTGATCAGAGGGCTGTATTCTCTGGTCTACCAGGTTCACTGAGTCTCATGTAAATAATGCTAACTTGACCTAAAAAAGCTGGACATTTATTTGGGACAATTCCTTCTATGTAAAGGCAATGTTTATGTGCATAAAACCTACAGAGGCAATATAAATCTCTCTCACACTAGTGCAGATCCTGGAGCACTGTTATAATCTGCTGCTAGGCTTTAAGTTAACCATTGACATCTGTAGTTTTTATTTTTATGTGAACTCAATGTGTGGTTCAACAAGGTCTCATTGCAACCCACATTTTCAGTGACTAAGGTATAGATCATTGGTGCAAGGTCCATCCATACCAGAGAAAAAGTCTACGTTCCTCTCACTAGGCCTTGATAATGAATCTTCTACCTCAGGGGTGGGAAATTATTTTGGGCGGAGGGCCACTTACCCAGTTTTGGCAGGCTGTTAAGGGCTGCATGGGTAGCCCCACCCCTTGACAGGTGCCCCACCCCCTGGGCACCATCTTGGGGTCAATGTCCCACTGGTGGGGCCCAAAATGGGGTTCAGGCTGGCAGGGGTCCATGGACCTAGGCTGGGCTGCACCAGCAGGGAGAGGGGGGAGCTGGCTCAGCTCCATAGCGCCCCTGCCAGCTGGGACCCTGTGATCCTGCCACCCTGCTCTGGGCCCTGCCAGCACTGACCCTGGGGCACCAGTGTGGGCCCCGTGCTCCCACTGGCTCCCCGCCCACTCACACCCAGTGCCCCCCAGCCCTGCGGTACAGGTGGGGGGCAGTGCTTGCTGGCAGAGAAGAAGTTGGTGCTGAGTGCAGGGAAAAGCAGCCCCTGGCCCACCCATGGCTTGCGCTCCCTGCTGCAGGTGCTCGTAGTCCACGTGGGGCTGTCTTGAGCAGGCACAGGCAGTCCCAGGCAGGCTACGAGCAGCTGCAGCACAGAGCACCAGCTACATGGCGAGTGAGGGGTTGCTCTTCCCCATGCTCAGCACCAGCTTGTAACCTGGCCCCACTGCTAGTCTGGCAGTGGGGCCAGGTTACAAGGTGGTGCTGAGAGTGGTGGGGGGAAAAACAGCCCCTCGCCCACCCCATGCCCAGTGCCTCATGCTACAGGCACTTGCAGCCCACCTTGAGCTGCCTGTGCCTGCTCTGGACAGCCCTGTGTGGGCTGCGAGCACCTCCAGCAGGGAGTGTGCCAGCCACGGGGCTGCTCATTGTGCCAGGAAGGGGCTGCTTTTCTCCACACAGGGAAGGAGCCCAGGGAAAAACTGAGCATGGGGGGAAAAGCAGCCCCTCCCCCAACCCATGGCCAGCGCTCCCTGCTGCAGCCTTTCGCAGCCCGCACAGGGCTGTCCAGAGCAGGTGCAGGCAGCACCACATGGGCTGCGAGCAGCTGCAGCACGGGGTTCCAGCCATGGGGCGGGGAAGGAGCTTCTTCCCCACCCCATGCTCCTTCCCTGCCCGGGGTCCCCCCCCTTCTCACCCCCCACTTACCTGCAGTTCCAGCGCAGAGCAACCACATGCTTCCAGTTGTGGGGCAGGGCCGGGTGGGTCCCACTGTTGTTGGAGCCCACTGGGCTTCCCCTGGGTCCTACTGCCCTTGGTTCCTGTCATTTTTTACAGGAACCAAAGGCAGAGAAATATTAATTTTTTAGGGGCCCCACAAGCTGGATAGAATGGCCTTGTGGGCCAGATCCAGCCTGTGGGCTGTATTTTGCCCACCCCGTTCTACCTGGATGTCCAAGAGCTAATATTACTGTAATAATGGGTCCTTGTTTACGAGTTCCATCTGCGTCACTTCATAACATACCTTGCTGTGTCTAATTTCCAACGAACTCAACCATAACATTTTTTGCCCAGCACATCTTTTAAACTCTTTCTGGTGCATTAATGGCATTGGAACAATGAATAGATAGTCTTCATAGTTCTTGAAGTCCTATAAGCCACACTTAGCACCTCTGAAAATCAAACTATGAGTTTACATATCTATATATTAAATCACTTTAGTCACTCAGTTCTGAAAAGGTGGGTCTGAGCTTCTGTTTGTCTAGTCTACTGAATCTGTCAAATGTGAACATAAAATCTATCATGAATGTGTATGGTGAACATTTATTAGCCATATAATCAGTAGTTAGTTAATACTGTTTAGAGCATGGGTGTCAAAGATCTGGGCTGTGGGCTGGATCTGGCATATAGAGCGCTATTGTCTAGCCTGTATGCTGTAAGCACTATATGTTGGCCCCAGCCCTGCTCATTGCATATGATGCAGGGAACCCATCTGACATGGGCTGCACACAGTGCCTAGGGCCAGTCTGGGGCATACACTACATGTGGTGCCTACATGCTAGATCTGGGACTGGTCTGGAATGGGCTCACAGACTGACCCTTTGTGCTGCAGCTAGCCTACAAGGCCAGTCCAGCGTGGGGGCCATATGCAGCATGCTTCCCAGACTGCCCCCTGTACTGCATGCCATATGAGGCTTGGGACAAGCTTGTGATGCATGTGGTGGGCTGGAGCTGGGGCCAGGGCTAGGGTTGAGCCTGGCATGTGCTGCATGCAGCACCCAGTGTAGTCTTGGGTGCGCACTGCCTACAGCACCTATGCCATACTGGCCCTGTATGCTGGACCTGGGGCTCCTAGACCAGAGCCAGTGCGCCAGGCTAGTCTGGTGCAGGCACTACATGCAGCACATACTCCAGACTGGTTTATGCTCTGTGTGTAGCATATGTCCTGGTCCTGCGCCATGTGCCATGTGCCATGTGCATGGCTGGAGCTGCATGTGTGCTGCATGTGCTACATGGGGCTGGAGCCAGCATGTATGCTACAAGTAGCCTGTGGGGCCTAAACTGTACTAGCCCTATACTGCACTATGCTGTGCCTACACTGTCGCAGCCCTATGGGCTGACTTCAGAATGTGGGGCCTGTTTGACACCCCTGGAATAGAGCTTTGAAAAATGTAAAGTAGTACAGTAAGCATTTCTAAAGTACTTACATGGGACCACAAATAAAGTAATGTCAGGAGCAGCATGACACTCACCATGAGTTCCTTACCTCTGGGTTTTTTTTCTTTGGCAAAGGGGAACAATTTAGGTACTTCATAGAACAGACCAGCTATAGAATATGTTACCATTGTTATAGATAAGCTACAGATTTTGAAAATTATTTAGTTCTTTAATATGTTATGGGAGCATAGCATAAGTCACCTACACACTGTTTGTTAAAATGGAAATAAGAGTCTGGTCATAAGCACTTACCGGTATGTTATTGTATTTCCCTTCCATTTGGGCTTCTTTATATAGAACTCATGTTTCTTCACATCAGAGACCCCACATCGAGATTTTTTCATCATTGCCACTGTTTGAGTGTCCAGTTTGCCAGTCACATGGAAACCAAAGAACCCTTGAATCTCTTTAATCTTGCTACTGACAGCTCTAATATACCTTTTTGCTGTCCTTGAAGAGACTGGATCCATGCTATAAAACTGCTGCGGGTATTTCTGTATGAAAGGGGTAGGTTCAGAATATGTTCAAAACATGGCCCACACTTCAGTGAAATATTATTTTTAAGTATTTTATTCGTAAGCCTTCTTCTTTCAGGTACTGAGATAAATTTAAAATAGTGTTTAAGCACTTCACAAAAACCAATTAACCACACTTCACAAGTACACAAGAAAATACTCCTATTTCTATTTTACCTCTCTAGTAATACAGAGAAAATGGTTAAAGAGCTTGCCCTTAAATAGAGAGGGAGTCATCAAGACAGGCTTTAGGATGGGGTGGGCAAAATACAGCACCCAGCCCACAGACTTTGTCTGGCCCTCAGTGGGTCCTTTGGTCCCACCTGGCCGAGGTACCATCCAGCCCATGACACGTCCAGCCCATGGGCACGCAACAGGTTGGGGTGACTCCAAAGCTGGATTGCCTTTCTAGGCAAGAGGAGAAAGGGGATGAGGAAGAGGAACCAGGCACCAGATCCTGCTCCAGGAAAGTACGTGAGCCAGGGCTGCCTGTGTTTGGCTTACTGTTTGTTTGGTGGGTTGTGTGTGTTTTGGGCATGGGCTTTGAACAGTTGGGAGTGCTGTTAACTGAGTGACTGCTGTGTGATTGCTGCATGTGTCAGACAAAAGCCCTAAAAAAGGGGCAAAGCCAGGCCCAGCAAGGTATAAAAGGAGACTCCCTAAGTGACCAGGGACTAAGTGAACAGGAACAGCAAATGAGGTAGTTTGCAAGCAGTTTGCAAATCAGTTCACAGCTCTCCTCTTTGAAAGGGAGCCTTTAAGGTAAATTATTTCTTTAATTAAGAGTAGCTATCCTACATCTATTTAGTGCAAGTAGCTAAAACTTGGGAGCTAGACCAATACTTAGCCCCTTGTTTAACTACAGTCCCAAGTGAGGGGAAGTTCACTATGGAGTTTGCCTAGAAACTCTCACTTTCCTTCACTGTAAGGTTGGTGAGTGGAAACAGGGAAAAGGGAAACTTTCAGGAGCAGCGAACAGGCCAGATTACAGGGGAGTTTGCTAGGGAAGTTCTGCTTAGAAAAAGGGGCAGGAAGGGAGATCCAGAGACACGGCTGGAGAACGTTGCAATCCCAGAGGCACTGCTGCTGTCAGCTCTTCCTCTGCTTGCACCACTGAGGCTCACTGTTGAGGCTTCCACCCAGGTCCTGGTTTGGTGCTGTGGAGACTGCAGCTTGTGGCTTCCTTCCAACGACAGGCAGATGGGGGAGTACCTGCAATGTGAGTGGTGGGTCCTGGTGGTGTCCCTCAGAGAGCAGGCAAGAGAGCTAAGGAGGAGGTGGCAAAGCTCTGAAGCATCCTCCGTCATGAGGACTGCATCAATTCAATGTTGGAGGAGACCTCTAGAACTGCAGAGGAAGGACTGCCAGAGGCAGTGTTAAAGAAGGAAGGGGATATGGACTCCCAGAAAGGTAGAAGCTGGAAGCTTGTGACCTATGGCAGCAAGCAGAAATCTTCATCTCCACCTGCAGTAGTTTGCCTGGAGACCAGATATAGATCCCAGGCAATGGTGGAGGAGGAGCATGCTCCATTGGTGGAAGAGGCCAGGCCAGGCCCCCCCAAGGTTGGAAGGATCAAGAAAATTGCCACAAAGAGGAAGAGATGGGTGATGGTGGTTGCTGACTATGATTTTTGGAGGACTGAGGCATCACCTGCTGGCCTGACCTGTTGTCTTGGGAGGTCTGCTGCTGGCCTGGAGCCCAGATCTGAGATATCACACAAAGATTACTGAGACTTATACAGCCCTCTTACTGCTACTCCATGCTGCTTATTCGTGTTGGCACCAGTGATACTCCTGGGGTGACCCTGAGCAGATCTAAAGTAAATACAGGGCTCTGGGTGCAAAGGTGGTGAGAACAGGTGCTCAGGTGGTATCTTCCTAGATCCTTTCAGTCAAGGGGAAGGGCCCAGACAGAAACAGATACATCCTGCAGATCAATGCATAGCTGCACAGATGGTGTTGCTAGGAGGGCTTTGGCTTCTTCAACCATGGGATGTTGTTCCAAGAAGGAGGATTGTTTGGAAGAGACAGGATCCACCGAATGAACGGAGCTTCCAGCATATTGGAGCAGGCTCCCTGCATGTGTGTAAGTGCCCCTAGGGACAGACGATGCAGAAAATACTGACGTACTTAATGCTTTTTTCACCTCAGGCTTCACAGGCAAGGTCAGCTCCCTGACTACTGCACTTGGCAGCACAGTTTGGGAAGCGGGTGATCAGTCAACAGTGCTGAAAGAACAGGTTAGAGAATATTTAGAAAAACTGGACATGTACAAGTCCATGGGGCCAGATGCAATGCACCTGAGAGTGCTAAGGGAGTTGGCTGATGTTATTGCAGAGCATCCAACCATTATCTTTGAAAATTCATGGCAATTTGAGACAGGTCCCAGATGAATGAAAAAGACAAATATAATGCCCATCTTTAATAAATTGAAGAAGGAAGATCCAGGGAACTACAGATCAGTCAGCCTCACCTCAGTCCCTGGAAAAATCATGGGGAGCAGGCCCTTAAGGAATCCATTTCTAAGCACTTGAAGGAGAAGGTGATTAGGAACAGTCAGCATGAATTCAACAAAGACAAGCCATGCTTGACCAACCTGATTGCCTTTTATGATGAGACGACTGGCTTTTTGGTTGTGGGAAGAGCAGTGGTTGTGATATACCTTGACTTTAGCAAGGCTTTTGTTACGGTCTCCCACAATATTCTTGCAAAAAAGCTAAGGAAGTAGGGGTTGGATAAATGGATTGTCAGGTGGATAGAAAACTGGCTAGATTGCTGGGCTCAGAGGGAAGTAATCAATGGCACAGTGTCCAGTTGGCAGCTGGTATCAAGTAGAGTGCCCCAGGGGTCCTGGGGCCTGTTTTGTTCAACCTTTTCATCAACAACCTGGAAGATGGGATTGAGTCCACCCTCAGCAAACTTGCAGATGACACCAAGATGTGAGGAGTAGTAGATACACTGGAGGGCAGGGCTAAGATTCAGGAGGAACATGACGAACTGGAGGATTGGATCAAAAAGAAACCTCATGAGGTTCAATAAGGCCAAGTGCAAAGTCCTACACTTTGGACAGAACAGTCCCATGGAGCGCTACAGGCTGGGGACCAATGGGCTATAAGTTGAATGTGAACCAAAGGTGTGCCCTTATTGCAAAAAAGGCTAATGGCATACTGGGCTGTATTAGTAGGAGTGTTGCCAGCAGATTGAGGGAAGTAATTAGTCCCCTCAATTCAGCACTGGTGAGGCCACATCTGGAGTACTGTGTCCAGTTTTCAGCACTCCACTACAGAAGGGATGTAGACAAATTGGAGGGAGTCCAGGAGAGGGCAATAAAAATGGTTTGGGGGCTGGGGCACATGACTTCTGAGGAGAGGCTGAGGGAACTGGGCTTATTTAGTGTGGAGAATTGAAAACTAAGAGGGGATTTAAGCTATCTAAAGGGTGGTTTCAAAGACAAAGAGGATGGAACTAGACTTTCTCAGTGGTGACAGATGGAGCAGTGGTCTTAAGTTGCAGCAAGGGAAGTTTAAGTTAGATCTTAGGAAAAACTTTCTCACTAAGAAGGTAGTAAAGCACTGGAACAGATTACCCAGAGAAGTTGTGGCATCTTCATCCTTATAGGTTATTTAAGCCGCAGCTAGACAAAGCCTTGGCTGGGATGATCTATTTGGGGATGGTTCTGCTTTGAGCAGGGGGCAGATTAGATGACCTCCTGAGGTCCTTTCCAGTGATTCTATGATTCACCTTGGCCAATCTGATTTCCTTACTCATGGTTAACAGTCCTTTATTCTAAAGGCAATCCCAATGAAATTCATATGACCGGTATTTCATGGTCTGTGAAAGTAAGGTACTATCAGCATGAGTGAGACAACAAAAACAAAATAATTCTGGTTGTGAATAAGTAAAAATCCCAAATCTAAACTGTGCCAATCAGTCAGTAGTAGTCAGTAGTAGTCTTTTCTGACTATTTATACATTTCCCTATTATTTAAAATTAGCCCTGAAAATTCAGTCAGTCCAATCAATAAATTCATCAACATTATTCAGGCAAAATTCCTACAATCTCCTAACAGCAAAGGCTGCTTATAGACATGCTCGTTCATGTTCTGCTTAGAATGCTCCAGCGTCTCCTCACTGTCATGTGTATTAAGTCCCTCCATGTTTCAAAAAGGCTTCAGGGGTGCTTTAGAATTAACTTTAGTTCAAACTCCCCTGTGGCCATTTTGAAATGCAAGGGAGCTTAATACACATAGTGGTGAGCCATTTTAATCAACACAGTTGTCCAGGATCCACTGTATTTTCTACACCCCACCTCCCACCTCTGAGCATGTGCATAGCAGCCAAGATTTGCAGGTATTAGCCCACAGAGGCAGGTTCTGCCACCCTTACTCAAAATGAACAGCCTCTTGCCCATGCATAGTCTCACTGACATCAGTGAGACTGTTTGCAGAGCCTGCAACTCAGTGAGAGTAATGGTATCAGAACATGGTCCCTAGGTAACATTTACATGAGGAGGGCCCAGTTTTGGTCCAAAAAAACTCATCCATGTAGTTTTGAGATCATGGGACACTTATTCAAGTGTCTGTTATATTGTGAAGTGATTTGCACCTACCTCAGCATACATGAAATCATGCTGATTTGTTCCTCCATGCTCACTCTGCAAGGCCATGCAGATATAATATCCAGAGTTCAACAAAATGAAGAGAACTATCCAAACAGTCTTCATGTCTTCTAGGAAGTTTTCCATCTGATGGCAAAAGTTTCTCCTCTGTTTCTCACAGACTTAATGGAGTTTATGTGATCCACCTAAATGACTCACATGTTTTTCAAATATGATATAATCCATTAATTATCCCAGAGGTATTATGGGGGATGACAGTAAATGGATCAAGTACTTTAGAACTGTTGTTAAAAGCATATTTTCAGGTTAATGAAACTAGATGGTGAAGGACATAATTACAGAGGAGACATGGTGGTCCACTCCAAACAATATTTCTTACCTGAGCCTTCCCTGTCCAAGTATGCATCTGCATGTTGTAAAAGTAAATTTAGTGTTATCATAGAGAAAGGGCACAGTCTGCTAAAATATTTTAAACACTGTATGTTTATAATTATTAAGCAAAAATACAAGTGGGTGAAAGTTTATGGGCAAAAATGTATTTGCTAGAACTCTTTCCAAATTTCTGCTGAATTTGAGTGAATATTTTTGACCAAGAACATTCTGGAAAAGTGGAAAAGAATTATTTCCTATATTTTAAATGAACCATTATGATTTTCATTTAAAAATCATGATTCCAGACTAAATGTACCTAATTCAATTAAAAATGTAATAAAACTAATACCTCCCCCCCCAAAGTTAAGAATGAACTATTTCAGATAGAACAAAACATTTTGTTTAACCCAAAAATATTTTTGGAAGTTTCAGTTTGGCAAGCAACTAGAAAAGAATCAATTAAGTTCACAGCTGTAACTAGAAATGATATTCATTTGTGGTAAATAATTGTCTTGATCTAGTGCCCTATTTTACATACACCTAGGCACAAACGCTATTTCATCTTTAGGCAGTGTTTAATTTTGTGCAAGTCCCTGAAACTTTAATCAGGGTAAAGCCACAGCTAATAACTGGTGGAGAAGGACCCATCCTATGTTTAGCTCAATATCCTAGTAGTTAAAGCATCTGCTAGGGCTGTGCGAAACTTCACTGGTTATTTGGTTTCGACGCTGTTTCAATTCATTTTGAGCTTAAAACAGCAAAATAGAAATGAAATGAAAGGCTTCAAAACAGCCTTGAAATGAAACGGGGCAGTCGAAACATTTTGAAAGTTTCAAAACATTTCAACTTTCAAAGCTGGGCTTGCTTGCAGCTAAAGAGAAACTAAGGAGAGGGAGGACTAAGAGTGGGGAAGGACTGCTCTGGTATTGACTGTGTAGCTGGCCAGTGACTGTGATCCTACCCTGAGGTCCCTTCCAATCCCAGTGCTCTGGGGGAGGGATGGAAAAACAGCACAAAAAGCATTGTTTGAACTGAGCTTTCTCTGTGCCTTCACACTTACAAGTGATACAAGTTGTGTTCTGAACAGTTTGTGGTACAGTTTCACAGAAATCCCTGTACCCATCTCCTTGAAACTTGGCAAGCATCATGCTCTCAGCAGGGGCTACCATTCCTGCAAGTTTCATCCAAATCAGGCAAGAAATGAGAAAATTATAGGCAGTTTTGTGCTTCCCCATTGTAGCCTACAGGTGAAACATTGAAACGGTGTTGAAACAGTGAAACGGTTTTGATGAAATGAAAACGGAACAGTGCTCTTGAAATGAAACAAAACTTGAAATGAAACACTGTGCCGTGAAAAGGCAAAATGGAAGTTGAAACAAAATGGGCTTTTTCTCACAGCCCAAGACTTGCCCAAGAAATGAGACACCTTAGATCCAGACCATATCACTCAGAGGATTTTGGACCCGCATTTCCCACTTCCCAGTAAAGGCCCTGATTATATTTGGCCAGTTCTGATCTACATGCTTGTTTGCATAAGAACACAAGTATTTTTTATGGGAATGTCAATTCTTTAATTTTGAGTACAAAATGCCTTGCATATAAATAGCAACTACTATCATCACAAATAGGATTAAATCAAGCAGCCATTCAAAACTAAAAAATTCTATAGCATTTGACCTGCTTTTCTACCAAGCAACAAATTGGAGATAAATCTTGTCCTTCATGAAACTATAGTTAATATTTGAGGAGAATTACAGTACAAATTTGTAATATTCTTACTCCATGTGACTCAGGCCCCAAATTACACTTATCAGCATAATTTGGGCAGCACACCCAAACTGTTATGACTGTACTTCAAACCTTGAGAAATGTGCTGGCCCTAGCCTCCCCTACCCCACCAGAAGTAACTTTGCCACATGCCAAAGCAGGTGTGGCATAGGTGTTCCCTGGGGACAAATAGTGGCACCAAACATCCACACTTGTCCAGAAATGGTCAAAGGTCTCAAAACCTTTTATACACCTTAAGTTCTAGATCCTCAAAGGGTCTTAAGCACTAAAATGCTAAATGCTTCCTTCTGGCTTTCACAATGTCTGAGTTAGAGTTGTAGACTCCCTATACAAGGGATGAAGATGTAAAGTGACTAAGAGTGATCTACAAAAGCCAGGAGGCTGAATGGGAAATCACCTGCCCTAGACAATAGAAAATTCTGAAGATAGTGGCATGCCCCACTTGGGTATTAGGTGACTCCATTCACTCAGGATTAGCATAATTCCCTTTTCCAGAGTTAGATGCCTAAGCTATTTCTATGAAACCTGAGTGAGGATCCAGAAATGTTCAAATCCAGAAACATAACTGGAGAAAGACTTTTTTTCTTACTATACCGGAGGATCACCATATCAAGATTTGGGAGACCTAGTCTCAATTCTTTTCTATCTAATGGGATTTGAACACCCAGCTTCCATGTTAATGCCTTAACTACCAGTCAACATGCAAGATTGGGGTAGGAAAGATAATTTCAGTCTATCTGAAGCTGTTCCATTTTACAAGGTTTTATTAAATATTTATTGTGCCAGAGAGACAGATGAAGAAATGTTAAGCATGACTGTAACACAATGGTTAGGTCACTCACCTGTGTGGCAACAGACCTAGGCAAGTTGGGCAGAGAAAGAACTCTCTTTTGAATTCTGATAAGGCCTAAAAATGAGATTAGAGCGAAGTTGTCTCACATTTTCTACTTTGAGGTGCTTCTGTGTGTGCAGTGGTAATGTTAATATGGGCATCTTAGGTACTTAGGAAATTACAGGCTGTAGACACTTTAGGGTTAGGTTAGACACCATTTGGAGTGGTAATGGCTGGGGCAACTGAGTAGGCCTCTCCTTTCCTCTAATAGCTTTCTACACTTTTTGAACAAAAGGGGGATCCCCCCATATGTGAGATGTGATTGTCAACAAGAGGATTCCTTCAGCAGCTAAATTGTAACAGATGGGATATCTGGTTGAAAGGGCGGGCTGGCCCCGCTACACACTTTTTCAATGGTACAAAGTATTTTATTGGGGTAGTGTGTCAGGGGCCCTCTAGAGCAGTTGGTTTTAGAGTAAACGCCCCATTGATATGCATTGGGCAGTTTACTTGTTTAAGAACATTTTTTTCAGGCTTTTCTTAGTCCCAGGAAGAGGTCTCTGTTCTAGTCAGATTATAATGCCAAAAATCAGGGCCAGAAGCTTCCTTTTTTGATGAAAGGTGAGAGCCTAATGATCACATGGCTCTGGAAGTTTGGGCTGTAGGCACATTCCTGTAGTGTCCATTCACTCCTATAAGGTTAATTGGTGCTTGGGAGGAAATCCAAAGCATCAGAGTGTGAATGTTTCCTTTGTAGTTGAATGAGCAGGCCTCTAGAAAGCCAGTAAATGTTTCATTCAAAGAGGTAAACTAGTACTGTATTCACAAAGGACAAAGCCCTGCCCTAACTCAGCAAAAACTCCCTGGGAAGGTGAGAAGAACATTGGCTGTCTGAAGCATTCAGAATCCAATCTGATAGACCATTCTTCGATCTTACCATAGTATTTCTTTCAAAAAGGGTCAGCAAGTATCTGTTTTTTGAGCCCAGGGAGATGGGAGGTCTAGGTTCTCTTACAGAAAGCAGATTATGCCCTGTTACATTCAGGGAGCACCATTAGATGTATTACGTAGGCTCTGTCTCCTTCCATACAGGAGAGCAGGTCTGTAGTAATTCTGAATTGGCATAGTAGGCTTTTTGCCAACCACACTACCTCAAGAAGTGGAAGTGTCTGCCAATGTTTTGATTCCAAAGTGATTTTCTTGTATCTTAAAGTATATTCTTGGTGTTGACCTGTGGGTATATATGGGTCCCTATATGTTTTCTAGACTTTGCTCTTTCCCTTGATCATTCTTCACTGGAAACAGCTGCCTGATTCCCATGTGTGAGGCTTGTCTAATGTCACCTCTCCTTTCAATCACCATGTTTTTTCATTGACATCCATCTTAGATTAGTTCTTGTGCTCACTGCTGTCATTCCTTTGCAGAATCACTTAGCCATTTATACTCTATCATTTCAGTTTAGTTTATTAGTTCTCAAGTCTGCCTAGGTTGTGGCCCCCACTTCTATTCCACTGGTACCATTTATTCCGGGGATCTAACTCCTCAGTGAATGTAGGCCCCCCACTACAGAAAGGATGTGGAGATATTGCAGAGAACCCAGTGGAGGGCAACAAAAATGGTGAGGGGGCTGGGGGACATGATTTATGAGGAGAGACTGAGGGAGCTGGTTTTATTTAGTCTAGAGAAGAGGAGACTGAGAGGGGATTTAATAGCAGTCTATTAATAGTAGTCTTCAACTACCTAAAGCGGGGTTCAAAAGAGGATGGAGCTTGACTCTTCTCAGTGATGGCAGACAACAGAACAAGAAGCAATGGTGTCAAGTTGCAGCAAGGGAGGTTTAGGTTAGATATTAGGAAGAATTATTTCACTAGGAGGGTAGTAAACCACTGGAACAGGTTACTCAGAGAGGTGGTGGAAGCTCCATCCTTGGAGGTTTTCAAGACCTGGGTAGACAAAACTTTGGCTGAGATGATTTAATTAGGGATGGTCCTGCTTTGAGCAGGGGGTTGGACTAGATGACCTCTTGAGGTCCCTTCCAACCCTAACTTTCTATGGTTCTATGATTCTATGAATGCAACTGTTCCAGGTGAACTGCATGAAACTTGTATTGGGCTCTGCTCATACCATAGCTTTCAGAGTCTGTTGTGTTTTCTGTATATAAACCAAAAACAGTGGTAAGAGCTACATAATAAAGGTGGTTAAGTTCATGAGTCTTTTGATCTTCCCAGTTACCTGCAGAGAGGGGGAGGGGGAACAGGAGACACCCATATTTCTTAACTTTTTATTTTATTTTATTTTTTGTATAATAATTGCCATTAAAAGAAAAACAGTCACATGCTTGCCTATTGGAAAATGTTTATAGTGCCTAATGTAGTATATGGTCAAATAGTTATAAACCTGGGTGCTCATTTTATAATAATTTGTATTTAGGAAACAGTATTTTGATATATTACATTTATTAAATTATGCTGTGACTAACACTTTCTTGACTGAAAGGAAGTCTTATCCAAGTGGAAATGTTTTCATTCTTAAATTCTTCATCAGACACAGAATATCAAAATATTAAAAATGCTTCCTGAAGTTCTTGAGGAGATGGCCTTTTAACCAAATTTGCCTAGCATCCCAACCAGGTGCCCACATCAAAGACATCCACAATGATGTGGGATTTGTAGTCATACTTGTATGATTTGGAGTCAATAATGAAGTGCAGAAAACCTGTATTGAAAATAAAATAGCATGAAATATTGTTGTGTGGGAAATCATGGATGACTGGTGCCTCCTGAGTCTTGGGGGGCACCAGGTCGCCAACAGGTTGGGGGGCCCCCAGCAGCCAGTCGCCAATCAGGAGGTCAGGGAGAGGTTCCCCAGTGGCTGATTGCTGAGGCAGCAGTGAAACAGGAAGTGCACTTCTGGTTTCATGGCCGGTGCTTCCAGGGTTTTCATGGCTGATCTCAGGGGGTGCACATGCACCCGTGTGCACCCCCTACACGTTGCCAATGTGGGAAACCTATTTGCTTAATCAGTGTAAACTGAACTCAAATAAACTTACTTTGCTTGAGTGCCACTCTTGGAATTCTTTAGTTTAACAATTCTTTAGTTTTGCCTGTATGTGCTACATCTTTGTGCTACCCTCTGCTCAACAGTTAGTACAGAAGGTTAGCTGGTCACCTCCCTTAGTAATTTTATCAGCTGCTGAAGGAAGGATGTACCATAGCTGATTATTCAGTAACATTTATTAATGCTGAATTGATACAAGCATAGTATTTGGTTATGTGTCTTATCATTCAGTGTAGATCAGCAGAGGTCTCATCAGCAGGCCCTTTTTCAACAATATTTAAGAAAATGCTTCAAGCCGTCCCTATTCAGAAGAATGGTTTTACAGGTTAATATTTCAAGCACATACTAGTGGGACCTATGGCTTGATCCATTGGTGGAGGTTGGTACCTCGAAGTGAGATGCCAAAACACCTAGCATTTAGGCACCCAGAGGACAGACTGGCATGCTCAATTCCCTACATGGTACACAGGGAGAGTCCATTTTACCTCCCTAGAAGCAAATGGTTTGCTTTCCTTTTGGTATTAACACTTTCAGCATTCACTTTTTTCTACAACACTACCTATCTTCTGATTATTTGTGTTATATAGCAGGGGCGGCCAAGCTTACTATCCTTTCTAGTCAAAACCAAACTCTTGACATGGCTGATTGCTGTTGGACACACCACTTCTGAGATGTGCATGTCACAGATTCAAAGCTCTGATAAAAGCACCCCAGCAGAAATAATATTTTGTCATTAGATGACTCTTTTCAGGAGAGACATTTAAACTGCCTGGGAACTACATGCAGTCCTACTGCCAGCATCTACTCTGGACTCTTTTAAGAGCATTTGGACATCTATCTTGATGGGATCCTTTGACCCCAGCTGACTTCCTGACCCTGGGGCAGGGGGCTGGACTTGATGATCTTCCAAGGTTCCTTCCAGCCATAATGACTATGAAATCTATGAAATCTATGTATAGCTATATAAAACGGGGTGGGCTGGCTCTTTATGTGGGAACAGACAGCTCTGTTGCAGAAACCCAGCTGCAGGCAATTCACTTCTCAGGGTGTTAAAAACTCAGAGAGAGCAAGGAGGTCAAGTTATGGGGAAGAAGTAGTGCAGAGTAGAACGTAGATAAACTTGGTACTGGGAAGGGGCCAGAGCAAAAGGGCCTCCTGCTACCTAGACAAGGGCTGAAAGTTTTGGTTTTCCAGTTTCTTTGAAAAAGGGGTATGCATTTACATTGAAAGAACTGGCTGAGGTGTTTCCAGGAGCAAAGTCAGCCTGCAAGACAGCAGGCTCTCTAACCCGCTTACGTTATCTCACACACATACACATATACAGAGTGAAATATGTAATTCCTGCACTAGTTACCATTTTATGGGAGTAATATCTCATTCAAGGTCTTGATTAAAAAATTACAGTCTTACCAGTCATTTCAAATGCTGCATCTACTTTGCCACTTATTCCTGGGAAAGCATATGAAATGTTCTTGGGATAGTCCTTATCCATAGTATGTGTAGATTCATCATAACTAAAGTACAAATAAGAATGCAAGAAAGTTGCTGAGAGGATACAAGAAGTTCATTAAATCTAGAGAGCATCATTCAACTATTTAATCATTTTAGTGAGGTGGGAAGGGGGTTGCACTGGCCAAATTCATGACTTGTGTAAATGACAAGGTGCTAACTGCACCTTGTCGTGCAACTGCACCTTGTCGTGCATCCACAGGTGCATCTCTAGCAGGACCAAGGAGGTGATCCTCCCACTCTATGCAACACTGGTCAGGCCACAGCTGGAGTATTGCGTCCAGTTCTGTGCGCCCCACTTCAGGAGAGATGTGGACAACATTGAGAGGGTCCAGAGGAGGGCCACTCGTATGATCAGGGGACAACAGGGCAGACCCTACAATGAGAGACTGCGGGACCTGAACCTGTTCAGCCTTCACAAGAGAAGGTTGAGGGGGGACCTGGTGACAGTCTTCAAAGAAAACTATGTACATTTTCCAAGGTACTTTATTTTATACCCTACTACAAACTCACTTAAAATTCCATGATGACATATATTCTTATCATTTGAAGGGTTCAGTATTACAACACCTCAAAATACAACTTGATACTTTCGACTTACTGGAGATTACGGTGTTTCAAAAGAATAAAGTCTAGAACAGCTCAGGATCTGATGCCTATCTAATAGTGAAAATTAGGGCTGTGCGAAATGGCACCATTCTGTTTTGACTTGAGTTTTGAGGTTTTGACAGAACAGCGTTTCATTTAAAATTTCATTTCAATTTGAAACCGCTGTTCCATTTTGTTTCGTCAAAACAGTGATGCTGTTTCAACGTTTCTCCCATACACTATAATGGGGAAGCTTGAAACAGCCTCTCCCATCCAGCAGGCAGATGGGGGTCCACAACCCCAGGAGGGCTGCTGGTGCTGTGCCAATCCTCCCAGGGTTGCGGCCCTGATCTGCCTGCCAAATGAGGGAGGGAAGTGGGTGCTACCACCTGGGGCTGGGGAATTGGGCTCAGTTCCCTTCCCCAGCTCCCCAGCCCCACAAATTTTTGATAAATCCTTCTTTCACTTCTGATGTTGATAAATCCTTAATCCACATTTTTCTTGAAAGTTAAAGAAGCAATTTCAATACAATTATCAATATTTTCAAACAAGTTATCTGCATTGAACTATCCTCATTTCAATAGGAATAATTTTATAAACTAGTGGTTCCCAAATGAAGCCTCACAACCCTACATTGGGTAGTAATACTTATCTGGGGCGTTGTAAGTCCTATAGACTCAGTTACACCTTTAGGTGTAGACTGGAAGTGGTGTCACAAGTCAATTGAAAATGGGTTTGCTGCAGAAAAAGATTAGGAACTATTTTAATAAACACATCTTTGTAACTATATTCTACACCAGTGTTCCCTGTAGTCTCTCCATTTCTTTTGCTACCATTATAGTAAAAATGCTGCATTTTTACTTGTGTTTGAGCCCTAACATATCCCCTGTAACAGGTTGAAGCTTTCTTCCAAAATAAAAAGAGGTTTTCTGTGCGCTAATGGCCTTTCTGAGCCATTGCTAATCAGTTATAAAGCCCCATTTTTTGGTAATTACCAAGCCACTGCTTTTAAATGAAAATAAGAGAATATTTACTGAACCTGTTTTTGAAGAAAATGATGTTTTCTCCGAAACTAGTAACAGCATCAAAGGTTAGGCTCACATCACATTTGTCATCAACTGATAGTTGTTTTGGGAAAAAATAATGCAAGTACTGGTAAATGTCTGAATGGTATGTTCTTCCAGAGCTGGACTTTGGTCCTAAATCAAAATAAAACAGAGAAATAAATTTGTGGCCCCACATATCCCATATTGTATACACAAGGTTGTCAGATTGCTGGCTGGTGTAAATTGTAGAGTCATTGGAGCTACACTGACCAGCTGTGTTTCTAGTTTGATTATTTCTAGTAACTCCAAAATGAGTAAAAGTTAATGAGAATTGCCATTCATTTTTAAAGAAAGATCCAGGTTTTCAAAATCTTATGGCCATGCTTAACTTAAGGGGGGTTTGGCTCATGCTTAAAGTTAATCACATGTGTTTGTGTTTACGAACAGAATCAATCCATCAGAAAGTACTCTTTGAACTGTAGATATGCAGTGGAACAGAGATACACATCAAAAATAATTTGCTGGATTGCCATTTCATAGTGTTTTCTCAAACTCTAAATAATTTTGCTTTGCAAATAATAATGCATTGCTTTGCAAATGCAGTAGCAGAAGTTACAAAAAATAGCTTTGGATTACTTTTAAATAAGTTTTTTATAATTGTATTATAATAATTGCATTATTTTATATTGTATTATATTGTATTAGTAATAATTGTATGTAATATCTGTATTATTTTTTCTATTTATGAAACATGCTAAAAACAGCAGATATTGGCAATGCAACCTTATCTGAATGCATGACATATGGAGCCTAATATATATACCCATACCATACAGTGTTTGAATCCTATGTACATCCTCAAAGGAGAGAGGAGATCCCTGTAGCCTGCGCTTTTGGTATGTTGGATACATCAGTGAAGCTGGATTTCTTGAATGGGGGAGCCCTAACGAGTGGCCAAACTCATGAGCAGCGACAAGGTACAAGTTAATACCTGTAAAAAAATATATACTTAAAATGACAAATAGCACCTGCAGTTTCAATAATCTGGGACATTTCTACAAGTAAGAGAAACATAATTTCATAGAAATAATTTTTTGATTGGCTAGCAATGAATAGAATTGAATTTTTCTCCTTTGGTCAAAGTGTGTTCACATGTCCTTAGTGGTGCTATATGCCGCTTATTAGGGCTATGTGAAGCTTTGATACCTGATTCAATTAGGTGGAGATTTGGCCCGATTCGGTGGTCAAATCTACAAATCTGATTTAAATCAGACAACCCTTTAATCTCTCCAGATTGAATCGGTACCCTCTGAATGGATTCAGAGAGATTTGGAAAGATTCAGTGATTCAGACATAGACACAGCTTTAAATGTTTTTTCTACATACCTTTAGCTAGCAGGTAGCTGGCGTGTCCCACAGAAGCACGGGGTTCCCCAGCACACTTGGCAGCAGACCCAGAAGTGGATCAGAAGTACTTCTGGTCCACTTCTGGGTCCATCGGGGAACACACATGGCCCCCCCCCCGGCTTGGTGACTAGTTCGTCCTGGGTCTGGAGGGGCACCTGGGGTCCCCCTGCGGCTGATTGTGTACCGAAAGTACTTCTAGTCCACTTCTGGGTTTGCTGCTAAGCACTTGGGGGAGCCCCTGTGCTCCCGTGGGATGTTCCATACGCCCCAGCATCTCAGTGTTCATGAGCTATGCTGGTACCTTGAGATATGTAGAAAAAACATTTAAAGCGGTGTCTATGTCTGAATTGCTGATTCTCTGAACCAGCATTGAATCTTCAGATTTGGATTCAGCCAAATCGAATCAGGGACAGTGATCTGAATCAATTAATTGAATCACTGTCCCTGATTCAGGCTGAATTTGAATCTGAATTGAATAGGGCCTGTTTCGCACACCCCTGCTGTTTAACACATGCTAAGGTTCATTTAATTTTTGATGTTTGTGAAACTACCCACCATTATGTTCTGCTGACCACTTTTCATCTCCATCAAAATGAGCATCACCTCCAATTCCTACTCCAGGTCCAAATGCATGAGCCACAGTGCCTCCTGGGCCATCAAATGGCTGAGAGTCTCCATGCGCTAAAAAGATACATCCAGACACACTTTTTTTTCCTTGGAAGTCAAGTACTGATTAAGCCCTCAAGCCAGCAGATTCTGAAGCACCGTGGGACCCATTGACTTAAAGTTAAATACATGCTTTAGTGATTTACAAAGTTGGATCATCACAAGTCAGTTTGAAAAAGAAATGTAGATCCTTTCATGCCCATCACAACAAAACAAACAAACAAATCCCCCAAACACTCCAAGTTACCTCTCCTTGCAAATCTGATCATTATATCAGCCTTTCCAGTGCTGGATGGGATAAATGTTAATGGACTAACATCACTCCAAACTTTTAAAGCTGAAGAAATAAGGTGATTCACTGTGGCTGATGGCAGTTGCGAAGTATATGTTGCTATACTGTGAAAAGTAAGACAAGGAACTTAGGAACATCCTAACAGATTTGGTTAGGAAATTATGAGATAAAATACATTTTTGGGGGGTGAATTAGGTAAAATTTGACTTAGGGTGCCATTTTTGAGAAAGCTTCAGCAAAATAGTTTTGCTCCCTCTAAAGATAGGATGGGGGAAATTGTAATGTTTTGTGAGGGTTACAGATTCCTTACAATTATTTCACTAAGTCCAGTGCCTCCATATTTGAAAATGGTTTCAGACAGGTGTCTTTTGCCATCCCTATGAAAATCCATCGAAATCCAACCATTTTTGGCTTCTGAAAAATCAGTTTGAGGGAGCTCTGTAGAAATTAGAATTCAGTAGTAAAATTTTAGGATCTTCTCTCTGCACTGACGATACTCTACCTTACCAAGCTCACTGAGCGTGTTCCAGAGCTTCAATAGCTAAGCCTGGTTTTTCTCCTGTTGATCCTCCCAGCATCAGGGCTTGCTAAGCACTAAAACTGAGCAGGGAGACTTTCTCTCCCAAGATCTCAACACTGCTCAACGTATTTCATATGGATAGTAACACTGAGCCAAATCCTCATGTAACTTCAAGTAGAGAGGCTAGATAGATGCATGAGGGAAATGCTGGAAGACTCTTGTAGCTCAGCTATACTGCACCTCCAGAACTGTACTGCAGAGCTTGCTGGGTGATGTTGGAGTGGATTATTATTTATAGGTTTGTTTTTATTCCAGACACCAAATTTCTTTCATGGTGTCCTTTCCCTGTTCTGCATGTCCTCTATCCTTTTTTCTGATATGTATTATTATGCAAGGCACATCCACAGAACTATGAACCATCCTGGATGTGCATATCCTACATATAAACTTATCTAGTACAGAGGTCCTTTCATGCCCATATAATTGTTCCAAAGCAGTACCTTTTCGCCTCATATAGTAAACTAATTTGATCTGTTCTTTCCACAAACTCATCCTTTAGTCCTTGTTCAGTCTATATGACTTTTTATCATCTAACTATAAGAATGCTTTGGGTGAAGCCTTGTACATTAAGAAGTCTGGGAATGCAAGGGTGACATATTTTTTCCTGGTCTTCTAAATAGTCATTTTTGGTCATCTATGTGGTACTTCTTGGTACTTACACACACGAAAAACAATTCTGTTTTTGGAGTTATGGGCATAGGTGACTGCATATGCGCACAAACTAGGCATATATGAGAATCAAAAGGGAGAGGAACAGGGCCATTTGCTAATAGGTTACTGTCTTGAGGATGTAGGTTCTAGGCCTCCCTCATCCACAATGGGTTTTAAGAAGAGTTTCTTTGACTTCCCAGCACGGCATACTACTAACCACTGCAACCCAGTACAGCCATTACCCAGGCTCTTTTTGAAGCAGAGACTTTTTATATAGTCATTGGACAAATGGATGGAGGCCAGAAGGAAAAATGAATGGAGGCCAGAAGCTTCTACATCATTGGGAGCACAGATCCCAGCTAAAACCTAGAATCCCAGCTGTTCCAAACAAGCAGGCAACTCACTAAGCCACACACACTTGCTTTCATCCTCCGGGCCTATATCTCTCTTGCAGTGGTCCAGCTCCAAAAGGAGTGTCAGAGAAGAGTCTAAATAATGGCTGGCTTGTGGTGTGACGATTAGAGTCTTGCAATAGAAAATCAGAAAGGCATAGGTTTAAGTCCTTTCTTGGTGAGGGGAGTCAAAATACAGTTCTGCAGCTTCCCAGATGAGTACTCTAGGTCATGGTGGGGGGGGGAGAAGGAAGCATAGAAGTCTCTGTCTCCTCACTTAAGGCTGCTACTTGTCCATAAAGGATGCATGTTTGTACCCCATGTGCTACTGTACCTGTCTGTGCATGTACGTAGTTACACATTTGCATTCAGGAAAGTAATTCCTCTGGGTGTGCCAAAATTACTGCATAGCTGACCAAAAAATAGCCCCTTAGACAACCAGGAAGGGAACAGAATGCCAGCTCAAATGATTTTGAAACTAGAGCTTTAAACCACAGAATAATAAAATGACAAAATGCTTTACCTGTATGTTAATGCTTTCTTCAGCCAGTGAACCTGCTGGTTCATAACTCTATATTGTTTGACATCAGGTACTCCACACCTTGGAGTTTTCATTATTTCTGAAGTTGGAGCATTTAAATGACCTGTTACATTCAAGCTAAAAAATGCTTGTATCTGTTTCAGCCTCTCTGTCAGGTAACTTGCACTCCTCCTGCTGTGATTTGTGCATGTTTTATCCAGTGGAGAGAAGTTTTGAAGGTATACCTAACTCATTGCAAGAAATGGAGGGAGAAAGTGAGAATGGATGGAGTGACTGAAGAGGAAAAAGAAAAAGAAAACCTTTAGGGTGTCTATTTAAACATCATATTGGAACATCATTGCCAGCAAGGGTAAGGTTGTACTTTATAAATTACTGGTTGATAAAAAATTGTGTTCTGTTTATATTATCATATTTTTTGATATGCCTGATGCATCTTAAGTTCATCTTTATATCATCCTGGAAAAGGATTTTATATTTTTTTTGGCATCCAATAAACACTAATTAGTATCGTATTTTTAGTAAGAAAGTTTAAAATGTGGCAGTAAATAAAGTGTGAAGTTATTAGAAATCTTACCTCCTTTTATGGAAAAAATGTCATTGGTTTAAATGGGACTAGGATGTCACTTTATTTATACATATCTGTATTTCAAACAATACATTCCTGACAGCATCAGTGGGCATGTCTACATACCAACATACAGCGATGTCGTTACTGTGCCTTACAGGTGGTGCACATTTAAATTTCCCCACTACGTTGCTGTAGCAGCATGCTATAGGAGGGGAATTGTGCTGCTACAGTGATGTAGCTAACAATCACGTGTAGACCTTTGTGATTGTTATCACAACAATGACATGCTGCATCACTACATCGCCACTGGGTGACATGTAGACGTGTCCAGTATATCTCATTCTGGAGGAGGGACTAAACCAAAACTCAGAGATTTTGAATACTAGCATTTAGAATAGGTGGGTTTCTGAACTTGGGCCTGGACCTGATTTAACATCTGATTTAAATAAAAAAATCCATTTTTAAAAATAATTGTAAAAAATCATCAGTTTGTATCCACCCCGATTAACCTGTGTTCATTTAAAGGTTCCAGAAGATAAAGCATTGAATCCAGACCCAATAGTTCTATTAATGATTTGGCTAGTATGAAACAAGCTACTAGCACCAGATTGTTTTGCTGTTAAGAGGAAGTACCGTTAATTAGCTAATCATGGCATGCTTCTTTTCTCTATTAAAGTCTTATTTTTGATGCCAAAAGTAGTATATTTCAAGAAACACCCAAACCAGATTTTCTTTGTACACTTAAAAAAAATAGTGGTTTAGGTAGGTATTTAGCATAAACCAAACATTTTAGTCCCAGAGAAATAATAATAATAAATAATAATAAGAATGTATACAGACCTTGTCATATATCAGGTTGTTTTTTTCGACCTTATAGGCCATTTCAATGTCATCTTTTGTCCTGTGGAATAGAGGCATTGCCAGTGACAAAGTGAAAAGTAGGGAAAACACAGAGAGAGGATGCTGCAAAACAATCATGATCCTAGTAAGGATGGTAGTGTTAAAAATACAAAATCCTGTAGTTTCCAAATGTAGCTGGCAGGTGTCTTTATAACACTGAGATGATTTTGCAATTGAAGATGATTCACCTACTGTACACTGCAAAATGATTAATACCTCTATTTTTAAATACCTAAAGCCTCATTCTTCAAACCTTACACTAAGTCGAACTCCCACAAAGAGTCCCACTGACCTAAAACTACTGGCACATACAGTGGGGCCCATTAGGGCTAACCCCATTGAAGTTTTCTATCCTGATTTTATACTGCCTCACACTTGGATAATCATTTATATCCATACAGCATGGGAGCAAAATTCAAAAAACCAGATTCTGATTTCAGTTAAATAAATCTGCAGTAATTCCACTGGCTAAAGTCAATGCAATCCACAAAACCTGTCACATCTCATTTTACTTTGACTTGGCCTTGTCTGCCTTATTCCTAAGGAGACCACTTTGTGGTGGCTAGGACAAAAGGAATGATACCATATTGTTTTACACTTGTATTCAGTCCATTCCTATTCAGATAGGTACAAATCTATAGGGTTAATGTTTTACTTTTATACCAAAACATCCTCTTATGTCATCTACAAAATTATGTTATAATGTTGGGATGTATAGAATGCCCTCCTGAAACCTATCATTTTAGTTCTTTTCAAAGAATCCAAATTCAGCATTTAATGAGATGTCATTTGCTAAGAATAGATCTAGTTGAAGTTTTTCCTCACAAAATATTTTTCACTGATAGATAAAATTATTAAAAAAGACACTTTTCATGAATAATTATTAATCTTGTGAACACCTCTACATTTTTGCAATATTTTTCTGTAATGTGATATAACAACATTCTTATGGGCGTCATGATTGACCACAAGATGAACATGAGCCTTCAATGTGATGCTGCGGCTAGTAAAGCGACTAAAACGCTGGCTTGTATCCATAGATGCTTCTCAAGCAAATCCTGGGACATCATTCTCTCCTTGTACTCGGCCTTGGTGAGGCCGCAGCTGGAGTACTGCACCCAGTTTTGGGCTCCACAATTAAAAAGGATGTGGAGAAGCTTGAGAGAGTCCAAAGAAGAGCCATGTGCGATCAGAGGTCAGGAAAACACACTTTACAACAACAGGCTGAGAGCCATGGGGCTCTTTAGCCTGGAAAAGCGCAGGCTCAGGGGTGATCTGATGGCCACCTATAAGTTTATCAGTGGTGACCACCAGTATCTGGAGGAATGTTTGTCACCAGAGCGCCCCAAGGGATGACTAGGTTGAACGGTCATAAACTACTGCGAGACCATTTCAGGCTGGACATAAGGAAGAATTTCTTTACTGTCCGAGCCCCCAAGGTCTGGAACAGCCTGCCAGCGGAGGTGGTTCAAGCATCTACTTTGAACACCTTCAAGGGTAAATTGGATGCTTATCTTGCTGGGGTCCTATGACCCCAGCTGACTTCCTGCCCTTCGGGCGGGGGGCTGGACACGATGATCTTCCAAGGTCCCTTCCAACCCTAATGTCTATGAAATAAAACATTACATTTTTTTGTACAGAAAAACATGCCTTGTTACAGAATTTTTCCCTAGTTTAGTAAGGTTTTTTAATCAAAAAAAGATTCCCATTGACAATTCTGGAAAATGTCATCAAAAATGGTATATTTTGAACTCAGCAAATCAGAGAGATTTTTGACATTTTTCTTGGAATAATTTTCTTTGCTGCTAGGGCCTTCATAGAATCCTAGAGAAGTAGGACTGGAAGGGACCTCCAGAGATCCTCTAGTCCTGCATTTCTCCACCTGTGGGACGTGACCCAAAAGTGGGTCACAAGAATATACGAAAGGGTCATGAACAAGCTTTAAAAATGGATCAACAAACTTTAAAAATTTCTCCTTTAAAGGAGAAAAATGTTGGAAAGTGGGTTTTCCCTTGCACGATAGCAGAGTTCCAGCCTGTAAGGGGCTGCTTGGGGGTCCCCCATAGCCCCTCATTGCCCCGCACACTGTGGGGTTGGGACCTGGGGGGTGAGGGGCAGTGGGACAGGAGTGAGGGGCACTGGCAGGTCCTGGGGGTCTGCTTTCTATTTAGACTACTTACTGAGTTGGGACTAGCCATCAATGTTAACAAATGGGTCCTGGTACAAAAAAGGTTGAAAACTAGTCCAGTCCCTGCATGAGGCAGGATCACCCTTATCCAAACCATCCTATACAAATCCATGTAGTAAAACTATAGTCAACCCTCACACAATGCAAGACATGACAACCTAACCTGCCACAGATAAAGCAGGGGGACCATGGCAGCCAGCATGCTGCTTCTGTAAAAGGTGGTTAATATACACTGAAGAGATCCCAGGTAGAGGACCACGTCCTCTGCTACAGAGGAAGGCCAAAACTTCCATGGTCCATACCAATTTGACTATAGGGTAAAATTCCTTCCTGACCTCAAATATGGCTGTGATGGGCTAGCTGGCAGTGACATAGCCCAGGGGTTTTAAAGGGGTAAAAGATGATTGGAGGACTTGGGATTCCCTTTCCGCACCAATCAGGCCCCAGAGACTCATCCTCCCTCCCCCGTGTCCTGACTGGCCCCTTGGGTCACCTGGAGGGGGATAAAAGGGGCAGCATGGGCTGTCTCAGGGGAGACCAGTGAGGGACAACAAGAAAGGAGCTTCACAGAGCTGAGTCAGTGGGGCAGGAGCAGTGCCCCAGAAGACCCTCAGCAGCGTGGCGTGTGGCTGGCAGGAGAGGCTCCCTGCTGGGCTTCAGGATCCCCTATGAGAGGTCTGCGGCCAGTAGGAGAGGCTCTCCCTGCTCCAGGAAGGATCTGAGCAGCAACCTGAGGGGTTCCCAGCTCTGCTTCCAGCTCCTCCAATCAGAGGCCAGGAAACTGGATGTGAGGCCGGGGCTCCAGGTTGGTCAAGAACCCTAACAAGCTGGAGTAGTACTGCTAGTGGTGGCTGTCTGACAGTGTTCCTGCTTGCCACATGGAAGATCTTGGTTCAAGTCCCAGTAGAGATGACTTGGGGTGAGTGAAATAACAAGAAGCAAGTCTTGCAAAGGGGCCATTGTTTAAAAAGGTCCAATACTTTCTTGTCATTTTGCATTTTGTGCCTTTTTATTTTCACCAGCCTGAACTGTTTGTTCTGCTGTTTGTGTTTTATATTTTGTTAAACTTGTTTTTTGTCAAGGATTGTAAGTGTCTAACCTTTGTTGAATCCTGCCCCCTTGAGGCATTGTAGTGTCCACTATACCCTCTGATTTATGTCTGTTATGTTCCCAGTATTAAAAGGTATATGGTTAAGTCCCCATTGGTGGTCTGGCTCTGCTTTATAGGGGGAGGAGAGTCCCTACACCTCCCACAGCGCTTGTGCACCTCCTTTGATCCCTTCAACTGGAGAGGGGGTACCTCTTGGAGTACCGCCCAGGTTACATGGCAATCACAGAATCATAAAAAATTAGGGTTGGAAGAGACCTCAAGAGGTAATCTAGTCCAGTCCCCTACTCAAAACAGGACCATTCCCAGCTAGATCATTCCAGCCAAAGCTTTGTTGAGCCAGACCTTAAAAACCTCCAAGGATGGAGAGTCTACCACCTCTCTAGATAACCTGCTGTAGTGCTTCACTATCCTCCTAGTGGGAAAGTTTTTCCTAATATCTAAACCTCCAACCTAAACCTCCCTTGCTGCAATTTGAATCATTCTGAACCTGCAGGGGCAAGACGCTCTAGCCAGAAATCTCCAGCTTCAAGTCTCAATAGGAGCACTGACACACCCCAGCCAAAATCCCCAGTTGGGGTGGAAAACAAGGACTTCCTTATCAATACATGGACTAACTGCAGACATTCACAGGAGCTAGGGGGAGATTAAATTGCATTAAAGACGGCCAGCTGATCTAACTTAGTTCACTCTGGTGTGGACCTTAAACTTAGACACGGTTTCAGTGATTGGAAATCAATCTAAACCCATAACTTACAGAAGCTTTATGCACATAGACCGGTCTAAAATGCCAGAACAGAATCTAAAATAGACCTGGATCAATGGACACACAGACTTAATTAATATAGATTAGACCGGTGCGTGGAACTTCAGTTCAGTTACCTGAGCAGCCCTGGGGTTGGTAAAGCCCAGCTGCTGGCCTCAGCCCTGGGGCTCTGCTTTTTCTACCTGTCCCTTGGCACTGGGATATTTTTAGCCCCCCAGCTCCTTGTGCCCCACACCCCCATGCACCAATCAGTCCCCCACCAGCCCTCCATTTAGCAAGCCACTCTGTGATTTAATAAGTGTTCACCACTGCCAGGAGCTGAGGAAGTAAGTCCTGGTCGTGGGAGGGGATGGTAGGGTTGTGGAGGGCAGGTTCACTGGGGGGCTAAAAATAGCCCCATATCCCCCATGATGCTGCCAAAACTCCTGCCCCACCCTCCCTGAGAGATTGCACCTTCTCCCCCAATTGCTCCTGCAGATTGTGCCTGCCCTCCCATTCGCCTGTGAATTGTGCCTGCCCCCACATCACATCCATGGATTGCACCTGCCCCCATTCCCCTGAAGATTGCCCCTGCCCCCGCATTCTCCCGCAGATCACACCTGCCCTCTTTGCTCCCATGAGTCATGCCTGCCCCCATATTGCTCACATGGATTTTACCTTCCCCTGATCCCCACACTGGATGCCGTCTACCACCCTATCCCCTCAAGCACTCCCACCAATCCTGCCTATCCTCCAGTTCCCCTGAAGAACTCTAATACTCCCAGGCTGATTACCCCCATCCCTCCAAAAAGCCCCTGCTAGGCCCCCCCATCCTTACTTATCTTAGATCCAGTGGCCTTTTTTAACAGGACTAATCGTCCCCTTAACTGCTTGAGATGTCTGTACTTAGCTTTAATAATTTTTTAACTACAGCATAAATTTTTAATTCTTTCATTCTTTCTTCAGAAAAATAGAAATTACCAGAACAATAGAAACATGGAGACAGGTTCCCTCCTGTGACATTTCAATCTTTTGTATAATTTGGTGAAGCTTGAGTACACTCTTTTGGCTTGGAACTGAGTCTAGTGGCACAGATCTGATCTGGATCAGAGCTTTTCTAAAGTGTAGTTCTGGGTTTTAGTTACAGACCAGATTTAATTAAATAATTAAATAATACTCATGAGAAAATACACAACAGATAACAGATACCTTTGATATTTTTGTTCATTTAAACAATCGCAGTAACTCAAATTTACCAAGATTGTGAGTAATAGACTCTCTTTTCCGTAGTGTATTGCTTCATTAATTCTAAATTTTATTCCAGCAGTAAATCTATCTGGTTAACTTCCTAACATTTCTGGAGCATTTACAACTCTGTGCAATGTATTTAAATTCATGGATAGATAACAGATACGAACTAATCCGTAACTTACAGAAGACAAAAAATATACTCTACTCTGAAAACAAATGAGAGCTATATTTGTCTACAAAAGGAGTTTTGTGAATTATTATCAGGGATCCTGGTTTTCTTTGTTTAAAAACCCCAATTCTCTGATAAAAAATCCAAGATTCTCTGATTTAAAAACCCCAAACCCAGCATTTAATGAGATGTGGTGCTTTTTAATCAGAGAATCTTGGATTTTTTATCACAGAATTTGGGATATTTAAACAAAGAAAACCAGGATCCCTGATAACATAGGCAATGCGTAAGTGAGGCAATGCATAAGTGGGGCATGAGGGAGCACATGCCCCACCTGAGATTGGCCTTCACCAGCCAGGGAGTGAGGAGTGCTGGCTGGTGTGCCACCCCCCGAGAAGTGTCGGCAGCACTTCTGGTTTTGCTGGTGGCACTTCTGGACCCCTTCCCCTTCCCGCCTTCCCCCGGTCGGCAATCAGCCACTGGTGTACCCCCCAGAGTCAGGAGGCACTAGTTGTCCATGCCTGATAATAATTAAGTATACAATGCGAAAAAATGGATCTCTCTCTATATATTGGTATCAGTTGAACACAATGGTTTATTGATATATGAACAATTTTAAAGCAGTTTGGAAGCCTGCTGGTGCCTCAATTATTATAATAAATTCTAAATAACTGTATATTTTGGTGTATGATTTGGGTTTTTTTATCATGGTAAATCAGAGCTCCTCCTGCCCCCTTCAGTCAACAGGACACAGGTCCAGCTGTGACAGGTCCCCCTCCCCCCACCAACTCTTTGGTGCTGAGCAGTAGGGGTGTGTGAAGCTTTGGTCACTGATTTGATTCAGAGAAGATTTGGCCCAGTTTGACAGCTGAATCATCAAATCCAAATCAAATTGGAAGACCCATTAAACACTTCAAATTGATTTGAAGCATCCAAACTGATTCAGGAAAAGATTCAGAAAAAGATTTGGCAATTTAGGGATTAAGAAAAGGCGGTCGTGTGGGGAAACAGAAACTGAGAAGAGGGAGGGGGGGAGGAGAAGGGCAAAGACTGCTCTGATATTGACATCTGTAGCTGGCCAGTGACTGTGATCTTCCCCTGAGTTCTCTTCCAATCACAGTGCTCTGGGGCAGGGATGTAGAAACAGCATATAAGGCTCTGTGTGAAGCCTTTCTCTCCCTTTTGTGATCTATCTCTGTCTGGAAGCAACAGCATGTGAAAGGTACTGGCTGTAGTGGCTGGCTTCCTGGTCAGTCTCTTGCTAGTCTCTCTTCTTGGAAAGGATTGGTGGATATACACCTTTCCAATATATTACAGATAGAAGATATATTACAGATAGAAGATACAGTGCACATAGAAGATATAGTAAACAGGTAGAAGATATATGGCACACAGAAGATTGACTTTTATTAGTAAATGTTTAGGATTGGGAATCCAGAAAAAAGATGACAAAGCTGATATGGAAATACAAAGCGCCCAAGCAAGGGACTAACAATAGAGGGATGGGGGTGAGGAGGGGAGCGCAACTAGGTTACGACTAGGTTAGGAGATACAATGTTAGCCAACTAAGCCCAGGGGTGAGGAGTGAGGGAGGGGGGAAGAGGAGGAAGGGTGTTCACGATACTGAGAGAGAAAGGAGATAGATACACACAAACCTGTTACAATGGTCCACAATGGTGGAGGAAGTGGTTTGGAGGAAGTGTCTCAGTCCATATAGTCTCATCACAGGGGTCCTCTTCGAGTGGAGCTGGGTCATCCATGGTCAAAGAAACCTCTTGGAGTGAAGTGACGGGGGGTTGGGGGGGGTGGTTCAGGCGGTGCCATCTGGGTCTGGTCCAGCGGCGGCTCGTCTGGTGGGGTCTGAGTACTGGCAGTGGCCCATGATGTGTTCCACGTAGCTGTTGCGGGACCGATGGATGGTGTTGGACACCATGAGGCAGCTCATCAGCTTGGCGTAGCAACGGGAGACGCGGCAGGCACGCAGGATGCTCTCATTGCTGGGGTCCCAGGCTCTGAGCATTCCCTTGATGAGCACGTCAATTATCACATCGTAGCCGCAGCCCCTCAGAGCGTCGGCCAGCGGGGCGTACTTCTCCCGCTTGCGAGCCTGGGCGTCGGTGAAGGCTTGGTGCCAGTTCTCGAAGGGGATGGTGATGTCCACGATCACAACCTTCTTGGCCTCTGTCGGTGATGACGATGTCGGGTCACAGCTGGCTCTCACAGCCTGGGACAGTGCAGTTCACGGAGATCTCCCCCACTGCGGCCGGGATGGCCCTCACCAGGTGGTCCTGGACAGCGTTGTGGTGGTGCTGCCAGGCTCTGGTGTGCGGCTTGCAGCTGCACAGCACGTGGGGGAGGTCTCTGATATATTACACACACACACACACACACACACACACACACACACACACACACAGAGGCACACATTCACACACACACACACACACACACACACACACAGAGGCACACATTTTCCAGCACAGCAAACATTATGAAGCATGCTGGAAAGGCAGGTGCTAGGTCCTCTGGCAGGGGAGGGAGAGGGGATAGACGGGGTAGGGGGACAGCTGCAAGTCCCACCCCCCCGCAAACATAGATGCACCATCTTTCCTAGCAGAAATGAGTGGTGGTGGTGTAGTGTAGCATATTATAGTGTGAGATCATTTTGAGTTGGCAGTTGATACCAGGTATGCTACCTGCCAGCACTGACAAAGGAAGATCAGCTGGGGCAAGGACATGAAACATCTCAGGAGGCAGCACCCCCTTGCCCTTGTTCATTCTCAGCCTGGCACCAGTGGGAGCATGCCCAAAAAGAAGTCCCCCTCTCACTCCAAAGCCCCCATCCCCACAAAGCAGAGGCAGGCTATTCTGGACCGGAGGGGGGAAAGCCACAGACAAAGACGGGTGCATTGCAAGGACGAGTGAGGTCACCCAGAGCATTGGGGACATGCTTGCTCTGGATGGCCAGCCCTTCTCCTTAGTTGAGCAGGCAGGGTTCAGGTGGCTCATGGCATCATGGAGCTTGTGGCCTCATCCTACCAAGTGCCCACACTCACCACCTTTAGCAGGACAGTGGTGCCCTCCCTGTATGAGGCATGCAGGGAGTACTTGAGGGAGGAGCAGCACAAGGCAGGTCTGCCGGTAGCCTTGCACTTCACCTCGGACATCTGAAGCCAATATGGTCAAGGCAGTCTGTGATGCCAGCTTTGTTGACATCCCCTGTGTGGCACACAAGTTCCACCTCATAGTCAGGGATGCCTTGGAGCGGGACAGGGCTTCCAATGATGGTGCTGTCACTACCACAACCAACCAGCTCATTTCAAAATGCAGGAAGGTTGTAAGCTATTTCCACTGGAGCATCAAGGGGGCCAAGATGCTGTGGGAGAAACAGGCAGAGCTGAGCATCCCACAGCACAAAATCATGCAGGATGTGGAGACTCAGTGGAACTCCACATACCTGATGCTGGAAAGTCTGGTTGAGCAACAGAAGGCCACCCATGAGATGGCCTTTCTTGGGGAGATTGGGATCAGTAGCCCCCTTAACAAAACTGAGTGGGATACCATCTCCCAGATCTTCAAGCACCCACTTTGAATGCCTTCAAGATACATTTGGATGCTTATCTTGCTGGGATCCTATGATCCCTGCTGACTTCCTGCCCCTGGGGCAGGGGGCTGGACTCGATGATCCTCCAGGGTCCCTTCTAGCCAAAATGTCTATGAAATATATGAAATCTTGGTGGTCCTCAAGCCATTTCTTGAGGCCATCGAGACCCTCAGCACTGGTGATGCCCTCCTTAGCCAGGTGATCACCATAGTGAAGGAGCTTGAAAATCAAATGGAGAAGTTCCAGGGGATTGCTGTTCCTGGTTAAGGCAAGCCGCTTTCACCAGAGGTACAGGAACCAGTGAAGCAGCTGAAGGAGAGTGCCAAAAAATGGTTGGATCCATTGCAGTCCAGTATGGTCCATGTGCTAGCTAGCATGTGTGACTTGTGGGTGAAGGGGAGCATCTGCAGCCACAAAACCCTCTATCACTGGACAGAGATGCTGGTAAACAGGGTCAGAGAAGCAGAAGGGCAGAGGCAAGGGGACATAGAAGAGGGGTATCCACTGTCCTATGCCAGCACTCCAAGCATGAGCCAATCTTCTCCACCACAGATACTGCCAATGTGGGTCAAGAGCATGGCTTTAAAGGTGGGGTCCAGAGGCATCAGACCTCACCATCTGGCAGGTAACACAGAGACCTTCATGGCTACTTATCTCACCAAGCACATAAAGCCACTACAATGCAACCCCTTGGTCTATTGGGTAACCTGCAACCAGATGTAGCAGGATCTGGCCATGGTTGCCTGGGAACAACTTTCCTGTCCACTGACCAGTGTTCCAAGTGAAAGGGTGTTCAACATTGCTGGAGATGTTGTGATACCCCACCACACTTTCCTTGGATCCTGGTTTGGTGGAGCAACTAGTGTTGCTCAAGGTGATGTTTCCACTGCTGGGGTTCCACAAGCCCAACCTGCAGATGGAGTGAGTGTCACCCTCCTCACTCTGCACCTATTTGATTTTTTTATTTTCCTTGACAACCATTTAATACGTCACTCTCAGAGCTAGAGGTGGCAGTTTTTCACCAGCCAGCAGGGGAAGAACATCTGCCTGCTGAGCTCCAGGATGAACTTGGAGGTATGAGCTGGGGCTATAGAGAAGGAGGAGGCCCCAGGTCCTGGCCATGACTTAAAACTGCACCCTGCCAGGGTAGGGAGGCCTGGTGGAACTGCTGGTGGCACGGCAGCCCCAGGAAATGCCAGAACTGCTAATTTCCCTGGTGAAAGGTCGGTAGGGGGCACTTGAAAACCTCCAGCCACCACATGCATGTACAGCCCTGGCTGGGGAAAGCCTAGACCTGTAAAATCTTTGTGAGGCCTGAGGCTGACTGGTTGCAGTGGAGTTGTGAGGTTCCAGGTGAGCTTAGCTACCTGGGTTGCCATCTGCGAGGCATGGGCCGCAGTGTAGGGAAGGTATGGAGCGGCGGAATGTATGTCACCCCTAAACATCAGGGACCTAAATGGGCAGTCTCTCACCTGGGTAACATCTGAATCAGTTTTCCATCAAGGTGTGGCAGGAGAAAGAGGGGCGGGTGGTTGGCCCAGAAACAGGTGGTCAGGCGAAGATCTAACCAGCACTAGGAAGGCCCCCTGTTACAGGCTGGCATCCCTGCTGCATTCACCCCACTCTGCCTTAACACACACAAGACAGACAAGGTTCTTTGGGTCAATCTTTTCTTAGACCAACTGAGTAGCTGGAGAAATATGTCTTGGTAAGCTTTTGGGTTTAAAAGCCCTTTGTCAGGCTGAGGAAGCATCTGCAGTTTGTGTGTGTGCTCTTCCTGGACAGAATGAATAGTAAAGAAGACAGAGGCTGGGCTGCAGGCAAGAAAGCCAGTCAGTGAAAATCCAGATTGAGGTGTCAGGGCGTGAGACACAGGCTGGGGGGTGGGGGAGGGGAAAGGGGGATGTAGCAGCCAGGTAAATGTGGAGAGGTACCTGGGGAGTCAGACGTCAGGCAGGTTATAGTGTATTATAAATCTTATGTCTACACTGAGTCCATGATTTTTTATATCCAGTAGATTTATGAAGTGAAGTTTGTAGGCTGGTCTACAAAAGGAGTTTTGTAGGATCTCTTTGAGGATCAGGACTCAGAGACTGGAGAGAGTGGTTTCCTTGTGAGAAATGTGTCCCCGCTGGTAATTGGGTGTTCTTGTCTTTAATAGATGTCTGGTGTGCATTAATTCTGATGCGCAGTTGTTGTTTGGTCTTTCCTATGTATTTTCCATCAGGGCATTTGGTGCACTGGATGAGATATATAACATTTCTGGAGGTACAGCTGTAAGATCCAGGAATGGTGATGGTTCTGTTGTGGGGTGTAGGTATTGTGGGGATATTGTAGATATGTTGGCAGGTTTTGCATTTCTTATCATGGCATGATCTAGATCCATCTCGTGTGTTTTGGGCTCTGGAAAATTTGCTTCTGGTGATGAGGTTAGTGAGGTTTGGTGCTTGTTTGAATTTACAGGCCTCTGGCTTCTTTACTATTCATTCCATTCAGGAAGAGCACACACACAAACTGCAGGTGATTCCTTAGCCTGATGAAGGGTTTTTAAACCCCAAAGCTTGCCAAGATATATTTCTCCAACTATTTAGTTGGTCTAATAAAAGATATCACATATACTCAAAGAACCTTGCCTGCCTGTTCCTTAGACCAATACAGCTACAACCAGAAACCCAGTTAACACACATGCACAACACGAGTTTTGCTTTCAACAGTTTGAGGTGCATTTTCACAGAAGCCCTTGCACTTCTGTCTTTGAAACCTGGCAGACTTCATGCCCTCAGAAGGGGCTACTATCTCTGCTGCATTCATCTCACTCTGCCTTAACACACACAAATGATACAAGTTTTGCTTTCAACAGTTTGAGGTGCATTTTCACAGAAGCCCTTGCACTTCTGTCTTTGAAACCTGGCAGACTTCATGCCCTCAGAAGGGGCTACTATCTCTGCTGCTTTCATTCTGCTCTGTCTTAACATACACACGACAAGAGTTTTGCTTTCAGCAGTTTGAGATGCACTTTTACAGAAACCCGTGCACCTATCTCCTTGAATCTTGGCAGGCTTCATGCCCTCAGAAAGGCCTACCATCCCTGCTGTTTTCATCCAATTCTGCAAAAAAAAAAAATTACAAAGTTATATGTATTTTAGTGATTCCCTGTTATAGTCTATGGCCAAATCACTGAATCACAATGAATCAGTGCCAAATCTTTCGAATACGATTTGACCAAATAGACCTGGGACAGTGATCCGAATCACCAAATTGAATTACTGTCCCCCAAACTGGCTGAAAGCAAATCTGAATTGAATACTGGCCACTTTACACAGGCCTACTGAGCAGCCCTGATATGCCAGTATCCTGCGCCTGCTCCTCACTCCCAACCCACCCCGACCCAACCCAACCCAAACACCAGTGCCCGGGGCCAACACTTCCATTTGCACCCCTCTTGTCTGTGGCCAATTGCTGAGAAGGGGCGGTCCCCCAGTGGCCCATCACTGAGCTTGGAAATGTCAGCAGGGGACAGAGCAAAGTGATGCACCTGGGGAGGAACAGCTGGCACCATACCTACAGGTTGGGGAACTCCCTTCTTGTCAGTACAGAGGTGGAAAAGGATCTTGGAGTCATCATTGACTCCCAGATGAACATGGGCCGGCAGTGTGGGGAGGCAGTCAGGAAGGCGAACCGTACCTTGTCAAGCATCCACAGATGCATCTCGAGCAGGTCCAAAGAGGTGATACTCCCCCTCTATGTGGCACTGGTCAGGCTGCAGCTGGAGTACTGCATCCAGTTCTGGGTGCCACGCTTCAAGAGGGATGTGGACAACATGGAGAGGGTCCAGAGGAGGGCCACTC
>NW_017728906.1:179042810-179067165 GCF_001723895.1 Crocodylus porosus | reverse complement strand
CCCTCAAATTTTTCTACTTAGCCCACATGTCCAAGTTACACAGCAAGGCAGAATGGACATACTAAGGATTGGTGAGCCATTTGTTTGCAGATCACTGCAGGCCAGAGGCTCCTCTCACTTGCAGTGATGCAAATCCATTTGGCCAGATCCTGTCCCCTGTTGCTAAAATGGAGTCCAGACTAGCAGCACATCTCTAGAAATGCAGTCCATGATTTTTAGTGGCACATCTACAGAAATGTACCATTGTATGTGATGCCTTTGGCCTTAAATAGTCACTGGTCATGTCTACATGAGTGGCAGACTACACAGTTGTTACTGCATAGTCATTCAGGACTTGAAGAAGCAAGTACCATCACTGCACATTTTTTTTCTGATGCTGCTGCTCAGTATTGTCACCACATGTTTAGTGCCTAACAATGCTACTGCATAGTAGTAACAAGTTGTGGTGCAGTAGCTTGTTATTACTGTGCTGTAGCGTCTCATGTAGATGCATCAAGACTCTTAGAAACAGGGACCATCATGTAGGACCCCTTCTTCCTCTATTTCCTTTTAGCCCAATGACTCTTCCCCTCTTAGACATCCAGTAGTCCAGCTTCTGGGGTTGGGGCATGGGATGGAAGGTACTCAAAATCTTGCCCCATAACTCTGGGGATTTGGACACTTAGCTGGGATATAAGAAGTGTGGGTCCAAATGTCCTGAGACTAAGGGGGCCTAAAACCCGGTGCTCATTATCCTGGGTGAGTTCTCTAATAGCTATGTTATTTTAGGAGGAGAAGTAACATCTTTGGTAGGTTAATGCAAATGTGGCCTCATAGTCACAGGCCTGCTAAGATGCATATGCATCAGACAGTGAGGAGAAAGTAGTATTCTGACCAGACAGAGATTAAAATTTTCCACTGAAGGATCCATGCCTCTCTTGGGTAAACAGCAATCTGTTTCAGAGCTGTCTAAGTGCTGCCCACTGAAACAGGAGAGATGCATGGCTCTGTGGAAAAGTAGACTGCCTGAATCACACCCCCCGCCGCGCCAGATGGACCTTCACTTTGAGAGGATTCTTCAAGCATGTACGACCCTACTCGACTCGAAGAGGACCCCCGCGATGAGACTCTATATGGACTGAGACACTTCCCTTGAACCACTTCTTCCACCATTGTGGACCATTGTAACGGGTTTGTGTGTATCTATCTCCTTTCTCTCTCAGCGTTGCACCCCTGGGCTTAGTTGGCTAACACTGGATCTCCTGTAACCTAGTTGCATTCCCCTCCTCACCCCCATCCCTCTATTGTTAGTCCCTTGCTCGGGTGATCTGTATTTCCCTACTGGGTTTGTCATCTTTTTTTTTGGATTCCCAATCTTAAACATTTACTAATAAAAATCAATCTGTTCTTCTAGGCCATATAAGTTTGCTGGCAGCTATGCAGTTGACATTTAGTGGGTGAACCAGAATTCATCCTACTGCATGCTAAAAGTTGGCAGACTCAGACAAACTAGTGGAGGTATGAAGCTGCATGTTCTTTCTCTAACTTCCAGTAATTTTAGTCTAGCATGCATCTTAGTAAAAATCATTCAGACTATCAACCAAAGAGAACAAGTAATTTACACTTCTTAGTTTTAATGAAAATTACAACACACTCATTTATTTTGCAAAAAACTGAAAGAACAATTATTCCTTGCATCAGTCAGTTCTATATAAAATACTTTATGTATAAATATTTACACAGCTGGCGGGTACTGTGGTAATGCATCATTATGATTTCTTATACCTTTGTGGCTTTGAGCAAGTCTCTCAAATTCTCTTAATCAATTTCCTCATCTGTTTGTATGACTTTTTAGGATTACTCAATAAAGTCTGCTAAATTTAGTAACTTATTTTAGTATTGCATTGAACAACTGCTCATCAGCATACCTGATATTTTGGGACTGTATTTTCAAATGGGCCCCAAACCAGCTTCCATTATATATTTATAGAGCTAAGCATATACTGATAAATACTCAATTGCTCCCGGCATGCAGAAATTGGGACCAGTATGCACAATTCTGGTTTATAATGTTCACATACAAAGTCACTAGAATGTAGGATGAGAAACTAAAGGGCTCATTTTATATACTGCAGATACCTGGGAATGAAATTATATGCCGCATCTCAGAGAGGCAGAGAAGACAGGCAGGTTCCAGAATGATTCTAGATTGCTCTGTTAGCCAAAAAGGACACTTCTATAGTTTAAGTAGCCTGAGCAGAGGCCAGGTGACATCTCTGAGTTTTTCAAAACTGCCTATAAGTGTTTTCCAGAATTGCTACAGTATTATTGGCCTACAACAATCAAATACAGGCAGTCCTCGACTTACAATGTTTTGAGTTACAACGTTTTGCACTTACAACATTTATAAATTGATGCCCTGTTTCAACTTTATGATGTCAGTTTTGACTTACAACACTTGATCCGATACGATGCCACACCAGTGAACAAATTCGCTGCGTTGCTCAACTCCCTGGAGAACATTTGTCCAAACTTCCTTGGACACTTTCTTTAAGAAAGCAGACAAGTCTCCAGAGAAACCTGCAGCCAAGACTCCTGAGAAGACTCCAGCCAATAACTCTTCAAAAAGTCCAACCGAGAGCCTTTCAAAAAGTCCAGGAAAGCCAACTCAAAGAAGTTCTTCCAAATCAATATGATTACTATTTACAATATAAATACATTAATGTAGCTCTATTATTTATCTATAATTGATTGAGTACAAATTTATGGGGTATTTTTGGTGGAAATAGGGTATCAGGCCTTGATTCAGGAACTAATCCCCCATTTATAACATTGTTTCTTATGAGAAAATTGGTTCCAAGTTACAACATTTCGACTTAAGATGCAGTTTTCAAGAACCAATTGTGTCGTAAGTCTGAGGATTGCCTGTATTAGCATGGTCCAACATCAGAACTTCTAAAAGAGTCTTCCTAGTATAGCTGTAGGCAGCCTTGCACAATATATGTACTGGAAAAAAACTTTTGCTGACCGGAGCAGGTTCATAGTACTTCAGGGGACAGGATAAGATTTTAAAAAGGAGCATCTGGAGAAATGGTCAGAAATAAATAGAATGCCATTCAAAAGGAAATTCAAAGTACTACAGTCAGCTTCACAAATATATGGTGAATGGTTGGCCAGGCAGCAGTTATGCAGAAAAGGACATATCACAAACTGCACACGAACAATGTCATGCTATTAAGAAAAAGCAACTACCACACTGGGATGTATAAACAGGAGTGACGTTAAGTAAGATACAGAAAGTAATTCTTCTACTGGTAAGACCTCAACTGGAGTATTTAGTTCAAGTTTGGGCACTATATTTCAACAAAGATGCGGACCAGATGGAGAGATTTCAGAAGAGAGGAAATGAAATGATCAGAGGTTTAGAAGACTTGACCTATGAGGAAAAATTGAATGAATTGGGTTTTAGTTTGGAAATGAGAAGACTGAGCACAGATAGTCGTTTTCAATAGGCCTGTGTGAAGTGGCTAGTATTTGCTTTGGATTCAGATTCGGCCGATTTGGGGGACAGTGATTCGATTCAGTGATTTGAATCAGTGTCCCTAATCGATTCCGCTGAATCTGATTCAGAGATTCAGCTGCTGCCGAATCAGATGAATTTCCGAATTGGTCCCATCCCTTGCCCCCTCTCAATGGCTGCCCCACCTGGCCCCAGCTCCTGGCTCTTTGGAGAAAAAGCCCCCATTCACTGGTTCCTGCCCCTCACTGCTGCACACCATGTGGGCTAGTTCTGTCATGACCCCCCTGACACTTGCCCATTCTTCCAACCCCAGCCCCATGGCTGCCCTGCCCACTCCAGCTCCCAGCCCTTTGTAAAGCAACCAAATAAAAAACCCTGGACTCATTGACTCCTGCCTGGTGGGAGGGTGTGTGTGTGTGCAATCCCTACTGCCCCCCACTGCCTCATGCTACATGGGGGGGCTCTTCCACAATCCCCTTGAAGATCCAAGGCCTCTGCAGCAGCTGGTGAGTGTGGGGTTTGGGGTTTTTTTGTTGGGGGATGCTCAGGGGAGCTGGGGTAGCAGGCAGGGGATGGAGCCTGGTAGGGGTCCCCCAATGGTCCCTTCCCCCTTCCTCCAGCCCCCCTCTTCTATCCCCTACTTACCAGCATGGAGTCCAGATCCAGCTCCCTGCTGCTGTGAGGAGGGACTGCCCGAATTGCTGAAGCTCTCCAAATCCTTTCTAAATTGATTTGGAGAGCTTCAAATTGATTTAGACCTTTTAATTAGCCCCTGATTTGATACAGATTTGCAGATTCAGCCACCAAATTAGGCCGAATCAAATCAGCACCCGAAGCTTCTCACCACCTAGTCTTCAAATATGTAAGGGTTACTGCAAGGAACTATGTTCCATCTGTCTCCTGGAGACAGGACAAAAAGAAATGGAATTAAATTGCAACAAGGAAATTTTAGGTTAGACACCACAAAAGACTTTATAACTATAAGGCTAGTTCAGCAAGGGAGTAGACTACCTGGAGAGGCTGTCAAATCTCTATCACAGGAAGTTTTTAACAGCAGACTGTCAGGCATGGTTTAGGTGTACTTGAGTTTATGTTGACACAGGGGAGCAAACTAAGTATTAATGTCCCTTCCAGTCCTTTTTAATATGCTTTTGTTAGTGGTGAACAGACAGCTTCATGTAGGGGGGGAAATGAAAGTTGAGTCATCTTATGCTCATAGTGTTTAAACAAGCCTTTTTTGCTTAATTAGGTAACTATTGTAGGCTGCAGGAAATTCCAGAATTTGCTGCTGTAAATCTATAGACTGTATCATGATTGTTTATTGTTCATATTCATGCAATATACAAATCTCCCAGGGTTGCTTCTTGCTAACTTTCTTCCTTTTTGTATTCTTGTAACAAGGTATTTCACAGAACTCACAGATTTCGTTGAAATCTGACAGGTCTGTCTGTACCATGAGCACTTCTGCTGTGGCTTCAAATTTGAGATCTCTGGGCTATCAATCAAGTGCGTCAGTACCCCAGCCTACACTTGCTAACTGAATAGTTGTGTCATTTCTGTAAATAATCTCTTGCACAAAGCAACACAAAATAAGATATAGTCTGTAGGATGAACAAATTTGTTCAGACATCCCTTCTGCCACTAATAAAAGCTGGGCTGATGACAGGTGCGAAAGCATAGACATAAGTAGTGCCATTCCCTGTACCTTTCTGTCTCATTTGACATGGTAGAGACATTTCTAGCAAAGCACTGTAGTTTTTCCTTCACATTTTTAGGGGCGTCTCTGCTGATACCAGCAGGAGGAGTCTGTTCATATCAGTTACAGTTGTAGTTCTCTCATTGGAGCACCTGGCCATTGAACAATTTATTTCACATGGGTCACTAAAGGCTGGTCAGAAGGGATTTCTTATTTAATTTAATTTAGAATTAATTCTATCTATGGACAGACTTACAAAATTCATGTGATCAGGACTTTCTAAGATGAGACTGCTACACTTTCCAATACTGTAGTAACGTATTTATTTTAATAGTTTTCTGCGCTAAGCTATAACATTCACCCTGCAAAATGTTCTTCTCAGGGGAAACATTCAGTTCTTCTTGGAAAACATTCAGTTTCTTCCACCTTCACTTGTGATCTGTCTCAGCGTTTGTTTAGCAACCAATCCAGGAACTGGCTTTCACAATATTAACCACATCTTCCTTCTCTCTGTCATATTTATAAGCTTTAGGGCCAGAAAAGAAGTAAATGAATCCTTAAAAAAAAGGAAATATTGGTTATAGAAACTAACTTTTTGTAACTTCTCTCTTGTAATACAATACTGTACATGTATTAATAGATGTGTATCAGGCTGTTTAATTCACTTTTTGACAGTTGTTTGACTTTCAGGGTATATGAGTAGGAGATTACAGAAGCACTTAAAAACCAACTATTTATGGGGATTCTCTTTTTTTTTAAAGCAGCCACTGTGACATGTTGATGTGTGACTAATGGCATCTTTAGACCTTGAGGTTTCTAAAATGACAGACTCAAAATCAAGCAGTGTTTTTATTGGTTATTTCTATAAGTCCAGAAGATCCACCAGGATTGGGCCCTGAAGGATAGGGACAGACATTACACATAAACTGGTTTAAGTGATCAGAAATGGATTTAAACCTGTAACAGAACAGATGTTTAGTACACGTAAACCAGTTTAAAAATGGCTGAAACCGGTTTGAGATAAACCTGGTTGAATGTAGTATCAGACTTAACTGATTTGGCTGAAACCGCTTTATGCTATGGCTGTCCCAGACCTCTTACTGGTTTAAGATAAACCAGACTCCCCTAGCATCCTGGCATATGCTCTGGGCTGGGTGGGGCTGTTTGATCCACAGCAGGGCTGGCCCCTCCCTTCTGCTCCCTGGTTGCAGGTCAGGCAGAGACTGCAAGTTTCTCCCTCCGCTCCTCCTCACCACTCCCTGCTAAGCAGGACTTCCACTCTTCCCCTTGCCTTGATGAGAGGTGTCTGTGTATTAGCTAGCAGACCACATGCTGGCTATGGTCTGTGCTGAGTCAACAGGTAGAATCAACCGGCAAAATCAGCAGGTAGCTGGTAATGTCCCTCTGTTATTTTCTTAATGGGTTGATAAACACTGAGTTAAGGGTGATAAACACTGTGTTACCAATTCCCTGATGGGCTAATCAGAGCATCCTTCTGGGGTCTAGCCATGCCCCCCTCAGCCCAGTACTGTGGAAGGGAAGGGAGGGCTGCTCTAGTGCCCCCACCCCAGCTTCTAGACTGAGCCACTGCAGGCATATGTGTGTATGCCTGGGATGTCTGTACAGTTAGAAAGTGATTTATTCTAGCCAGGTTAGACTAACTTGCAAAGATTGAATCAAGTCAGGCTCAGGCTTTGTGTATGTCTGTCCCTAGCCCAGGAGGGCTGAATATTTTCATGTGCCAGAGCACAAAATAGGCCAGAGCATGGAGTACATCTACATGTCAGTCCCTGCTGTGGCTGCAGTGTAGTGTGGGACACCTGACTCAGCTTTAAACTAGTAGCCAGCAGCATGTTGTTCAGAGTGAGCCAACCACTTGAGAGTTTATCCTACTGCTTGGGCAGGTTTTAAAGCGGTTACAGTGCAGCTAAACTACTATCAGTACCAAAACTAGATAGTTTAAACTTAACAGGGTATATTGGCATGGGACTGCACCAAAAGGCATTATAGTAAAACCACCAGTATATTTTGTCTCTGTTATTAGGAAGAGTTTTACAATAATCATTGTGAAAGAAACATCAGCAGACATAACTCGTAAATACAGTATCTACTATGACTCAGTAGTCAAGCAATTGACTCAGTGCTGAAGCAATTGATTGTGGCCTAGAAGGCATAGTGAGATATGAGTCTGTTTGACTGGACATGGACATATAAGCATCTTAGTAGTGCTTAGCATAAATAGCTTATTGGATGTACCTTATAGTTGTTGCTATATATTTGTTTTGTCATTGTATTGGTTGTTCTTTGCTGCTTTCAAGCTCTTTACACGAGCAAATGTCTATTAATAAATTACATGTTGATAAAAAATTATTTCATTTTCTGCTGCCAGTGGGTTACTTGTATAAGGGCCAGGAATTTGACAGTTTTACATTTGAGCACTGTTGTGCCTGCAGACCATGTCAACATAACCAAACTAGCTTGCCTGAGAAGCTGAGTAAACATTGTAATAGTTAGCCCATACTAAGGTTTGTGCTGTCATGGATGCACTTAGTACCTTAGCTAGTTTAAAACCAGTTCATCTCTGTCTAGGCAAGCTGCAGTCACTGCTGTGTAACCTTACTGTTGGGACTGAGCCTGTGACTTTTAACTGTAAAGCACTGACCTTTAAATTGGGATCAAATTCCATTTGCTATGACCAGCAGTAGGATGTTGTCTTCAACATAGATCAGCTACTTTGTGCATATTGCAATTACTCTAACAATGAAGCCAAACATAAATTATAGTGTTTTGGGTTAGAATTCTACTCCTTGCACTTCTGATTTGTAGAGTTTACTTCTTCTGTGTCTGAATAGCCTCTTTTTTATTTGCATTCAAAGAATATTTAGCTTTACTTCAATTAACAAAGATACATGATATTATAAAGATAACTAAGATGTCACAGTTCTTTTACTTCCGCATTTTTCTAAGAGAAAATTTAAGAGGGAACACTAAAGAATTTCAAAATATATAAAAAAACTAAATGAAAAAGCTCATTTAAACTGAATATCATATCCAAGGCTTTGTAATTAATACAATACTTTAATGGATCTTCAGAGTATCTTCAAGTTGTGCACTTTTAGATCAGTGGAAGATCTGGACATATGTTCTTTACCCCCACTGGCGTGTACCAGAATGATCTCTGAGGAGTGATTGACAGTCTTGTGTCCATTTTCTGTGTGTGTGAGTGGATCTATAGATAAATACTCACCATTCACTTCCACTGCTGCATCTATTTTGCCTGTGATTCCTGTGAACTCTTCATCAACACTCTTTGGATAATCTTTCTCCATCCTCATTTTTGCTTCATCATAACTTTAGGAGAGGAGAATATCACAGTTCATCAATAAAGGCAACTGTATGAATAGAGTAATATAACCTGTGTCTTCTCTGAAGATTAAAAATGTCCCTGGAATTGTAGGCAGACAAGGTTCTTTGGGTAAATGTGATATTTTCTATTAGACCAACTATCTAAAAGATATCACATATACCCAAATAACCTTGTCTGCCTATGTCCTTTGACCATGGGTTCCCAACCTCAGGGCGTGACCCAAATCAGGGTCACGGGTGGTCCTCAATAGGGTCATGAAGAGCCTGCACACACACACAAATGCACACTCTTGTGTGTGGCCCAGGAGCAGTGGGCGAGTGGGGTGGGGCTGCCATGCACAAAGGGGGAAATGGCAGCTCCCTCGCCCCCAAGCTGCTGCCACCGCTGCATTCTGCTCCTAGCAGCCCCCACGGCACTGAGTCAGGAGGCCCTGCTGTTGATCAATTTAGGGTCACAGCAAAAAAAGGTTGGGAACCACTGCCTTAGACCAGCACAGCTACAACCAACACCCTGGAATGGCAGTTACCTTTCACTGTAAAGCCTATAGAGAGGTAAATGGTACATTTTAATCATAGCCATGAACTTGGGGGAACCTGCTTCAGATCTTCCTTGGATCCTGCTTACTCCCTGACAATAATATGGCTAGCTCTGTTGGACAGGACATGGAGAAAGATAGGGCCATAACTCTACTTACTCCCTACCAAATCTTCATAGGAAGAAAACTGTGACTTGGGATGTATTCAGTGCACTCCATTCAGTCCCTGGGATAAAGCTAGCTCTAACACAGCCTCCAAGTTCACATAAAGGAACCTTTATTTCTCCCTTATACAATTGCATCAGGCCTACTCAGTCTCACTGGATTGTGTTGCTGATGTACTGTGGTCCCTGTCTATTGCCTTCGGTATAAGTGATCAGGGTGTACAAGACTGTACAATTACACTCATAAATGAGGGGCACTCCACACTTGACCTGGGGCCAAGGTCCAGCCCTTGATTCCATGTTTTTGAGCCAAGCGGACTCCTGAGCTGGATCTGAAACTTTGGTAGCAGGAGAGCAGTAGTACCACTCCCCAGCTGCTGTATTTCCAGTCCCAGGAGAGATCCATGTATTGGATACCATGTCCTTTTGTGCTGGATCAAGAGTGCAGAGCAGCATGGTGCCTCATCCCAGCACATGGGGCTGGATGGGGGTCACATGGAGCCCCAGAGCCCACCTTCTCCCTTCTGTTCCATTGCAATCCCTAAAGTCAATTGAGAGCAACATCCTGCAAGAATTATCATTGTATTGAGTTCATGTGCTGTTCTCAGCAGTCAATTCTTAGCTCCCTTCTACTTGTTATCTATCAAAGCCTAAGTCTGGTCATCTTCTAGAAGCATTGTAAGGCCTTACATTTGGGCAGACCTTCAGCCTTCAGGGTCACGTTTTGGGGCATTGCCTGGGGAGCTTGTCTATCTCACACACACAGAGACGCACTTACACATACACACACCCCCTTTATAATTTATCTGTTTTTTATTGTAAGCCACCTTGAGCTTCTTTTGGGGAGAATGGCATGTACATCTAATAAATAAACAAATGAGTAAGACAAAATGATTTAAGGGGATGCTACATTTCTATTAATGATTTAAAGAAGTTGAAAAAACAAATGATCAAATTATTTTAGCAAGGCCAAATTCAGGACAGCAAATACTCGAGGGAACAGAACCTAACTGCTGACTTACTGGGTAGTTTTAGGACAACTGAAGGACTGGTAAAAAATTTATATATCGAGTCTACTTCTCTCAGATCTATGTATTATTCTCACGTCAGTGGGCATATCTACACAAGATGCTATGTCACCATAGCAATGAGCTATGGCAATGTAGCTTGTTGCTACATCACCATAGCATTGATGGGCATTAACGATGATGCCACTACTACAGCACAGTAGCTGGGCAGTTATTTTGTGCTTGCTACATAGTTGGGGACACATGTAGATGTGCCCAGTGAAAGGGAAAGTCAGTTCTGGTGTTACACATAAGCATTTAGATGCCACTGTTAACCAGTGTCTTCCATGGGAACCCAGGTGTCAGAGGGACTATATAAAAGGATTACATTTATTCATAGATTGTTAGGGGCTGGAAAGGAACTTGCAGATCATTGGGTCCAGCTCCCCTGCTCTAGGCAGGAAGACAACTGGGGTTAGGTGACCCCAGTGAGGTGACTGTTCAGTCTCTTGAAAAACACCATGGTAGGTGACTGCACCACCTCTGGAGGGAGTTTATTCCACAGTCTGGTCACCCTGATATGAAGGCGTTTTTCCTGGTATTAAGCCTGAAGCGGCCTTCCAGGAGTTTGTTTTCATTGGTCCTGGTCTTCCCCGGGGGTGCCCTAGTGAACAGTTGGTCACTGAACTCCTGATTCACTCCTCTGATATTGCGGTAAGCCACTATCAAGTCGCCTCTCAACCTTCTTGTCTTTATGCTAAAGAGGCTAAGGTCCCTCAGCCTGTCGTCATATGGTTTGCCTTGCAAGTACATGATCATATGGGTGCCTCTTTTCTGGACCCTCTTAAGTTTTTCCATGTCCTTACTGAAGTGAGGCACCCAGAACTGGACTCAGTACTCTAAGGTCTCACCAGGGCTGAGTACAGCGGGAGTATCACTTCCTTAGTTTTACATGAGATGCATCAGTTGATGCATGCCAGCGGGTTTTTTGCCCTGCTGACTACCACTTTGCACTGACGGTTCATATTCATGCAATGGTCAATCATTACCCCTTTCAGCTGTGGTGCAAGTCAAGATGTCACTACCGAGCCCATATGTATGTTGAGGGTTGTTTACACCCAGATGGTGCACCTTACACTTGGAAGTGTTAAAATTCAGCTGGTTCTGGTCTACCCAACTCTCAAGCCTGTCCAGGTCTGCCTGTATCTGCAATTATGCGGACATTATGAAAAATGTCTGTAAACATAATCTAGGAAAACACTGCTAATTGCTTTTTATTTGTATGATCTGCCAAAATTGAATCCTGACTTACTGCATAATCCTTGAACTTAAGAAAAGTACACATGCCTTAGCACAACAACGTCTAATCACTTTAATACCCCCTTCACAGGTGTGCTTGTGACTTGTTGGGAATGAAGCAATATGGTTGCTTATTGGTTTGGGCAGCTGTGAAAATAAATATTACACCCACACTTTGTCTTTTCTATTTTCTATTTGAATAGTGTGGACTGAGTTTAAATTAGGCTATCTGAAAATCTGCTAAAAGATTATTTTGGTCAAAAGCAATTCTTTGGATACATTTTTTTTTAGAATATGAAAATTTTCATGGAGATTTTTGGGAGAAATTTCCTATTTTTGTGAAGGAAAAAGAAAAAAATAAAAAATTTGTAGTTTTCAGTTTCTGTTGTTTTTGCCCCTTCATACAATCTATTAAAATGTTCCTTTGCTTTTTGAGCAGCCAACTTGGAAAAAAAGGGCAAAAAGAGGTAAAAACTTTCAAAACTGAAAGCTGAACTGTATTAATGTTTATTTTGACAACCAATGTAGATATACAGTTCTCACTCATAAATAGAATACATTCCTGATGGCACTGGCGCAATGAACATACTTGACTGAAATTTTCTACAAGGTTTTCTTTATTGTACATGGTACCAAAAAGTAGCAAGTAACAAGCACTAACTTGTAAATGCCAATGGAGATATTAGCATAACAGTAATTATCCATGTAGCACCATGAAATAATCTATAGGGGTGGACAGAGGCCATGAGTAGCCTTTTAGGCAACTGGTGTCCTGGAACATGGATAGGTCCAGGAGGGTCCACTGTGTACATAAAGGCAACATTGGAAGCAGCAGGATCTGGGATCCTGGACTTGCCAGTCAAAACAAAGGCTCACTTTGGGACCCTGGGGCAGCCTTTCTTTTTTGTAATCAAAGTATTCCAACAAAGGCATGGCAGGAGAGAAAAGAGGAAGGGTACCCTAGGAGCCAGAGTAGGGCAGGAGCCATGTGGCCAAAGGGTTTTATGGCCGCCCCTTGGGGGTGGAGGGTGTTCAATCCCATCACACTAACCTATTAGCAGAGCTACACATTCAACCCTGACACACTCACAAGACATAACACCCTAACATGCCACAGTTAAAGCAGGGAGACAATGGTGGCTAGTGTCCTGCTGCTATTGGGGTTGTTGAATATACACTTGATATCCAAGGGAGAGGGCCATGTCGCCTGCTATAGAGGAAGGGAAAACTCCCTACAGGCCATACCAATCTGACCACAAGGTCAAATCTCTTCCTGACTCCAAAATGATAGTCAGTCTGATACTGAGTGGAGGGACCAGACCCTCTAGCTAGAAAACTCTGGATTTAAGGTCCAGCAGGAGCACTGGCATATCCCAGTCACAATCCTCAGGGCTTGGCTGCAACCGACTCCCAATGCTTCTGAGGAGCACATGTAGCAGCAGAAGGAGGGGGGGTGGAAAATTCCTTCCTGGCCCCATACGGTAACTAGCAAAGCCCACAAGCATGGGAAATATCCAATAAAGAACACAGGTTAGCTCCTCCTAGTTCATTCCTGACCAATACTTATCCAAACCATTTCTTGAAAACCGCCAATGACAGAGAGTTGACAACCTCCTTAGGCCACTACCTCACTGCTCTAACAGTGCAGAAGTTTTTTCCTAACATCCAATCTAAACCTACTTTGCTGCAAATTTAAGCCATGGATCCATGTCTTACTCTTTGCGGTAAAAGAGAAAAGGTACTTTCCCTCTTCTTTACTCTTCAGATATTTGAAGGCTGCTATCCTATTTTCTCTTAAGCACCTTTTCCGCAAACTGAACATTCCTATTTACTTTAGCCTCTCCCAGTATGACTTGCCTTTGAAGACCTTTATTAGTTTTGTCACTTGCCTCTGCACCCTTTCTAACTTCTCCATGTCCTCAATGTTCTTGTTGACATAAATAGGATTAAAGTGTTTTCATTTGTATCCCCTTTATCTTATTTATCAGGACAATAATATTGTTTCAATTCTAAAATAACTGAAAATAAAGAATTCACCTGTAATAGTCATCTCCCACAAAGAAGAGTGTCTTCTTTTCATCTTTTAGGTGGACAGCTGCATCAATGTGCTGAACTTTTCTTGAAAACCCGAAGTCTGAGATGGTTCGAGGAGATCCCTGCATTTGAAATCCTTGAGTTACCCAATAATGAGGACCTACAAAACATTACACAGGGACTGTCAGCTTCTCTGCAATATTCTTGAGATCCAATTTGTCCATCTTAACTGTAGAAAAAAAAATCACACTTAAATTAACAAAACTGGTGCACAGCACAATTTGGGGAATGTCTCATGTAGGCCACATGACATCAGTACTTTAATGCCTTTATTGTCTGCTCGTTAGTCTTTAAGTGTACCTTAACATGTGGATAGTATCTTATGAGGTCCTAACTGTCTTGGGACTTGGTTACCTGACAGATTGTCTTTCTCTCTGTCATAGTGTCACTACTGTTGTCAGCAGAAGCACTCAGACTGGATCTCACTGTAAAGGAGAAGGGGGAAGCTGGCCAGACGTTTTCTGTGATGTCCTCTTGAGGAAGGACCAGAGGAAGGACACTTGATGTATAAAAGCTTGTTCAGTATCTAGCCCAACTATACAGTTGGGAGAATTAGAGATATCACACTACACTCTTGCCACTTACACAGTTCCTGGAGCATCACAGCTACACCAACACTCCAGTCCTTTCTAAAAGAGGTACTTTAGCTCAACTTTGTTGATGCAAGGATTATGGGTGAAATACAATGGCCTACATTATAGCAGGATGTGAGACTGGGGGTTCCAATTGTCCCTTCTAGCATTTGTAGCTATTAAATAGTCTTGTAATCTGGGGGGCTGGGCTTTAAATCATGAGTTTCTTTGAGTAGATGTGATATCTTTTATTAGACCAACTGAATAGTTGAGAAAAAGTTCCACTTAGTTTGAAAAAAGTTCAACTCAGTTGGGCTAATAACAGATATCCCATCTACTCAAACAGCCTTGCCTGCCTATGTCCTTGGACCAACCCAGCTACAACCAAAAACCCAGTCTCCTTTAGATAACGTTCTTCTACTGAGGTGTAATTCTGGTATTCTGAGCGCTGCTTCTGCCTATCTTCATAGCAAGCTGAAGCAATTCAGATATAACCATTCAAGTCAGAATCAAGAAAACTTTGCTGTATTGCTATAAATTAGCTAAGAACTAAACGTTAAATACGAAACCTTGTGACACAGAAAACGTGGGATGTTGCTTACTTTCTCCTTAAAGTTATTAAGTATAACACACACACAGGGGTCTTTCTCTGCTATTAATGGCTCTTTGACATAATAGATTACAGGATAGGTCTATATATTGCAAGACAAAACCAGGCTGAGACATACCACTGCAGTGTTATACTGACCATACCTGCTCCTCACATACTAGCATTGTAGCACTGCTATTGTGGCACCGAACATGCACCAATACACTCTGTCTCTTAGTTTCCTCCAGCAGCTCTCTTTAGCTGAAGAAACTGTTGTCTTTAGGTCTGACGTAGTTGGTGATCAAAGGAAACACATTCAACTTTCCAGAGGCTGGAAAGTTGGGAGATTTTCCCTCCCTGAACTTTCTTATCCAAATTCATAAGGAAGATTGACCTTTAAAAAAATAAGCCACTCCTCTCTCAGCAACTTCATAAGCAGCATCCACATTTCCCATAAGTTGAGGAAAGGAGCCAGTGATAGTGTTTGGCCAGACGTTTGTTGTCAGCTGAGCCTGCCTCCTCCAGAAAAACCTATTTGTAAAAAAAGAAGAAAAAGTTGGAGAAGAAACATTTGAAATATTGCTTCGATTGCAGATAGCCCTGCTTTACCAAGAAGCATGCAGTAGCGTTTTCCAGCCAGCTGTAGTTCTTTTCCACCTTAAAAAAAAATCAGTCCTACTTCTCCATTAGGTAGATATGGGATGTTACATTAATTAAAATTTTGTTTGGGACTGTGTAGTTTTTTGTAATCAAGTCACTCTCTAGCTTCTATTGCCTTAGAAATCTGTTCCTACTGCTGGAACAACTCCATCAGAATTCCCGAAGAGTGGAAACACTATCCAGATCACCTATGAGCATTTTGATCACAGTGGATGCATCTACACATGATATAACATCACTGTAGCAACTGTGGGCAAAAACCTTGATGCTGTTGCTACTTTGCAATAGCAACGTGCTCCCTTGTTATAGTGCAGTGGTTCCCAATCTGTGGTATGTGTACCACCCATAGGCAACATGTAGGGAGGGCATGGAGGGGAAGGTAGCCCCCTGATATTGGCGCTTGCTGGCCAGGGGGTGGGGAACACCAGCTGGTGCACTTTCAGTTTTGCCACCAGCGCTTCCAGGGTCGGCAATTGGCCACTGATGCCCCCTCCAGAGTCAGGAGGCACCAGTCACCCATGGTACCACCAGTAGTATGCAGACAACCTGTCAGTGGTACACATTAACAGATTTATTATAATTACTTTATATGACAAAAATTTGCTGATGGTACTTAAGGGTGTATCATTTTAAATTAGTGGTGCACAAACTGACAGAGTTTTGGAACCGCTGTTATAGTGCATTGCTATGGCAATACAGGGACTAAAAATAACTGCAGTATGGGCTGTTACAGTGCAGTAACAATGGCACTAAAGGGGCACATGTAGACATGCCCAGTGTTGTGAAGATTTACTCTGAACTGGGTTGGAGGACACCAGTGTTCTCTCTGTGCTACAGCTTCCATTGTTGGCATTTCTAGGCCAAGACTTTGGAAGGGCCTGCATGGTATCCTTAGACATCACAGAATGCATTCAGTTGGATCTTGGTCCAGCAAAACACACAAGCACATGCTTAATTTTGATGTGATATTAATGGCTTTCCTGGGGCACATACAAGAGGTTTGCTCTCATGTAGTCCTTAGTTTGGCTGATAGAAAAGTACTTTAAAGAGTGTCAGTGAGTGCATCTACATGTAGAATTAATGTGACTGAATATACCCTGGCTCAACTGTGGTGTAGGATAGTACCTGTGTCTGACTATCCTACATCACAGTAAATTAATCTACTGCACACTAATTGTAGTGCATGTGTAGACAGAAATGCTTAACTGTGCATTAAATTAGTCTAATGCACAGTAAAGTGCATTAGTAGATGCGTTGTGTTTATGTCAGTGGTTTCCATAAAGAATCCACTTTGTATGCTCTACAGCCACTTCTCTGTCTTCCTGTATCACAAGGAATATTTCACATGGGGGGGGAAGTAGATTACTCTAAAGAACAGGAATTAGTCTTTCAAAATGTAATGCATTATTGGGAAATTATATATCTAGCACTCTTTTCAGGAAGAATGTAAATAGGGGATTTTTATTTCTAAGCAATTCTGGAGCACTGGTTTTTCAGTCTTTGGATTGATGTGTTATGCTTTCTCAAACAGGCAGCATCTACTGTCAAGAGATTTTCTTGAGTTATTCCCCGCTTCCTTTGTGGCTTTGTGGCTTTCTGTTCGCCAGCTGTGTAACTGCAAGGTGGTGCAACTGTTGTGCAAGCAGGCAATATCTACTCAAGTTCTTTCCTAAAATCTTCTAAAGCCTTCTGTAAGTCCTCCAAACAAAAAACAATATCAAAATTAATATACAGGAAAGAGGATGGGTGGGGGAAGCAGAAGGAAGTTTTCTTGTTGATCCTCACTGGAAGTAATCACACTAAGGTTTGTAGTTGGGATTTGAAAAGGAGCTCAAGAAATGTAGGCATCAGATTCCAGAATCTCAGGCCTCAATTCTCCTCAGCTAAAATGCTACCTGTATGTCTGACTTGCGTGAAAAAGTTACACAATCCATGAGTCCTCAGCAGAGCAGACTGTCCCAATTGTAACTACTTGGTTTGGGCTGATCGTAGCCCTCAAATGAACATGGGTGACCCCAGTACCTGTTCTCAGGCACTTCATATTATCTGCAGTGGAAAAAACTGAACTGGTATTAAGAGCCATGGTCATGCTTCCCTTTTCACTAGTACAGCTGGTGCTTATGATTCACCAGTCACAAAGAGTAACTTCTTAAAAGGAAATTATTTTGTGGAATAAAAGGCATTTGCCATTTTTTTCTATGAGAAGTTGAAATGAAAACAATGTTTTTTGAGATAAATACAAAACTAAAAAAATATGGCATATGCTGCACAATACCAGTAAAGGATGCAGTTAATTTCTGATCATTTGGTTTCCATGCCTGCTCACTGGTTAGGAATTTTCTAATCAAACAGGTTGTGAAACCTGAAGTAGAAGAATTTTGCTGAAATGCATTCATTTTTACAAAGTGCCTACGAAACACAGGCAGCAATCTATCAGACCCCTTCCTAGTTTCATGACAGCTCACCCCATGGTCTGCGGAGAAGTCTGGGCTTGAAATACATGACCCTGAGTCAGCTTTGTCAACTGGACAGTTTTATCAACCAGAGGTGAAAATATAGGCCTTCTATAGTCTGTGATACCATGGGAGCTAGCCCTACTTTATGGGTTGTCCTATATGGGACCTTAGTGTTTCCATGCTCTCTGATACAGAGCCAGGAACCTCTAAACCATGTAGTTCTCGGGGCTTCCAAGCTCTCTGCCAAGCATGTGGGACTCTCAGTCCTGATTTCTGAGGCTCGTGGCTTCCAGGACTTCTAGGCTTCCAGCTCTTGCTAGGAAATTAAACACCCTGGGAGCCATGGCTGAGCCAGGGGTTTACAGCATGGAGTTTACATGGCTGGAGCTTGGGTTTACAGCAGTATCCTAACAACAAGTGGCACAAGCCCCAAGTGCAGCCTAAGGAAAGGGTGGGGTGGGGATGCAGAGTGGAGGTAGGGGCTCCTCAGCTTCCTTCCCTGCAGCCCCCACTCCATCTGCAGCTTCTTTGTAGCAGCTCTAGCTCCAGCTCTGGCAGCAGGAAGGGCAGAGAAGAGATGGCAGCATATGGGACAGGGGCTGCTACTGAGGGGGATGCCATCTGTTTTTTTGCCACCAAAGACAGGTGTCTTTTTGGCCACTTGACATGAATATTTGCAGTAAAAAAAAGGAGGTGACATTACTCAAAGCAGTAAAGAACCTCTGGCCTCTGCTCTTGCACCATACAGGTGGCCAAAGTAAAAGTAAAGTGCTCCTCAGGGAAATTAGAGCTTTTAGTTGCCCATAGTAAATTTGAAGGGAAACAGAGCCAAATACCATCTGCAGCCCAAATTTCCCAAAATATCACTAAGCTCTCAGTGATCAACACAGACTGAAACTTGTCCAGGGAATGTGTGTATTTGCTTCCACCCTTACAAACTTTTGAAGACTTTTCTGTTATGGAGGTTACTAATGTGGCCATGTAGAACACTTTGCACAATGGGAGATGCCCACTCTTTCCTTACAACTTGCATTTTCCAGTCTGTTACCTCACCATGTTGGATTAAATCCAAGTCTAATAGTAATTTTGCTAATGGCTTTAGTGGCTAGGAACAGAAGGTACATATATACCGGTATAAGTGATTGGAAACCGGTTCAAATCTGCAACACAACAGAAGTTCAGTGCACATAAATGGCTTTCAAAATGGCCAGTTTAAGATAAACCTGGATGGATGTAGTATCAGACTTAATTGATTTAGGTTACATTAGTTTATTGAACTTCTGTCCCAGATTCCCTCCAAGTTAACTCTCAGCCCCCCAGCATTCCAGGATGTTTTGCACCTCCCCTGCAAACCTCCCAAGAGTGGGTTGGCTAGATTTAGCCCAAGGTGTCTGCCCCAGCCAGCAGGGAGGGCTGCTTTAGCACTCCCTGGCTTCTGGCCGGGGCCACTCCCATTCTATCTGGCCTTTGGGGCTACTAAAAAAATTTAGAAAATTAATATTTATCTGCCCCTGGCTGCCTGTCATGCAGCCCTTGAAGGCTTGCCAAAATTCAGCAAGCAGCCCTCCGCCCAAAATAATTGCCTGTCCCTGGCTTAGACTAACCTACAAAGATTGAATTGATTCAGCCTCAGGCTTTTTGACTGTCTGTATTTAGCCTGTGAGGCCAGGATTTCAGCATGTGATGGTAAACAAATCTTTCATTTCTATCACAGCCAGAGCACACATCTTCTATTGCTTGTTTAACATATATCAAAGTTGAAAGCAGAGAAACTCAGATTTCAGTAATTCTGAGGTATTCCAGGAGCTAAATTTTGCAGTTATTGTAACACCACTTTTGGTGAGAGTGAGAAGACGGTTAAGGCACTTGCCAAGGAAATAGGAGACTCAGGTTATAGGACTCCCTCACCCACTAGAACATGTTTCTCTCCCTTGCTAACAAGGTCCTTTAATAACCAGGCCATTGCCAAGAGCACCCTCAAGCCCTTCTCTTGAAGAAGGACCACTTAACAGATAGGAGGGACCAGGAGGCTAGCAAGATAGAGGGTGTTTGAGTCAATGAGATGGACACCACCTTGGAAGGAAGAAGGCCCTGGGTTCTGGCACTGGCTTCTACTGTCAATGGGGAAGAAACCATCCAACCACTGAATAACCATTTTAGCCAAGAAACATTAAATGCAAGGTACAGAAAGCCTTGTGGCTTTAAATGGGGGGTGCAAATCAGGGCTTCCTTTCTTCAAGGGCAGTGTCCCCCTCACTGAGCCAACCACTCTCTAGCTTGTTCTCTTCCTGGTCACAGAACTATTCCTTCTTTTCCCTGGGGATTAGCTTCAAGAGGATGGCTTGAGGGTGCACCAGGCAATGGCTAGCCTATGGCCTGGTAATAAAAGCATGTTGCTTGGAAGTAGGAGATGTAGAGTCCAACTCCTTCTGGGTGAGGGAGGCTTAGGACCCAAGTCTTCCACTGCCTGGCTAAATGCCTGAGTCACAGGGTTATTGGGCTAAAAGATGGTAGAATCCTCCTCCTTCTTCTTCTCCTCCGTTTTACCTGTAGAAGGGATACATCCTTGGGGAATCCTATTCCATAACAGGTGGAAATAGAATGCAAACAATGAGCAAGTGCCAGAACTTGCAGTTTTGAAATTGGATTTAGTAAAATAGGATTTAGTCCTCAGCCCTTCCAGCTCCAGTGTGAATCAAAGCTTGGGTGGGAGTTAGGCATTTTTGAGGGTACTCAGTAGCCCATGTCTAGGTTCCTAGGGAGAAAAAGCATATTCTAATATACTGTTACCATAGGATGACACAGGGAATGTAACCTTGCCTGTCTCTGAAGAACAGAAGTTCTTTCCCCAGCATTGTGACAGCATCAAATGATGAGGTAGCATCACAGTGATCTGGGTTTGATGGACCTGATGGGTTTGTAGGAGGGTTCTGTGGTGCCTTGGGCCCTTCTGCCCCAGATTTCCGAGGTCCTGACATAACAACAACAACAAGAGTTTTTACTGTGATGGTGCAAATTTCTGTATATGCTCAGTGCTTCTGGTCATTGGATGTATTTATGTATTTTGTTTGTTCGCTTATGTTTGAGATACTTTTCTTCCACTGTCTGCTGGAGCCACCATGCACAACTCTAACGTCTACAGCACTACTCCATGCAGTTATACTGAGGAGGTGAAATAATTTCTGTGCCGGTATCTGCTGGTGCAGTTCCATTTGCTTTCATAGCATGGCAGCCACTTAGAGTAGTAACGAATGTGGCAAACCTCATCATTATTGTCTAGCCACAATATACTTTGTTTGCCTGTAAAATATTTCATCTTATTCTCAGAACAAATAATCAATGTGATCTGCTTTATAATAGGAACAATGCAGTATTCTATCTTGAGGTGATTATTCAGAGATTGTTCAATACTTGCCTCAGTGCTTTTTGACATAGTGTTTTCTATACATGGCATGAACTTGCAGAACACACTAACCTAGCTTCCTTTCCTTATTTAAATCTTATGTACTCCTCTCTTGTTTATGACCCTCACTTGTGCAGTATTGGAATAGCAACTCTTTGGAGCAGTGGCATTGTCTGCATAAGTTTCTGGGAATCACCCAGATTATTTATGTATATGCTTGAAAACTACAATGACAAATACAAAGTTATATGAATTGCTAAGGGATTTGAATGAGTCTCTAATATGGGCAGCTACATGCACTAAGATGCTTAATAACATAAATATATATAAGACAATTTCTAAGCCACAGAAATGAGGGCTTGGCAAGACACCCAATTAGAAAGTGGGAAGCCTGCCTGTGCTCACAATTTGGGGGTCATAGAAAATTAACTGCATCAAATATGGTGCTACTCATCTGCCCCTATCAGGTTTTATTGCTCCGGAGAAAAACGAAGCCTTGTAGCAATCTCCTGGTGTACTACATAGGAAATCCATCCCAACTGATATAATTGGAGAAGAAAATTCTTCTACCACATTTACATGGTAAGCTTTTCATCAACAAGATGATAGAAACATGATTTATTGACCATCCTAAGCATAAAATATATGATTTATCAAATTTCAATATGCACCAGTTGTAGGTTATTGTATATTCAGTGATTTTTTGCTAGTTCAGGAAAATATAATACATACCATACAATTTCTGAATCCCTTTTACATCATCCTTTGGCAGGCGGAATCCAAATGGAGACTGGTATTTGTAGGTGGGATACATCAAAGCAGATGGATCAGTAGAATGTCCAAGCCCCAACGCATGACCAAATTCATGAGCAGCAACAGTGAATAAATTAAATCCTAAATAATACAAAGCAAATATTTCCAGTGCAAACAGATGGTTTTTCACATCCAAAGTAAGTAATGCAGGTCAGACTCATGGGCTAAACACACATGGTAAAATTTTCCAAAGTGCTGAAATGACTTAGGAGTGTGACATAGGCGCCGAAGTATCAGTAACAAGATATACTGAGTTTTGAACTTACCAAGGAGAGATACCAGCAACTGGGACGAAGGTACTCACCATTTGATCTTGTGACAAACAAGAAAACTGGCAGACTGGAAATTGTCTACAGTACACAGCCTGCCAGAGGTTCATGGCAGGAAAGCTGAGCTGGTGTGGGTTGTTGTGTTAACTAGACTTGTGAATCATCAAGAAAGGTTGTTGTTATTGGGCACCTTCCTTGAAGAAATGGAGGCTTTAAGCCTAGGTTTACAGTGGATGAAGAGCTGTTGAAGATCAGTAGCAATAGGCTGGTAATTTGTCTAGATAACTGAGGGAAATTAGCATAGGAGAAGTAAGGAGAAAGTGCCTACAAGAAAAGAGATGAGGGAAGCTGTAGCATGTCAGGGTTTCCCCTGGTGGCTCTGAAACTGTGCCCTACTCTGCCCCTGGGGTCCCTTCTCTTCTTGCCCCTCCCACACCTTGATAGAATAATAATAATAATAGTAAAAGGGAGGCTGCTGACAGACCTCCACATGGGCCCCAGTCTAGATGAAACCCACTTCTGGGGTTTCCTGGCACCCTACTGGCCTCTACTGGTCTCAGGCCCCTCTCTGGGCCTCTGGTTGACCATGCCCTGCAGGGCACCTAAAGCTGTAGGGGCAATTGTCTGGCTCCAGTCCTTCCCTATACCATACCCCAAGCCTCATGGGTGTTACAATAACATTGTTCTCTTGCTGGGGCTTCAGCCTCCTCGGCGTTCACCCCTTTACTCTCAGTTACGCCTTCTAGCTCGGGCCCACTATACTGGACCTAGGTTTGAGGCACCAGCTCTGGTCCCCTAGCTCCTGTCTGCCATGCCCCTGGTTCCTGTATGGTTGTGTCCCTCTCAGGTGCCCTGACCCTTCTCTGGCTCTGTGGCTTCACTCTCTGCCCAGTTCAGGCTCAACAGTTGCTTGTGCTTTGATCTTGCTCCTGGCTCAATATTTAAGAATATTGCTCAGGCATGCAATTGGAGTTGCAGCTAGCAAGGGCTGTGAAGGGTAACAAGAAGGGTTTCTACAAGTATGTTAGCAACAAAAGGAAGGTCAGGGAAAGTGTGGGCCCCTTACTCAATGGAGGAGGCAACTTAGTGACAAATGATGAGGAAAATAACTCAATGCCTTTTTTTACCTTGGTCTTCAGAGGCAAGGTCAGCTCCCAGACTACTGCACAAAGCACAGTTTGGGGAGAAGGTGAGCATCCCTCAGTGGTGAAAGAACAGGTTAGGGACTATTTAGAAAAGCTGGACATATACAGTCCATGAAGCCAGGTGCAATACATCCAGTGGTGCTGAAGGAGTTGGCTGATGTGATTGCAGATCCAGTCTTTGAAAACTTGTGGTGATTGAGGGAGGTACTGGAGGACCCAGGAAACTACAGACCAGTCCCTGGAAAAATCATGGAGCAGGTCATCAAAGAGTCCATTTCTAAGCACTTGGAAGGGAAGAAGGTGATTAAGAACAGTCAGCATGGATTCCAAAAGGGCAAGTCATACATGACCAACCTCATTGCTTTCTGTGATGAGCTAATTTTCTCAGTAGATGCAGGGAAAGCAGGGGATATAATATACCTTGACTTCAGCAAGTCTTTTGATATGGTCTCCCACAACATTCTTGCAAGCAAGCTGAGGAAGTACGGGTTGGATGAATGGACTGTACGATGGATAGAACGTGGGCAGTAATCAATGGCTCAATGCCTAGCTGGCAGCTGGTATCTTTATTTTCATTAACAATCTGAAAGATGGGATGGACTGCACCCTCAACAAGTTTGCGGATGATAGTGGAGCAAGTTTGTGAAGTGTAGTAGATATGCTGGAGGGTAGGGCTAGGATTCAGAGTGACCTAGACAAATTGGAGGATTAGGCCAAAAGAAATCTCATGAGATTCAACAAGGACAAGTGCAAAGTCCTGCACTTAGGAAAGAACAATCCCATGCAC
>NW_017728906.1:179029450-179042710 GCF_001723895.1 Crocodylus porosus | reverse complement strand
TCCCAAGGTGGAGAACCTTGCATTTTTCGGTGTTAAACATCGAAACCATCAGGTTCTCATTTTCAATGATTCTATGATTCCATCATCCTCACAGACACCAATGGGACCTTTCTATACCCCCACTCCTTACAGTCCCAACCCAGATTGCTAGTATAACATTAATACAAACACTGAGCCCCTGGATATAACATAACCATAAAGGAGAAGCAGCCCTCTGCTTCTTTAAGATGGAAAACCTGTGCTCATCCCTTGTGCTGGCATATCTTCCACCCTGAGCCTTGCTGTTCCTACAGGCACCAAAGCAGTCAGTCTAGTGTCCCTGGGTATCTCTTCTGAGCATCAGCTCTTAACTGCATGGCTTGCAGGGCTAGACTACCCTGCCAGCCCAAGCCCCAGGCTTATATCCTGCCAGGGCCCTGCCCCTTTTCTGGTCAGCAGACTACTCCAGGGCTGTCTGCAGATGCTTGCAGGTGCTCAGCCGTGCTTGGCCTGCATTGCTCCCTTGCTGGCCTACTTCTCCCTTAGAAGAACAGAGAGGCCCAAGGTCTGTGTTACAGAAGCCATCAGGGGCTGATGAAAATCAGACTTCAACTTCTTCATGCAGGGTCTCAGGGCCAGAACGCAGAGGGGTGGGTGAATCTGATTTCACCTATTGGATGTCAGGTGCCGGGTTTAGATTCAGGGTGGTTAAAGGGTATTATCCTGGAAAAGGGATATTGTTAAAGGCAGATGGAGAAGCAAAATGGCACTGACAAGCATGCAGGCAAAGAACAGTGATTGATTAGTGACAGAGAAGAGGAAAATGAAGTAAGCTTATTGGCTGTGAGAGGGCAGCAGAAGGTGTGGGTCAAACATGCACATTCCCAGGGGTCCTTTTGGAAATTTTACCCATATCTGCAAGTTGCTGAGCAGTCTGGCTATGATCCACCAAAGCTCTTTAAGTACCTGATGATTAACAAACACTAAACAAGTGATGACTATTGACTTTAGTGACTATCTTGTTGTAACTCTATATACACGTGGCTAAATGACAGCCTCCTGGGTAAAGATACAGCAGCAAACATACACACAGTTCATATTAACCATTGTCACAAACTGTGATGGACTAAATTGCGTTCTCATTTCCACATTTGTTTGTCAGAAATAAGATCCTGGAGAAGCCGAGTTACTTCAGATTTGGAAGAATGAAATTTGACTCTTTCAACTTTTAAATTTGTTTGTACGTACTTGCTTTGATTTATACCAAGTTAATACAGTCTCTTGGTTTTTAACCCCAAATGAATATTTGTGGTGGATTTTCAACCCTGTCTATTAGAGTGTTGAGAAATTATATTGCTATCTACAGGTTCAGAGTCTAACTTAAAATTCAACAAAAATAACTTAATTTTTCCTTTTGTCCTTTTATATCTTAAAATATTCTGATATTCTTTAATTTGTTGTTGGGTCATACTTGTTTCTTAGCTCTGTCAGTGAAAAGATGATTTGTTTATCTATGATGAAGAAGGATTTTTCCATACTTCATGTCTGCAACATTTACTGTATGTTGATTTCTATATATGTATATGTATGTATACTACATCTTTTCAACTACTATTCATACTATTTCAACATTCACTACACATTACCATTTGTTCCCATTGTCCACTTCTCTGCATTGTCAAAATGAGTGTCCCCGCCTAATCCTTCACCAGGTGCAAAAGCATGTGCCAGAGTCCCACGTGGGCCATCAAATGGGTAGGAGTCACCATGATCTAGCAAACAGTAAAAGAGCATAGTAGGAAAATCACAGTGATTTCATAAATTAATAATTTACTAATGAGGAAGCAAAGCTCTTCCATTCTTCTGAAAACAAAAATGCAACCCCATTCATATGATGCCAATCAGAGGCAGTAATGACAAAGTTCTTTTTCACAAGCATGGGTTTAAATAAGGGCTAGAGAACAACCTCAGGAAAGGGAGTATTTATCTGCTTTCAGTAAGAGGATGAACAACACATTTAGAGAGGCCCCAGGTATCCATTCTACTGCATGTGTTATGTTCACATAGTACACTGTGAGATAGAGATAAAATGACATCACAGAGTAACTAATTTAGGTTCTAGTTCTACCATGAAAAAAGTATACATTTCAAGCAAATAACTAATGATTTTCGAAGTTTTACCCATGTTATCTTAGGGGGCAAAAGTGCTTGATCTTCAACAAGAACAATGGGACATCTTTGATGTTCACCATAATGGTGGCGGGTTGAATAGTTACCTCCAGTTTCAAATGATATCATAATATCTGCTTCTCCCGTGTTTGCTCTCACAAAGTTCAAAGGGGCTGCATTACTCCATGCTTTTAACCCCATCTCTACTGCCTTATCCACCTCTGCATGACTCAAACTGGAAGTGTATTTGGATACTCTATAAGAATAATAAATACATTAGTGCAGCTCCTTGGCTCTGGACAATCCTCCTGAAAGAGACAGTCAAGAATATTTAGCATTATTTTGGAAGGGTGGAAAATCCTAACATGAGTTCATACATTTGTCTTTAGTACAATATGTTTTGAATTTATTATCAATATACTATGTTGTGAGTTTAATTAACTGAGAGTAATATTAGCCTCCTGGTGTGCCTCAGGGCATTTGATTGTTGATGTGGCCACATGGTCTAATGACCTAGACCAGTGGTCTCCAAAGTGGGGTGCACGCACCCCAGAAGGTGCATAAGATGATCCATTGGGGTGCGGGAAGAAAATATTAGAACTTCTATTTATATTTATTTATAAATAAATAAATATACATATATTGGGGGTGCGTGCTCAAAATTTTTTACTGATAGGGGTGCACGATCAAAAAAGTTTGGAGACCAGTGACCTAGATGACCATATGGCAATAGAATCTTGACCAACAAATGGTAATAGAATGTCACCCTTTAGTGTCCAAATTAAAATGTTTTATGGTTGATTTCTTCACCCAAGTTTCTAGTATTAATTTTTGACATACAGAATAGTAAATAAAATGTTTTACTTCTTGCTTGGAGTCCCCCCCCAAATTAAGTACACGTTTTGCACAAAGGTGAAGCAAAATCGTCCTGGACACAGTCTTTACAGAAGAGTCATGTTTTGTGCATGGTGCAGGTTGAGGAGAAAGGGATAAAATGAATTTTGAGAATGGAATAAAATCAATTTTGAACTGGATAGGAATTTGCTAAGTTTTTACTTTAGCCTGATGTTTCACTGCCCCCTTTGGGATGACAGTGCATCCTTCATATCCAACCTGGCAGTCATATGTATCAGTAGGGAAATTGTCTAGAAGAATCATTTATTAGGCCAAATTCCCTCCCCCCCAAGCTGAAAATAAAGCCAAGTAAAATGTTTTCAAGCAAACAGAGAGAAGGGAAAATCATGTATGTGGGGAAAACGTGGGGACTTTCTAATTTTTTGCTATGTTCTTACTGAATTCTACAAGTCAAATTTCACTTAAAAATAAAAAAAATGCTGGTACAAGTTTCTTGTCATTAACATAAGTCTAACATAAGTATTATTTTAAAAATAGTATGAGGAGAATAAGTGTCTTTGAATTTTCCTCTTTTTCTGTTTTGAAAGACAGACCCTTCACTGTGTAAGTCTACAGCTACTTCTCTGTGGGTGCATCTGTACCAGAGGCTTACTGCACAGTAGCTTAATAACACTGCACAGTAGCATGCTGATCAAAACCCATGCTAACACGCCACTGCACAGTGTTATTAAGCTACTTCACAGTAAGTATCACAAAATAACTGTGTGCTGGCACTACTGTGCAGTAAATGTAGTTACGGCACATCTAGTTATGACTTCATTAGGCAAGTACCAAACAAAATGCGTAGCAACTACTGCACATTAATGAACGTGTAGACATGCCCTGTTTGCCCATCCTTAGTGTGCATCAATACCAGACAAAATATAACCCCAGCCACTGCAAACTCATGACTTCTCCTTGCAAATCTTCTCAGTGAGCTATGAGCAGTGGTGAGCAACTGAGACAATTTTAATATGAACCTTCTTGCCACGGGTAATTTATTTTTTCTTTGATAAACTTCAAAGCAATTATATGCAAAATTCTGTTCTGCAGTAAGCCTGAATAGATGGACAAAAAGTTGTGAAACATGCAGGAGAAAGTTGCATAACATTAACTCCGCTGTTTTGTTTATTGTTTATACTGCTGTTTTAATGATCCTGCCCATATATCAATATAACATAAGATCTTAATGTTCAGGCTCAGTACTGCAGCATCCTAGATTCATTTCCCTTTGTGAATGAAGGCTGTGAGAGATATTCAGCTTGTTGAATTTTTAAACATATATGTGTGTGTGTGTGTGAATAGGTATATATATGAATAGATAGGGAGCCAGATTTGATCAAATTATATTTATTTCAAATGATATACACCAATATTTTTATTTCACATTTTCTGTTATTATTAGTACTGTATAGCACTGTATTCTGTTTCTTATATGTATAGAGTGCCTTGGAATCATGAATCAGGATCAAAGCCCACCAGGCACTGGACAAATGTAAAAGTCTGTTCATTGATGGGTGGACCGTAATGGTGGGACCTGTCATAAAAGAAAGCCAACTAAGGGTCACCTTCTTTAAAGAATCCAGTTGATATTCTCTGCAATCCTTAAATCTAATTCATCTTGTTTACTGCTTGTGGGAGACGTAATTGAGTTCACTTTGGCACTAGTAGGACTGTTGTAGTATGTGGCTGCTGGCACCTACTGGTAATATCTTGTAATAGCAGCCAGGACTCTGGGGTTGTCTAAAACTTGGTCATGGATAGGTTATGTCAGAACTGTCATAGAAATCCATGGCTGCATCTACACGAGATGCTGACTACGCAGTTGTTACTGCTCAGTAGCCAGAGTTGTTGCACTGAGAAACGGCTTTTTTGTGATGCTGACTGTGCAGTAGCTTGGGACTAGTGCGGAGTAGCATTGCATCACGCTTCCTGCCACATGATGCTACTGCGCAGTAGTCATGAGCTACTATGCAGTCAGTGTCTTGTGCAGACTCGACCAGTGTGTAATAAAATTGTCTTATGTTGTGGACTGAGGCTGTAAATTTAAATTCTTTTTGATTTTATAAAGCAAAAACAAGTGAAAACAAGGTTAAGAATCCTGCAATGGGTTTGCATGGTGCATATTTATTATACATTAATCCTGTGATTTCTTTGATACCCTGTGCATTCATAGAAAAAATCCTATAGAGTTCATTACAAATGTTGTTTGCAGAATACATGAGACAAAAAATGCAAAGTACAAGGAGTAACATTTCAGAATACCTTTAAAAAAAACACCAAAACAAAAGTCCAACCAAAAAGACTCAAACACAAATTACCTGTAGGTCAATGTATTTTTTTTCCATTTGGGTTCACCTGGAAACAGGCGGTAGTTTGCCATATCAGGGACACCACAGCGTGGCCTCTTCATTACACTTATAGTGTTATAGTCTAAGTTCCCGGTAGCCTGAAGACCAAAGAACGCTTGCATTTCTCTAATTTTCCTTGTTATGGAACTGCCACCTGTTGCCATCTCCCCAACCTGGTGTCTTCCTTTCTGCGTATAATACTTGTCAAGATATTCCTAAGAGTGAGAAGAGTGAGTCAAGTACAGCTCTGTGTAACACTCGTTCTACATCTATTGATGATATTATCATACCATAACAATTAAGTCTGATAATTGCAATGCTGATTTGTAAATGAAATGCATATTTTAGACAGGACTAATACTGGGATGGCAGGAATACATGGCAGCCACACTGTAAAAGTATCAGCACAAGGAGCCTTGAAATCAAGCCATAGATTAAAAGTAGCTGTACATTTATCAGTAAGCTCATCTTGTCAGATCAGATTCCTTAATATAGAGACTTTTCTTGGATATATATCTTAATATGCCCATTTCATTATTTCTTTCAGATCATTTAGGGAGTAGGAATTAGAGCTGTGTGAAATTTCGCCGGTTGTTTTGTTTTGACAAGGTTTTGACTCATTTTGAGCTTGAAACGGCAAAATTGAAATGAAAGGTTTGAAACAGCCTCAAACCAAAACAAGGACAGTTGAAATGTTTTGAAAGTTTTGAAATGTTTCAAATTTTGAAGCTGGGCTTGCTTGCAGCTAAAGAGAAACCAAGGAGAGGGAGGGGGAAGACAGGGGAAGGACTGCTGTGATACTGACATCTCTATCTGGCCTGTGACTATGATTCTTTCCTTAGGTCCCTTCCAATCCCAGTGCTCTGGGGGAGAGATGGAAAAACAGCACAAAAAGCATTGCTTGAACTGAGCTTTCTCTGTGCCTTCACACTTACAAGTGATACAAGTTTTGCTCTGAACAGTTTGAGGTGCATATTCCCAGAAACCCCTGCACCTATCTCCTTGAAAGTTGTCAGGGTTCATGGCCTCAGCAGGGGCTACCATCCCTGCAGTTTTCACCCCACTGTGCCTTAACACACACACGACATGAGTTTTGCTTTCAAGACTTTGAGGTGAAGTTTCCAAGAAACCCCTGCACCAAATCAGGCAAGAAATGACAAAGTTATAGGCAGTTTCATGCTTCCCCTTTATAGCCTATGGGCGAAATGTCAAAACAGTATTGAGACAGTGAAACAGTTTCGACAAAATGAAACGGAACAGTGCTTTTGAAACAAAAGGAAACTTGAAATGATACACTGTCCCATCGAAAAGACAAAACAGAAGTCGAAACTAAACGGTGCTGTTTTGCACAGCCCTAGTAGGAATGATCTGTTTTGGGACAGCCATAGAAGTGACTGGCTCCCTCTCCCTTTCAGGATGCATTTCAGAATCACAGGTTGCTTTGAGCAGTGCAATATGTTAGTTCAGTTTCTGAAAAATTGAAACTTTCCATTTGATTTTTTTCCCCCCAACTTCCACTGGGAAAATCTAAGCAAAATATTTTGTTTTGGGTTGAACTGACACATTCTGGTTTGCCTTAATATTTGTTTCATTTTGGTTTGTTCAGCATTAGTCTCTGTTTGCCTTGGTGACTGTGGTGGCTCCTGGGAGTTGTAAGTGGATGCCTCATGCCCTGATTTCCTTCACAGATTGGACTTTTTGGATGGATGCATCTTCCATGAGTCACTGATATCTGATTTCATAGATTTCATAGACAAGGACTGGAAGGGACCTTGGAAGATCATTGAGTCCAGCCCCCCAGCTGAAGGACAGGAAGTCATCTGGGGTCAAAGGATCCCAGCAAGTTAAGCATCCAATTTACTCTTGAAGGTATTCAGTGTAGGTGCTACAGTACATAATGGAAGTCTCACGGCCAGAAGGGAATTGTGTGCCATGTACTTCAGTGATGGACCCTAGCTGAAAAAGAATATGGGAATATAAAACATTCAAATTACTTTCTTCAGGAAAGGCTCCCAGGATCTTGACTGTAGAGCTCCTTTGGGGCTGGATCCGGACTGGAGAGCTGTACCGGGACAGATCTGGACACAATGGTGTCAGGGAGCCACAGCGAATTAATGTAGCTGTTGCTCTTTCCCATTGTCAACAGGCATCCCTGACAGGGTTTTGTATCCCAGATTTTAGCAGTAAACCCTGCACCTGCTTGCCCTGCCCTCTAATTTCCAGTTCTTCTAGAAGTGCCATTTAACACTCCTGATTTCCATGTAACTAAACAAATTATTCTGTTCAATAAAAAATATTGATTTTGGAGAGGGATCAATTCTGCATGAAATCAATCTTGAAATACTGGAAGTTTTGAGAGACAGGAATTGCGGTTTTCACCAGCCCTATTTCATCAATGCTGTCTTGTTACAAAGCAATACAATCAGTAAAACTGAAGTAACCTGTAAGAAATTTATAAAAAGCCCAAAGAGACAAAACTATTTTGCATGATGTTTTAGTTGTCTTTTTTATGATTCTATAATTAGCAATATACTGTAATTATTGAGATTATCATTGATACTAGACCAAGATTGAAGAAATTATTGAGCAGCTGGTAATTTCTTTTTGCCTGAATTTGAGCTTCATAAATTTTAGTCATCTACTGTGCATTGTCTCACTTTTCTATGCTTCAGTTGGACACAAACAGTATTTTATCAAAATTAAGGCAAATCAAAATTCATCAAAATTAGTGTTAATCGAACTGCTAATCAAAATGAGTATTCATATGGACATGTAACCATGTCCTGCTTTCCTTATTTACATCATTTTATTCTAAAGCAATTCAGATTTGTTTCAGAAGGGGAAGTCTAAACTATAATTTAGCTCCTAGTCCACCAAGTAATTACTGTTCCAGGTAATTACTATTCAGCCTTTATTTTTCCTGTAAACAAAATTGTTTGAAGGTGTGGTAGTGGATGTCTGTACAAGTGTATGATCTAGAAGAGGATAAAGATCATGGAAAAAATTGCAGGTGACCAGTAAAATAAAAGCTACTGCAAACAGCAGTAAATACATATTTGAAAAAGGAGGCTAAGATAATCATCTAGCTGGGGTCATTTGATCCCAGCATTCATTCCTGCCCATGGCAGGGGGTTGGACTTCATGATCTGCTCAGGTCCCTTCCAAGCCCAACAACTATGAAACTATGAAAACAGCATAATTAGACTTCAAATATGTGAGCTAACATATCATGATGGGACAAATAGATGAGACAAAATATAAGTACATGTACAATGGGGAACAGTCTTGCAGGAAGATGGATTGATACATCTTTTCCATGCATCTATGAGACTTTCCCTATATTATTTTTGTGTGGTATGGAAATAAAGAGAACTTGAATTCCACTTCCCATTGTACTACTATTGCTATTACTTCTACATGATGTGGGAAAGTCATTTCACTTTTCTTCATCATGATTATTTAGACTTGAAGCTCTATGAGGCAAAGAAAAATCTTTCCTCATAAATGGCCTGTACAGAGCTTAGCACAATAGGACACTGATCTCAGTTGGAGCTGATAGATACTACTATTATACTGAGAATAAATATATTCACATATAACAAAAGTGAGAGTTTTGAATTTGACTTTATTTCACATTGGAGATATATATCGTAAACATGACATCTATTTAAAATATGTTACATTTGCTTTCTTTATCTTTAATTAATTTGGACTATTTGTTAAAAACCATTTACAAGAATATTTTGACATGAAATAAAACATCCCAAGGGGTCCAATATATACTAACAGAATTTGGTAAACTACATGCTATATGGCCAAATTATTCAAGCTAGTTTTCAAAACATAGCTTTGATTTTAAAGCTGTGTGAGCAGTAGTATGCTCTTATTCTGCATATTAAGCCTAGAAGAGCTTATACTTTATACTGTGGTTATGCTGCTGTTATTCCATTGACTTAACTAGAGTTACTCTAATTTACAATCATATCAATGAAAGACTAGTAGGGTCCAATATATCAAGTTGTATTCATAGTCAGTGACTCATGTTTCCTTGCAAATCAGCACTGATGTGTTAGCATGGATAAAACATATTCTTAAGTTATATCCAATATCATATACTGTAAGTTGCTCGGAGACTGATTTTTTTCCCCACCCAGCTATCCTGCTATATATCTTCTGTTCTCTAAACATTGTGATGATCAATACTTATTTTGGACAAAATTCTTCTCCCAGGTATGCAGATGCAATGTGGGGTATAGGGTGTGAGATTTATCCAAACCCAAATTTAGTTGTGACTGTTGAATAATTCAAGAAAGAATCTATAGAGAAAATATTTTCTTTAAAAGGATTTTAGAACTCTTGGGCATTTATAAACATACTATTTTCCCCACGATACGCTGGAGATCCACTGCTCCGCACATGAGCTGAGGTGAACTGTGCTGCTCTGCATGCAGTTGTATAAGCAACAATACGTGCATCAATGCACAGAAAATAGTTGCAGTGTGCTTTTGAGCTAAAGCACCTCTGAAGTGAAGGGGCTGGGGGTTCAAAAGTGCATGGCCACCATTTTCCAAGTGGATGTAGAACCAGTGGGCATATCTACATGTGCTTTATTGTGCTATTGCTACTGCACATTAAGTTTAGTATCTCTAATATGAAGTGCTAACTAAATGCATAGTAGCCAGTGCTATCATGCAGTAGCAAAGGTACATCATCTTTTTGTGATGCTTAATATGCAGCAGACTATTTCTACTGTGCATTAGTGCATAAGCATGGCTTTTTGCAGTGATGAGCTAATGCACAGTGGAATTAGTCTACTGCACATTAAGTATCTTGTGTAGATACACCCACTGGGAGGCATGGTGGAGAATACGGTAGTGGCATAACTATTTTTTTTTTTGCTTTCCTTGGTCGGGAGAGACAGAGCACTTGATTGTCTTTCTGAGAAGGTAAGAAGAGGTGACTGTATAAGGTGAAAGAAGGCTTCCATATCCAAGCTACAATGCAAAATAATAACAGAAAAAGATAACATCAAATAATTACTTGTAACTATAGGTAAACCCATAAAAACCTAGTAAGAAAAAATAAGTACATTAAGAATCACTCAGTTACTAAAGACACCATATACAATGAATTATGGTAGTATAGTGTCCAAGTACAGCTAGCTGCCAGGGAGATAATAACAAATGATGGGATTTCCCCTTATTTCTTTCTATCTATATAATTTTACTAACATTATCTCCCACAATGAGTGCAGGTTTTACTAACCTGTGCAATATGAAAATCTTTCCAGTTGGATGTCTTCAGCAATGCATACATTGCTGGGGCTGCTGCAGAACACTTCATAACCGTTATCAGAAGTAAAGAAGGGCAAAAGACATGAAGTATCTCCATTTCTTTCAAAATACAAAAGATGGTTTGATAAGACTAGTCAGTGACCCTGAGTTTCTTTTATAGACTCATTTAGGGCCATGTACTGAGAGCCAAGATGATTCATGTCTCAAAAGATAATTATACAGCTGCTTTTTTAATGAAAGGGTAACACACTGGTACTTAGACATTAAGAAAAAAGTTTAATTCTGACTTAAAGTCTAACTTAATTCTTAATTGTTAACTTAAATTTAACTTAACACTAACTTAAAGAAGTTACAAGAAAACAACCTTTACAAATGCAAATGAAACTTATTAACTTAATGGTACCTCTTCTTGGATATATATTCTACTTTTTTAAAAAATAGACTTTCTCACTTGCTTTGAATGCTCCACCTGACACCCAGAATTTTTTAGCCTGTGGGGCTGCACTTTGCCAGGCAACGTTTTAGAAGAGGCATCTGCACATGTAACCAGTTGATGGAGAATGGACATTAGCAGTAGTATTTTAGGGCAGGATTCTATTCCACCTTTTATGTATCCAAGTGGTCGTAGGTGACTAAGTGAGAAACTATTCCATCCTGTTCAAATCCTGAAAATGCATTAATGCATCTACTTGTATAACATACTGTCACCTTACCTTTAAGACTGAATCACAAAAAGGCACAGAAGACAGAAGGAGGAAGACCTGCTCATCTTTTGTATTATCTGCTTTTCAGTCACTCAAGCAAGGTGAAATTAAAATCTCACATCAGGTTCCTAAGTATACTTATCTGTCTAAAACGTGAAGTAGAATCAGACCCTTAGTATCTCGTGATCTTAGCAAACACAGCAGACACATCAGTTACTTACATATTAATACAATTTAGTTTTTACTTTCTCCTTCACCTCTAACTGGAACATCTGGTGCATATATTTCTGTGAAAGACCCTGGGATCTCTTCTGATATGAAGTCTTGTTTCCCAATTAATCTCTTCAGCCTGGCTAGAGGATTGCTGATTGTTGATAGATGTGGGATTGTTGATGGCTGTGTGATTGCTGCCTGGTCCTGACAGAAGCCCAACAAAGGGGCTGAGTCAGCCTAGGCCCAGAAGAGTATCAAAGGAATTTCCCTAGGTGACCAGGAAGTCTGTGACCAGGGAGCTCGGCAAACAGGGACTACAAACAGGGGAAGCAGTTTGCAGGCAGTTCTCAAGTCAGTTCGCGGGTAATAGCATAGCCTGTTACCACACAATCGCTCTCGGCTACTGCAGTGACTCATCATACCCGCAGGTGGTATCAGTGGTATCTCAGCGGCATCACTGAGACCTCCACCCAGACTATGGACCTCCACTCTGTGGCCCCAGACTGTGAGGGCTGCCTGGCATGGCTGCTGGCAACTGGGCATTCGGGCACCCCCACTTGTGGGGTGTGCTCCCTTGTGGAGTCTCTGTAGGGTTGGGTTGAGGAGCTCGAGGAGGAGATTTGTCAGCTGCACACCTTCAAGGCCCATGACGACTGCAACGATGGCTACTGCCAGACCCTTTTCCAGACTAAGGAAGAAGAGAAAGAGACAGAGATGGTGGCCAGCATGATAGCTAAGCAAGAAGACCCACCCAGAGCGACCTGAAAGACAGTCACCTCACATCCCAGGAAATACAGGACCAGAGCTGCTCCTCCCTTGGCCCTGTACAACAGATACACTCCCTTCCCCACACATGAGGAGGCTCCAATGGTGACAGCTGAAGAGAAGGAAGGTAAGCAGCTTGCTGCCACCACTAAGAGGAGGCACACGGTGGTGGTGGTCAGGGTCTCCCTCCTGCAGGGTTTTGTGGGGCCCATCTGCTGTCCAGACGCCCTAGCCTGTGAGGTCTGCTGCCTCCCAGGGGCTCGCATCTGAGATGTAGCAGGGATGATCCTCAGGCTTGTTCATCCCTCTGACTACTACCTCAAGCCCCTCATCCATGTGGGAACTAATGACACAGCCAGGAGTAATCCAGACCAGGTCTTGAGCAAATACAGGGATCTGGGAGATGGGTGCAAGGGGCTGGGGGTGCAGATAGTCTTTTCTTCTGTGCTCCCTGTTGCAGGTCGCAGTCTCAGAAAAGAAGGATGCATTGAGGAAGTGAACGGGTGACTCCAATGCTGGTGCCACCAAGAAGGCTTTGGAGTTCTTGACCACAGTGCACACTTCAGGGAGAGAGGACTCCTGGGAAGGGAAGGGATCTACCTCATGATGAAAGGTAAGGCCCTGTTCATTGTTACCAGATTTGCCCGCTACTTTGGGGTGTGCTCATTTATTAGGACTAGGGTCTTGGTAATTCTATCAATGTGCTGCTTGTGTTACTTGTGTTTTTATGTGGAGCTGTATCTCTCCCTTCTGCAAGCCCTCACCCCCAATGGAGCTATCTTGCAGGATTCAGTTCAGTGGGGCTGGGTTCCTCCAGTCCCCAAATCAGTCATACACACACACACACAGATTAACGTGACACGCCTGACCTGGCCGGGTTGATCAGCATGG
>NW_017728906.1:179027748-179029115 GCF_001723895.1 Crocodylus porosus | reverse complement strand
GATCCTTGAAGGGAGATGATCTTCCTCCTGCAGCCTCTCCAGAAGAAAGTGAGTGGTGTCAGCACCCCCACTGCTGCTTCTTTTTACAGATTTTTATACCCTCAGTTTAGTTTCTTTCAAGCATTGTCAATATTGTAAATTAAATTGTCTTGACATTTTTATGGATAGCAGATATCATTCTTGGCATTTTCAGAAACAACCTCTCCATTGACAAGGGGTTATCTGAGTGGAACATCCCAGGAACTTGATTGATACTCAGTAAAACACCTATTTGGAGCCAGCTTGACATTTTTATGGATAGCAGATATCTCTCTTGGTGTTTTTAGAAACACCCTTTTTATTGACAAGGGGTTTTTGGATTTTTGCTTGCTGTGAACAAGCCTCAGCTTAGCATGACTTTTTAGATCTTACTATAGTTTTTTAACAGACTTAAGGCTATTATTGGAGTGTTCATAACCTGTTGTGGAGATGACTTTCACCAGTTGTTTCGGGAAAAGTATGATAACACTTGTGGACATGGCTCCAATGGGCTGGACGCTGTGATGAACCCTGTACCATTGTTCAAATGTTGCCCATACCCTCTCTGACTCGGTCTATTGCCTCAGCATTCCCTAACCCGGCAACCGAGTTTTAGCCAATTAAGTTTACATAGGCCTCCCATAGTGGGACCGGGGAATGTATGGCCTGAGATGCCCAATAAACTTACTTTTGCTTAGAATTGTGTGTGTGTGTGGAGGGGGAGTCCTTTGTAAATCCAGATTAGAACTGGTCTGATAAATGCGGAGCTGGGTGTAAGGGTCGATTAGCATTTGGAACACAGCTTCCTTATCATGCAGTGCACCCCTGCTTCGTTGATCCCAGAATTTACTGCAGTCTCTGCTTCAGGTTTTCTGTTTAGGTTGGGGGGGCAAGTCTTTGTGAGTCAGACAGTCTGTGTCTTGTGTCAGGGTTCCCCAAGAACATGGAGCTGACAGGTAACAATTCCCCCCATTGATGGGGTGCTTGCATAGAGCGAGTATCCCCATCACATTTTTGTTCCATGGTACTGATTCTGATCTTCTATTCATTGCAATCATCGCATCAGTCTTTGGATCCAACAAACTAGCAGCATAGACCAATCACTAGTATAATTTGAAAACTAATAATTATTACAATGGGGTGAAGCATAACATTTAAAAGTCCTGTTGCATTGGGACTCCATCCAAACAAAATGTCCCACCAGAAGTGATGGCCTGCATTTTTAACTGTAGCTGCAAGCTTAGAGATCTCCTGATTGTGGTGTTGAATCTCGAGTTTGCCATTCTCTCCCAAAGTTTTGAGTCTTTGCAGTTCCGCTTGTAAAGAGGGATGAGTTAATAGGTTCTTAA
>NW_017728906.1:179022053-179023267 GCF_001723895.1 Crocodylus porosus | reverse complement strand
AGAGGGAGCCTGCCTTTGTAGCCTTGTGGGTACAATGATTTCAGTACTGTTTAGTCACTTTACATTAAAACAGTCACTGGTAAAAAAGCAGAAGTGAGTCTGGATACTGGGACCAGAAGTGAGGTCTTCCACCTTTTGGATGATCACTCTATCTTACTGGACAAGAAGTGGGCACTGCCACCTGCATGATTGGGGACCAGATACTTGAAGCTGGGCTATCAGCCAGGTTGAGAGCTGGTGCCTGAGCTGTGACAGAAGCAGTGCCCACACCCAGTGCAGGGGCGGGGGAATGTGGGGGTAGGATAAGAACCTGAGTGACAGGCTCTCATTCCAGCTCTGCCTTTTCCACTGGTCTGCTGCTGTCTGCAGTCTCCTGCAGCCTCAGGAGGCTGCAGAGTGCTCTTGCCTCCTAGCCTGGAAAGTGCAGAGAGGTTCAGAGCCCTCCCACTAACAAACACTGCACTTCTGTCATGTTTAAGAGTGCTGTAACTTTATAGTGCTATAAAAGTGCTCTAAATTAGAACTCTGTAAAATGTTCATGGAGCACTTCCGTACACACCTTTATGGATCCAACTTGAATCTGGTCCCAGTTGCCTATGTCTCCTCTGTGAATCTAGCCTCTGGCCACTTTCTGGAGACTGTAGGGTATGGTGACATAGCAAGAAGGGCCCTGAGATTTCTTGAGGAGGATGTGATAATTTTCAGGCAGTCTAGGTAGCCCATCAGAAAATGTCTATGAAGAATTTTGTAAGAGTATGTGTACCGTAAAGTATAAATGTATAAGCTCCATTGAAACCTTGAACTGAAATATTCAACAGGATCATATCAACAGATTTACAATCTAGAAGTTTTGTTTAAGGTGTTATATTACATGGGCGGACGAGAACCTGATGGTGTTTAACACCAAAAAATGCAAGGTTCTTCACCTTGGGAAGAAAAACCTGCAGCATTCTTATAAGCTTAGCAGTGCTACACAGGCTAGCACTACTGAAGAAAGAGACTTGGGGGTCATCATTGACCACAAGATGAACATGAGCCTGCAATGTGATGCTGCAGCTAGTAAAGCGACCAAAACGCTGGCTTGCATCCATAGATGCTTCTCAAGCAAATCCTGGGACGTCATTCTCCCCTTGTACTCGGCCTTGGTGAGTCCACAGCTGGAGTACTGTGTCCAGTTTTGGGCTCCACAATTCAAAAAGGATGTGGAGAAGCTT
>NW_017728906.1:179020000-179021618 GCF_001723895.1 Crocodylus porosus | reverse complement strand
GGATCCTATGACCCCAGCTGACTTCCTGCCCTTTGGGCGGGGGGCTGGACTCGATGATCTTCTGAGGTCCCTTCCAGTCTTAATGTCTATGAAAACTATGAAATCTATGGCTGCAAGAAGATGTGGATGTGGGATACCTTGATTTAGCAAGGCTTTTGATATGGTTTCACACAGCATTCTCACTGGATGAGTGGGCTGGATGAATGGACTGTAAGGTGGATAGAAAACTTGCTGCAGCATTGGGCTTAGAGAGTAGTAATTAATGTTTGATGTCTAGTTGGCAGCCAGTATCTAGTGGAGTGATTCAAGGGTTGGTCCTGGGGCCAGGTTTGTTCAATGTCTTCATCAACAACCTGGAAAATGGCATACAGTACACCCTCAGCAAGTTTGCAGATGACACCAAGCTGGGGGGAGTAGTAGATATGCTGGAGGGTAGAGCTGGGGTTCAGGGTGACCTAGAGAAATTGAAGGATTGGGTCAAAAGAAGTCACATGGGGCTCAGCTAGGACAACTGCAAAGTCCTGCACTTAGGATGGGACAATCCCATGCACCAGTATAGGTTGGAGGCTGACTGGCTGGGCAGCAGCTTTGCAGAAAAGGATCTGAATATGAGCTAACAGTGTTCCCTGTTGTCCAGAAGGCTAATGCCATACTGGACTGCATTGATAGGTGTGTTGCCAGAAGGTCAAGGGAAGTGATTATTGCCCTCTATTCAGCACTGTTGAAACTACATCTGAAGTACTGTGTCCAGTTTTGGGCCCCTCACTACAGAAAGGATGTGGACAGATTGGAGAGAGTCTGGTGGAGGGCAACAAAAATGGTGAGGGGCAGGCAGACATGACTTCTGAGGAAAGACTGAGGGAACTGGGCTTATTTAGTCTAGAGAAGAGAAGACTATGGGGGGATTCAATAGCAGCCTTCAACTATCTTACAGTGGGGTTCGAAACAGAATGGAGCTAAACTGTTCTCAGTGGTGGCAGATGACAGAACAAGGAGCAATGGTCTCAAGTTGCAGCAAGGGAAGTTTGGGTTAGATATTAGGAAGAATTTTCTCACTAGGTGGGTAGTATAACACTGAAGCAGGTTACCCAGGGAGGTGGTGGAATGTCCATCCTTGGAGGTTTTCAAAACTCAGCTAGACAAAGCTTTGGCTGGGATGATGTAGTTAGGGGTGGTCCTTTTTTGAGCAGGGGGTTGGACTGGATGACCTCCTGAGGTCCCTTCCAACTGTAACTTTCTATGATTCTAGGAGTCAGGGTTGGGTGCAGACAGAAGTGCAGCTCCCCTGTAACTGAGAACACTTTGCAGGAAGCATGTTGAGTTATAACAACCCCCTGGAGCAAACAGAAGTTCACTGCTGGTTCCAGGAGGAAGGATAATTTAACTGCTGGCTATGAGTCAGGACCCAGTTTCCCCTAGCTGCAGCCCCTCCTTTCTCCCAGCTTATCCCTGTTTCAGAATGAGAGGGGAGAAAGGAAGTGGCAGGAGCTTGTTCTTGGAGTTCCCCAGCCACCACTGGAGAGTGAGGTGAGTGAATAAGAGCCCCCCACCTTGGGCGGGGCCTCCAATACACCCTCCCCACCCTCCAGTGGGGGCTGAAACCCCCCAGACTGACCTC
>NW_017728906.1:179011960-179014850 GCF_001723895.1 Crocodylus porosus | reverse complement strand
CTCTGGACTCTTTTAACCAACATTCGGATGCCTAACTTCCTGCCCTTTGGGCAGGGGGCTGGACTCGATGATCTCTTGAGGTCCCTTCCAGCCCTGATGTCTATGAAATCTATGAAATCTGTGAAAGTGGCCCTCCACCCAAAATAATTGCCCACCCCTGATATAAGCCCTCTAACTGGTACTTAACTCGTGTAATGTCCTCTATAATAAAATAATTTTCCTTCTATTTACATTTGTTGAATAGAACAGTGAAACAAACAAGAGTGCCCCTAGATTTTAGTGGACAAAGGTAGTTAGCCATATTAGTCTGAAGTCAGGCAGAAGGCAGGCAGGGTGGCTACTTTACTAACTGGTTCAGAGAAGCATGAGCTTTTGTAGGTGACAGCCAACTTCATTAACGTATTAATTTATGTAGTCATGGGAAGGATAAAATTTACTTCTTTATATTCCTACTATCTACCAAGCTTTTAGTATATTCCTGAACTTGTGACTATATTTATTTGTTTACACTGGCAAAAAAGACAGGAAAGACCATTTGCAAATTGCTTAATGCTATGAATAATAAACACCCACCACATTTAGATTCTTACTTGAGCTTTAAAGATTAGTCATTTCCCCAAAATGACTTCAGCAGCATGCTGAGAATGAGTTATCCATAGAGCAAAATAGACAATAGATTTCATAGACATTAGGAAAGGTAGGGACTTTGTGAGATCATCAAGTCCAGCTCCCCTGCCATAGGCAAGAAGTCAACTGGGATCAAGTAACCGCAGCAAGAAAAACATCCACCTGTTTTTTGAAAGAGCCCAGAGTAGGTGCTTATGCCACTTCTGGGGGGAGTCTGCTCCAGACCCTGGACACTCACACCATAAATAACTTTTTTCTTATGTCTAGTCTAAATTGGCCTTCCTGGAATTTATGGCCATTAGACCTTGTTATTCCTTGGAGAGCTCTGGTGAACAGCTGTTCTCCCAGGTCCTGATTTACCCCCTTATATAATTGTAGGCTGCTACCAAATCCCCTCTGAGCCACCTCTTTTCCAGACTGAAGAGTCCCAAGTCCCTCAGCCTCTCCTTATACGGTCTGTGCTCCAGGCCTTGGATCATATGAATGGCTCTCCTCTGGACTCTCTCAAGCTTTTCCACATCCCTCCTGAAGTGGGGGGCCCAAAACTGGATGCAGTACTCCTGCTGTGGTCTCACCAGGGCTGAGTAAAGTGGGAGGATGACATCCCTGGCTTTGCCTGAGTTGCATTGGTGGATGCATGCCAGAATTTGGTTTGCTTTGCCAGCAACAGCATCGCATTGGTGGCTCATATTCATCTTGTGGTCAATTAAGTCCCCCAAGTCTCTTTAGGTTATGGTGCTAGTGAGCATAGCACTGCTGAGCCTGTAAGTATTTTGAAGGTTCTCCCTACCAAGGTGCAGTGCCTTACACTTCTCTACATTGAAGGCCATCAGGTTTCGGTCAGCCCACCTTGAGAGTGTATCCAACCTGACCTGTATCCCCAGCTTGTCCTGTGCTGTGCCCGTCTTCCCCCATAATTTGGTGTCATCCTCAAACTTTGCCAGTTCACATTTGACTCCCAAATCCAGATAATTAATGAAGATGTTAAAGAGTACTGTCCCAAGTACCGAACCATGAGGGACTGCACTGGTCACCCTGAAACATGTTGATTTGCTCCTGTCAACTAGTACTCTTTGGGTCTGACCCCATAGCCAGTTACCTAGCCATCGGACCATGAGATGATCAAGGCCACAGTTCCCCAGTTTAGCCATGAAGACATCATGGGGAACTAGGTCAAAGGCTCAAGAAAGCCTTCCACATCATCTCCCTTGTCCAGAACACGTGTTACCTGGTCATAGAAGGAGATGAGGTTGGTCAGGAAAGACCTACCAGTCACAAAGCCATATTGGCTGGCATTCAGATGCTTGCCTTCCATTAGTCTGGTGTTGACAGATCCCTGGACAATTTTCCCCAGGATTTTTCTAGGAATGGACATCAGACTGACTGGTTTATAATTCCCTGGGTCATCCTTCCTCCCTTTCTTGAAAATGTGGACCATGTTGGCTCTTTTCCAATGTGGAAAGAGATCTAATCCAAATAATGAAGTGACTGAAAGTCAACTTAAAACCCAAATGCTGATAGATGGGAGAGAGGCGAGAGGTTTGTAGTGGCCTGAAACATGTAAGAAATGACCCTGATATAAGTGCTGTGTTTTGAGTCAAAGGTATCTGTCAGCTATAACCAACCTAACTGCTCTGAGTGTTACATCCCAGACAAAAAAATACTTAGCTTTACTTTTTGAAATGTATACATTGAATTTTTTACTGTTTTTTTAAACTTTGATTTGTAGTTTTCAAGGTGAACAGATAAAAAGCTCCAGGTACAGCAATATGTCTTTTGCAGTAGGTCATTTAAGAGGTAATTATCTCCTTGTGTGTTTTTTCTTGCTGCATCTCATGTCTCATCCTGACCTGGGAATTAAACCATTATTCAGAAAACCTGTGATTTAATTTATCATTGGCAAGCTTGTTTTCCAGTTACTGAAGACATCAAATCAAAGAAGGGTTTGCATATTTAATTTGAAAAGGAGGCAAGCATTTCTTAGGGTCATATCTTTTACTGAGTCAATTATATGCCTGGCTTTTTTTTTTCTTTAGGTTGTGAATTTTCCCTTCTTCAGTGTTAGGGTAGTGTAAGAGTAATGTTATAGTCATGATGGTCCAGAAATTATGCTAGAGACAAAGATTTCTTAGGATATCTTTTATTGGACCAACTATGTAATTTTGAAAAGTAATGTTTAAAAACATCACACAGTGATGTCCAAATCAGCCTGCTACAAGAGTATGGTTCACTTGGTTTTCAAAAAAAAAAAAAAAAAAAAAAA
>NW_017728906.1:179006379-179011370 GCF_001723895.1 Crocodylus porosus | reverse complement strand
TGGTCAAGTCCTGAGAATCCATTAATACATCTCCTTTTAGATATGGAATAAATGTTCAAACCAGACTGTGGAGGTTTAACTATGGGATTCTAGGTAGCTGTAGTAAACCATCCTGAGTTTGTCAGCCCTGGCTGATCTCTCAAGCAAGCTCAGCTCTGTGTATTTCTTGAAATAATGATAATGGGAGGTTATGCTGCTAAACTTAATGCTCAGTATGAGACTTATGCTCTATGTTCAGTGTTTACTCCAACAATGCAGTTTGCAGTCATGTTGCAGCAAGTTTTTGTAATTTCCAAGCCAACACTATATAGAGGTAAGAGTGGGAGTTGAGACCTGTGATCCAAGTTTGGGTTACTGAGGTTAGCAATCAACTCACCCAGCACATATGTTGATGAGGGTTGGCTGCCTAGGCCAATGACTTGGCAGCTTGCCTCTATTTCCCCAACATCATATGGTTCAAAGATGAGTCAAGCTCCACATGATTACATTCATTGGCAGTTGCTGATAGAAAACAATAAAAAAAACCCATCTTTCCAAAAATGTCCTTGCTTATAATTGTACACAGGCAAAGCATTCAGCAGGATACTTTGGCCCTATGTACTTGTGGCCTAGGACAAAAGTTATATATAAACTGGTTTAAGTAATCAGAAACTCGTTTAACTCTGTAACAGAACACAAGTTCAGTGCACACAAACCAGTGTTAAAATGGCTGAAACTGGTTTAAGATAAACCTGGTTGAATGTTGTTTTAGATTTAACTGATTTGGGTCAAACTGGTTTATGAAACTTCTGTCCCAGACCCCTTCCTGGTTCTAGTTAAATCACAGTCTGCTAGCATCCCAGCATGCTTTCCAGTCCTGGGCTGGACTGTACTGCCTGCTCCAGCAGAGAAGGGTTGAGGGGCAAGGGGAGGCAGGGGCTGCCCCCCCTCCCCCGGCAAACCCTGGCTGGGGTCTGGGGCCAGAGAAGGGAGTTAAACCCTCCTTTCCCCATGTACAGAGTGGCCCTGCCCTGCTAAACTTACTTCTGGCTACAGCTGTGGGCTACAAATCCCAGAGGCACCTGGAAACAGGAAGAGGAAATGATGAGCTACCTTGCAAAGTCCTGATGATGTGATTGTGGACTGCAAATCCCAGAGACCTTGGGGGCAGCAGGAAGAGGAAGCAAACACACCACTCATGGTGGCTACATGCTAGAGAACTCATGCTGTAGTGCCCCCTGGACTGAGTTACTGCAGGCATGTGGCTGCAAAAAGTAAATGTCTGTTCACTTGTTAGTCAGTTCAATCTCTGCAGTCTAGATTAACCTGTGAGGGCTGAAATGATTCAGCCTCAGGCTTTTTGACTATCTGTACTCAGCTGTGGTGTGCAAAAGGTTAACTTGGACTTAAGGGGATTTGGCTTTCCAAAATCCAGCTTTCTTAAAAAGAATATCTTCACTTCTGGTGAAGTCTCTACTCAGTTACAATATTGCTGTGCCTCTTCATAAAACTCAGTCCCTTTTCTCCCCTTAACATTTAACCGTTCTTTGAAAGCACTGACTGTTCAAACAGTTTCTTAAAGAAATATACATATGTAAAATATTTCATACTATATATAGCAAAAAACCCCTCAGAAACTTAAATTCATCCCTCAAATAGCAATTCCATATGGAAATAATGGCAGAAACCCTTCTTATTTTTCCTAAAACCTCAGGACATTTTCCTTTCTCTCCAAATGGAAAACTAAACAAAGGAATCAGCACTTGATAACTTTACTCTGAAAGCCCAGAGTAAAGGATATAGAAGCTATTATGCACTGATGTCAGGATGGCATCCAAGCAAGCCTTCACAAAGCAGAGTTCTCTTCCTACTGCCCAGCTGACTTAATGATAACTTGGAACTTCATTGCTTGTGCGCATTCATGTGAGTAGGGTTTTGCTCAGCCAATATTTGGGGAATTCTTTGCAGGGGTAGCTGGCACCACAATAAGTTTCTACAGTAAAAAAATAATATAATAGATATCCCAATTAAGATTCTGATTTAGTGAAGTGCATTGAAATTATTACTGTTGAAACACATGCTTGAAGTTAAGTTTATGCTTAGATGCATTGTTGAATCAATGTCTTAATCACTGGATCAAAACTAATATTTCAGCACATAAATATGAATGTATTAAGACCATTTAACTCTGATGTGGTTGAGATGGAGGTATCTGCCAGTCTTGGAGATAAAAGAGATCATCTTCAGTGAAAGCCAAATTCCTTCAAGATTACAACTGGCCCCAACATGCTTTCAGAGCAACATTTCATGTGACCGAGCATGCACCTGTATTCTAAACACCCAAATTATATAGGAGTATTCTACAATGTTAATTCTAAAAAATGTAATTTATGTATTTGGAAAACATATTAGCCTACTTCTATCTGTACCATGATTTAAGTAAAAGAATAGCCTTATTTTATAAATTACTTATGGAAAAGAATGTCAGAGAAAATTACAAGTAGAATAATGTTTATCAAAATAAAAGTAGTTTTGAACAAAGGCAGTGCCTAAGAAAAATCCTATAAGAAAAATATTGCCAGTGTTTCTGTTTAAGTACTAATACTGTGTAACTTATCTGTGATTTATAGTTTTCTGAAAAATCTTGGCATGAAAGCATTAGCATTTATCTTTAGTTTAATTTTTAATGATTTTAAATAATGGACTTTTATCAGTCTTTTGAGACTTCTCCGGTTTAAAGGATGTAATAGAAATCTTACATGTCTTAGAATTTTTTAATATTATTAAGCTAATAATTTCTCCCTCTAGAGCTACTTTGAATTGTGTACTCACACATGCAAATACACATTCCCATTTTCTTTATTTGAAATTAAAGTGCCTAATACTGCAAATAAAAAAAGTTTTTAATTTTAAATATTTCTTTTCAAATATTTTCCCTTTATTCTAGTGGTCTCCACCCTTTTTATGGTGAACATCACTTTTTGGAATCAAAGGTCACCCCAGGATCTACTGCGCCCTGCCCTGCCCTGCCCTCCTGCCCAGACCAGGGCCAGTCCCCACTCTGTGCCATGGCTGCACTGAGCCACACCTGCCCAGCAGCCAGAGGAATGTGGTGTTGGGCCCTGGCCCGGGCGGTTTGGAAGTCTCTGCTGTCTAACGGGGTGTGTGTTTGCGGGGGTGCTCCTACCACTGGGCGCAGGCCAGCAGGGGCCCCAGGCCTGTGCCCACCCCACCTGTGCTCAGGATTAGGTGGCTGCTGCTGTGGGATGCCTGCAGCACCCTGAGCACAGGTCGGGGGGCACAGGACCCCAGGGCCTCCATCAGGCTGTGCCCAGCAGCAGGAGCCCCCCCGCACACCTCTGGATGACCAGATCTTCTTAGACTTGGCTGGGCCGGGGCTGCCCCCACATGAGTCCCTGCTGCTGACCTGAGCTGCACCTGCACATGGCTAGCTGCAGCAGAACTCAAAGCACAGTGACAGCAGCCTCTGCCGCCTTTGCCCCTGCAGAGATGGGGAGGTAACACCCCATGCCCCTGAAGAAGCCTCCCTGGGCTCCAATCCTTTGGCCAGCTGGCCAGGCTATGGCCCCACTTACCTCCCCCTGCTGCTAGCTGGGCCACACAGTCAGCTGCTCACCCCAGGGGCTTTGATGTGGCCCCTGCCCATTCCCTCCTCCACTGATTAACCTGCTGGGCCTGGGGGTGGCAGGTGTGCACATGTACGTATGCCCCACTGTCCCCCCAGCCCAGAATGTACCAAAAGAGGCTCTGGGATCTACCTGTAGATCAGGATCCCTGGGTTGGTGACCATTGCTTTATTCCTATTTTCAGTCATGCCACTCAAAATAACACTTTTGCTCATTTTACCCTTTCAAATTAATAGAAAATTGTCAGAATAGTCAAGACCACTAGATGGCATTCATAGCTTTGTCTTGGAAGAATTAAAAACGGTCGACTTGAGAGAATGAATACAGACAGTCTCTCTGACTAGAATATGAAGAATTTGAATATAAATTGAGGTGTTTTCAGACTAGAATATGAAGATTAATGCCTGGCTGCATAGGTGGTGTCGCCAGCAAGGCTTTGGCTAGGAGGAGATGGGATCCACCTGACAAAGAGAGTGAAGAGCATTTTCACAGGCAGGTTTGCTAACCTAGTGAGGAAGGCTCTAAACTAGGTTTACCAGGGGATGGTGAACCTCCAAAGTAAATGGGAAAGTGGGCGACCTGGAGGAACAGCAAGCAGGAGGAGGCAACAGGGGCGGTGTTCTCATTCTTCTTGAGAAATTGGGGCAATAGACTAGTTACTTTAGGTGCCTCTACACAAATGCACAGAGCCTGGGAAACAAGCAGGCAGAACTGTAAGTCCCTGCACAGTCATGGAAATATGATGTGATTGGAATAACAGAGACTTGGTGGGATGGCTCACATGCCTGGAGCGCTGTCACGGATGGGTGCAAACTGTTCAGGAAGGAAAGAAAGAGGAGAAGAGGAAGAGGAGTCACACTTTATGTAAAAGAGCCATATAATTGCTCAGACGTCTAGTATGAAACTGGAGATAGGTCTGTTAGAAGTCCTTGGTTAGACTCAGAGGAGAGAGGAAGAAGAGTGAGGTTGTGGTGGGTGTCTGCTATAGACCAGCAGATCAGGAGGAAGTGGTGGATGAGGCTTTCTTCAGACAGCTAGCAGAAGCCCTGGTTCTCATGGGGGACTTCAATCACCCTGACATGCTGGGAGGTAAATACAGCAGTGACTAGGCAATCCAAGAAGTTTTTGGAGAGTGTTAGGGGCAACTTACTGGCTAGAATGTCTGCCTAGGGGCCATGCACTTCTTGACCTGTTGCTCACAAACAGAAAAGAATTGGTGGCGAATGTACTAGTAGATGGCAAGTTGGGCAGCAGTGACCACGAGGTGACTGAGTTCAGTGACTTGGATGAGGGGGTAGAAAGCACCCTGTTCAAGTTTGCTGATGACACTAAGATGTGGGGGGATGTGGGTGCACTAGAAGGGTG
>NW_017728906.1:178978828-179005744 GCF_001723895.1 Crocodylus porosus | reverse complement strand
GGGTCGGACTAGATGATCTACCTAGGTCCCTTCCGACTCTAGCTACTATGAAACTATGAAACTATGAGTTCAAAATCCTGAGGAAAAGAAAGGTGGAGAGCAGCAGAGTAAGGACCCTGGACTTCAGAAAAGCAGGCTTACTCAGGGAACTCATGGGCAAGATCCCCTGGCAAGCCAGTCTGAGGGGGAGAGAAGTTCAGGAAAGCTGGTTGTACTTTAAGGAAGCCTTACTGAGAGTGCAGGAACAAACCATCTTGATGCACAGGACGACTATCAAGTATGGCAGAAGACCAGCTTGGCTTAGCAGGGAACTCTTCCATAAAATTAAATCAAAAAAGGAAACTTATAAGAAGTGGAAACTTGGACAGACAGCTTGGGAGGAGTATAAGAGCATTGCTCGGGCATGCAGGGATGAAGTCAGGAAGGCCAAAGCATAATTGGAGTTGCAGCTAGCAAGGGATGTGAGGGGTAACAAGAAGGGTTTCTACAAGTAGGTCAGTAGAAAGAGGAGGATCAGGGAAAGTGTGGGTCCCTTATTGAACTGGGGAGGCAATCTAGTGACAGAGGATGCAGAAAAGGCTGAAGTGCTCAATGCTTTTTTTACCTCAGTCTCCACAGGCAAGGTCAGCTCCCAGGCTACTGCACCGGGCAGCACATTCTGGGGAGGAGATGACCAGCCCTCAGTGGTGAAAGAACAGGTTAGGGACGTTTTAGAAAAGTTGGGCATATACAAGTCCACAGAACCAGACAGGATGCACCCAAGGGTGCTGAGGGAGTTGGCTGATCTGATTGCAGAGCTGCTGGCCATCATCTTTGAAAACTCATGGCAATTAAAAGAGGTCTTTGATGATTGGAAAAAGGCAAACATAGTGCCCATAATTAAGAAAGGGAAAAAACAGGATCCAGGGTACTATGGACTGGTCAGTCTCACCTCAGTCCTTGGAAAAATCATGGAGCAGATCCCCAAGGAATCCATTACTAAATGCTTGGAGGGAAAAAGGTGATTAGGAACAGTCAGCATGGATACACCAAGGAAAGTCATGCCTGACTGACCTGATTGCCTTCTATGATGAGATGACTGGCTGTGTGGATGGAGGGATGCCAGCAGATGATTGATTTTAGCAAGGGTTCCCACAACATTCCTCGTCTCCCACAATATTCTTGCAGGCAAAGTAAGTAAGTACAGGCTGGATGAATGGACTATAAGGTGCATAGAAAACTGGCTGGAGCATCAGGGTCAAAAGGTACTAATCAATGGCTCAAAGTCTATTTGACAGCCAGTATCAAGTGGAGTTCCTCAAGTGTTGGTCCTGGGTCCAGTTTTGTTCAATATCTTCAGCAATGGTCTGAAAGTTGGGATGGAGTGCAATCTCAGCAAGTCTGTGGATGACATCAAGCTGAGAGGAGTTGTAGACACTCTGGAGGGTAGGGCTAGGATTCAGAGTGACCTAGACAAATTGGAGGATTGGGCCAAAAGAAATCTCATGAGGTTCAACAAGGACAAATGCAAAGTCCTGCACTTAGAACAGAACAATCCCATACACTGGTACAGGATGGAGGCTTACTGGTTGGATAGCAGCTCTGCAGAAAAGGACCTGTGGGTTACATGTGGACAAAAAGCTGAATATGAGCCAACAGTGTCCCCTTGTTGCTAAGAAGGCTAACAGAATACTGGGCTGCGTTGGCAGGAGTGTTGCCCACAGGTGAAGGGGCTGGTTGCCCACCAAAAATGGTGAAGGGACTGGGGCACATGTCTTCTGAAGAGAGGCTGAGGGAACTTAGTTTAGAGGGGCTTAGTTTAGAGAAGAGAAGACTGAGAAGGGATTTAATAGCAGCCTTTAACTACCTGAAGCAGGGTTCCAAAGAGGATGGAGCTAGACTTTTCTCAGTGGTGGCAGATAACAGAACAAGGAGCAATGGTTTCAAGTTGCAGCAAGGGAAGTTTAGATTAGATATTAGGAAGAATTTTCTCACTGGGAAAATAGTACAACACTGGAACAGGTTACCCAGAGAAGTTGTGGACTCTCCATCCTTAGAGGCTTTTAAGACCTGGCTAGGGATTTGTTAGCAGCCTTTAACTACCGGCAGGGTGGTTCTGAAGAGGATGGAGTTAGACTGTTCTCAGTGATGGTAGGTGACAGAACAAGGACCAACAGTCTCAAGTTGCAGCAAGGGAAGTTCAGGTTGGATATTAGGAAAAAACGTTCTCACTAAGAGGATAATAAAGCGCTGGAACAGGTTACCCAGAGAGCTGGTGGAATCTCCCTCCTTGGAGGTTTTTAAGCCCTGGCTTGACAAAGCCTTGGCTGGGATAATCTAGTTGCGGATGGTCCTGCTTTGAGCAGGGGGTTGGACTAGATGACATCCTGCAGTCCCTTCCAAGCCTAATTGTCTATGAGTCTATAGACCTCTAAAACCAGTATTATAAAATCACTAGTATTTCACAATATCTTCTTTTCAGCTTTTCCTACTGATTTCCATATATGGTGTCTTCTCTGCACTACACAACACTACTAAATTTACAAAAAGTATTTAACCACAAATTAGCCCAATGATCTTACTTTATATTTTGTTTATGAATCAGTCTAATGTATTATATTCTATATAATGAATGATGTTGTCTCTTCTTTGTGTATTTTTCACCTTCTCATTATAATCTATTTTCCTCAATGAAATCAATTTTGATGGCACATCTTCCAACAGAAGGCAGGGTAGATTTGCACTTTATGGGCTAAGTCAGAGATATATAGCATAACCTTTTGTGAGTCTTAGTTTACTTCATCAAGTGCTGTGAAAGGACATGCACAGAGCACTATGTCAAATGGCGAAAGTGATTTAAATACAAATGACAGGAAAGGGAGGAAAATCTTAAAGGAAATGTACTGCTTAGCCCATCTGCTTTTCACAAAAGACCTACATCAAGATACAGACCTTGTGTCATGAGCTTGACCAGGTGTCAATTTCTGATGCCAGATAATAACACAAATCTACTTGACCTGTCCTTGGACACTCAGCAGCTTGTGAGAGAATCTAAAAGCTAAATTATTAAGGGTTTCCATAGTCTTTTAAAATCTCAGATGAAAATATACCTTTTCTCTCCCCCATATCTTTACCCTCTGTTACCATTGGTGTTTTATTGCTTTATTTCAATAAAATTTGGGCTGTATACAGCTGATGTACACATGAATAAATCTTGCTGCTTCAATGTAAACATAGTTGTGTCCAGCTCACAGTTGCAGGCAAATAGGTTTAGATTGGTTATCAGGAAAAAGCTTTGTCACTGTGAGGCACTGGAATAGTCTTCCAGGGAAGCTGTGGGCTCTCCATCACTGGAGGTGATCAAGAAGAGGTTGGATAGCCACTGGTCATGGATGGTCCAGGCTTAGCTATGCCTGTGTTCTACTGTGGGTATTTCCCATGCTTCTGTGCTTTGCTGGTTGCCCTCTCTCCCGCTACCCCCTTTATGCTACATGTATCAGGGTGTTTTTAAGCCTTCATCAGAGGCATTGGGTGTTGGCTACATCCAAAGCTGGGGCTTTTGACTGGGTTGTGCCAGTGCTTCTGCTGAGACTTAAAGCCAGAGGTTCTTGGCTAAGGAATTTTGACAATTCTGCTCATGGTCAGACTGATTGCCATATTAGAGATCAGGAAAAAATTTACCCCATGGTCAGATTGGTATAGACTGTGAGGGTTTTTGCTTTCCTCTGTAGCAAGGGGCACAGTCCTCTACCTATATTAACAACATTTTATTGAAACAGGACATTGACTGCCATGATTCACCTGCTTTACTTGTGGTGGGTTAGGGTGTTATGTCTTGTGTTGTCAGAGTTGACATTAGTTTTACTAGGAGGATAGAATATGGATCTGTATAGGCTGGTTTGGATAGGGATGATCTTGCCTCAGGCAGGAGGTTGGACTAGAGGACCTCTTGAGGTCCCTTCCAGTCCTACTTCTCTATGGGCATTTTTACACATGCAAGCGCCACAGCACTGGGTGCTTTGAAAAGTGCCCAGTGCTATGACACTTACGGTTGTATAAGCAATGAAATGTGTCAGCATGAAAAAAATGGTATCGCATTTGCGAAACACCAGTGCACCACTGCCATTTTCTCTGTGCTGATGCTTATTTTGCTGCTTATACAACTGCAAGCAGCACAGTGCAGTGTGTCAGCTCCCATGCAGAGCAGATTCGATTAATCAAGTCTGCTCCAAATCGGTGGATCTCTGGTGCATCCAAGACCTAAAAGGTATGTGTATAAATGCCCTATGATTTCATGATTATATGATACAAACCCTTGCATCTGAATACATCAAGAGTAAATCTGTAAATGGAGAGATGGAGCTCGGACTAGTGACCAGAATTAAGGATAATAAAAAGTCCTTTTTCAAACACAGGAAGTAAGAAGAAGGCACTGGGTAATATGGGGCCCCTACAGAATAGGCTTGGCAATCAGATGATTGTGGCAAACAAAAAAGCTGACCTCTTTAATGAATTCTTTGTCTCCATATTCCCTAACAGGGACCAGGACATCTCCCCCACTAGAATTGTGGATGGACCCAGGGGAGGCACCGCCATGTCTAGGGTCAGGGATGATCTAGTTAGGGAACTTTTGGAGGGGCTGGACATGTTTAAATCTGTAGGTCCAGATGCTCTTCACTCGAGGGTGCTGAGTGAATTGGCGGGGGTCATAGTGGGGCCCCTGACACGGCTCTATGAGAGCTCACAGGGCACCAGCCAGGTACCAGAGGATTGGAAAAGGGCCAATGTGGTCCCCATTTACAAGAAGGGGAGAAAGGAGGACCCTGCCAATTATAGGCCAGTTCGTCTTACCTCAGTCCTTGGGAAGACCTTTGAGAAAATTATCAAGGAGCATATCTCCAAGGGCCCAGCAGGGGAGGTAATGCTCAGGGGCAACCAACATGGGTTCATTGAGGGCAGATCCTGCTTGACTAACCTGGTTTCTTTTTCTGATCAGGTCACTAAGTCCCTGGATGAGGGTGTTGGGATGGATGTCATCTTCCTGGACTTTAAGAAGGCCTTTGACGTGGTTTCTCACCACATTCTCTTAAAAAATCTTGGTGACTGCAGCAGTGATGCCTACACAGTCAAATGGGTGGCAAATTGGCTAGATGGTTGCACCCAGACAGTGGTGGTAGATGGGTCATTTTCAACCTGGAGGGATGTGGGCAGTGGAGTCAACATCTTTATCAGTGATCTGGCTGTGGGTGTGGAAAGCAGGTTGTCTAAATTCACTGATGACACCAAGTTGTGGGGTGAGGTGGGCATGCTGGAGGGGAGGGACAGAGTCCAGCTAGACCTAGACAGGTTACAGAGGTGGGCGGATGAGAATAGGATGGAATTCAACAGAGGCAAGGGCAGGGTACTGCATCTAGGGAGAAGGAACCAGAAACACACCTATAGGCTCCAAGGGATCTTGGAGACATTGTTGAGTCCAGGATGAACATGAGCTGCCAATGAGAGGAAGAGGTCAGTACGGCTAACCGCACCTTATCATGCATCTACAGATGCATCACAAGCAGGTCCAAGGAGGTGATTCTTCCCTCTATGAGGCACAGATCAGGCCACAGTTGGAGTACTGCATCCAGTTCTGGGCACCAAGATGGTTGTGGATAGTATTGAGAGGGTCCAGAGGAAGGCCATTCGCTTGGTCAAGGTGCAGCAGGGCAAGCCCTATGAAGAGAGGCTAAAGAGCCTGAACCTATTCAGCCTCCAGAAGAGAAGGCTGACAGGGGATCTGGTGGCTGTTTAAAAACTCACCGGGGGCACCAGTGGGAATTGGAGGAGGCTCTGTTCCCCCAGGCACCACCCGGAGTTACTAGGAATAGTGGCCAGAAATTGTTATGGAGAAGGTTCAGGCTGGACATCAGGAGATGTTACTTTACAGTTAGGGCTGCCAGGTTCTGGAATGGGCTCCCAAGTGAGGTGGTACTCTCTCCTAACTTGGGGGTCTTCAAGAAGAGGCTGGACAGATATTTGGCTGGGGTGATAAGACCCTGGCACCCGTTCCTGCCCAGGGCAGGGGATCGGACCTGATGATCTTTTTAGGTCCCTGCTGACCCTAAGTACTATGAAACTATGAAATGTCACTCCTTTTCAGACCATGAGTCATTTTGCCTCAGAGCAAGTCTTATCAAAACAGGTTCATGAGAATGTTTCTCTTAGTTGAAGTATTTTAGCTCATTGTCTTTTCATGCTGCTTTACACCATCCCCAGACAAGGCATCCTCTTTATCTCTGGAACCTCTACTGCTCCAAGGTTGTGAGATCAGATGTTGTCTCCATGTTTTCTTATCTGCCAATTTTACCTCTTAAGCCTTATTATCCTAGATAATGCATCCTAGCAGTCACCATTCAGGAGAGTATTGAGTGCTATAAGTCTCTCAACCTCTAGCTCAGCAACCTCAGTCTTCAGCAAGGTGTTTGCTTTTGTTCCTGCAGATGTGCCAAATACAATAGGTATTGCTCATCTGCCTCAAACCTGTCTTCTTACATGTAGTCTTGGCTTTACTGAAGATTTAGCATCTGAGAGGTTAATTCACTTAGCTGTTGAAGGGCATGTTAGTTCTGATTGCTCAAATGCAGAATTTTCAGTTTCCTACCCTTGTATCGTAAATATTGAGAAAGCTAACCACACTGAGTGTGAAATTGTGATGAGAAGGGGAAGTTCCTGAATATGAGACTGGAACAAGAAATTGCAGTGATGACATTTTCCTTTCTATATACTGTATTTACCTTAATCCAAGATGACTTTGAATTTAAGATGACCCCCAATAATGAGATTAGATAAATTTGTTATAATTTTCCCTGTATAAAATCTAATTATCAGTTTGCCATCTGAAAATCATCCCTCCACTACTACAGTGGGGAAAGCAGCAGAAGTGGGGCATGTGGTGAGGGTTGGGACAGGTGTCCCCTTTAGATCCCCGCAACCTGCTCCTGTGATGCCTGTTCTCTTGTGGTGCCTGTACTCCCTTCCACCTCCCCCTGCCTTCCTGCCCCCACGTGCCTGTGCCTCTGGTGTTTGCCCCTGCCAGCCCTGAGCAGCCTATGTTCCCATACCTACCCCCTGCAGCTTCTGCAGCCTCTGGCCCCACATAGCCTTTACCTCTCTGCAACCTCTGATCCTATCCCCCACAGCTTTGCTCCCCTGCAGCCTTTGCTCCCCCACCTACAGCCCACAGTCTCTGTCCCTGCCCTAGAGCTGCCATTGCCATGGTTGCATGGCTGGGCAGGGATCGGGGCTTCCATGTACTCCATGCCAGATAAGTGCTTGAACCACTGAATAGATGGGTAAAAATAAGAAGTCAGCACCACCACCTCTTCTGGACATGCTTTTGTGAAATTGCACATGGTTTGCACAGGTTATTTGGATCACACTACACAGGCAGATGCCTATTTTGAGATTTCCCTCAGGGTTGTAGTCTGTGCAGGCACTTATGTCTGTGCAGAGCAGCAAAAACTTAGGCACCTACAAGATATTACCTGTAGAAATGTAGGCATAGAGGAGTGTACATGGTGTTTTGTGAATACCAGAGGTGCCTAAATGTTGGATTTAGTTGCTTAAAGAAGCATTTAGGTGTCTATGTCCCATACATGGTTAGCAGTTAGCAGTTATCAATGGACAGGAATCCCTTTGAAGCACAGAGAAAATTGGAGAGATCTTGTCAAAAGCTTCTTTCAAATAAAGTCTTAATATTCCTGAAGTTCTTCCTCAGTTAAAGCTCCCATTAAAATGAGTATGTTTGAGCAAACTTGGCAAACTGGGTTAAAAAAAAAAGAAAGAAAAGAAAATTCTCATAATTCGTGCAAACATCCAGTTTTGATCTGAGAACTTAAAATTACAGCCTCAGCCATGCTAGCAGTTGAGGTATGTATAACCAAAAATACTATGTGTAACCAAAAATACTCATGAGACTCTTTACCATATAGTTGACTAATTGACTGCATGGTAGAGTGTTAGTGTCTACATGAGCAGGAAGCTTACTGCAAGCAATTAGTCTATTGTGCGGTTAATTTGCTACTTGCAGGTAGCAAATTAACTGCACCATAGTAACTGTGTAGTAGCTTATGTGCAGATGCTGATAGGGAGCAAATTTGCTCCTGGTCAGCCCCACCACCAGGGGGACACCCTCAGGCTAGCCACAGGGCCATGAGGCTTGGAGGTTCTCCAGCCCAGGTCTGGGGCAGCTCTTTGCCTGCCCTCTAAAACTCTATAGTGACCCTGGGAGCCTGTGCCACCTTCTACCTGCCTCTGGCCACTGGCTCGTGCAGCAGTGACCCCAGACCAGCTGCAACAACCTGCCTGGACCCTGGTGCTGGCCCCCAGCCTAGCTCCACTGCCTGTCTGCCTGTTTTGCACTATGTCCCTGTGCTCTGCACTGGAGGAAACTGCTTAGGCCTGGAGTTTCACCTGCAACCCCTAAGGGCCATCTAGGGAGCCACACTGGCATCATCACCAATGCCACATACCACTTCCTGGGGACCTAACTCATCCCAGGATGAGACTATGGACCTTGTTGCACTGTGGGGTGAGCCTGAGGTCCAGATTCAGTTCATCCCGGGTGGGTGCTCCAATGCACACATGCATGATGGCCTGGGGGCCCACATGTGGGGGTGAAGGCATGACTGGTTTTCATGTTAGTGTTGCATAAAGATCAAGGCCCTGCAGGTACCATGGGTCCGTGCCACCAATCACTACCACTGGTAGGGGGTTCCTGCAGGAGCATGCCCCTTATGTGGCAAGTGCATCACATCCTCATGTCCCAGGACCCTGGGTGGAGCCATGTCATGTTCTTTGCACAGGTAGCTTACCAAAGCCTCCACTAGGGCCTGGCAGCAGTGATGAAATGTCAGTGGGGGAGGGCCCCTCAGGGCACCACAAGCTTATTGCGCTATAGCTTCCACCCCCAGCATTATCCAGCAGCTTCAGCAGCCAAGGTCAGCACCTGCCCCACCAACTCCAGGTGTGCAGCCCTGTCCAGGAGGTTAGCCCAGGGGTGGCACCTCTCCAACCATTCTCCTGGATGAGGCATCTGCCTGGTCAGCCGGGCACTGTGCCCCTGCACTCCAGGATGCTGCTAGGAGTTGCATGTCATCTCCACCGGTAGGGACAGACTCAGGCCTCCAGGCATGTCTGCCACACCCACCCAGTAAGGCCTGCACACACACCCAGTAAGCCCTCTCCTCCCCTCCTTGTCCTGGCCTCTATCCTTGCTTCCCACCTGCCCTGACCAAACTCCTCCAACCCCCAGAGGTTCCCCACACAGCACACAGAGAAGGGGGGGGGAGTGGAAGTATAAAACTTTATTGAGCAGCCAGTGTCCCCTTAGCTAGGCAGGCATTGGCCTCTCACACACTGAGGAACATGTTGATGCCAGTGGCAATGTCATCCTCAGCTGTGGGGGGCAGAGACACATACCATAGGCACAGGGACCCCTCCAGGCAGCGGTGAACATTGCAGGGAAGTGCAGGCTTGCCTGCCACACCATCAAAGCTCAGGGTCCCACTCCAGGTTCTCACGTGTGCCTGGGGCACCAAGGCAATCATCATCAGCAGTGAGTAGTGGGTTGGGCACCCCTCACTCTACAGAAACAGCTCATCACAGTGCACCCAGGACACTCTCAGCAGAGGCATGCTTGTAGCACAGGACACTCATGGGGTGGGGCTGCCCCAGAGTACCTCTTTGCTCCTTGGGGGCAGGGCAGGGGTGCCACCAGCTTCACATCCCAGTTGGTCAGGAGTCCCTCACCCCCTCACCTGGGCACCATGAACCTGGTGACAAGGGCCAGCCGGAGGAGAAGTGGGGAACAGGTCTGGAGTACCTGCAGCAGGTACTGTCAGGAGCCAGGCCTGACCTGGACTGGGAACGGGGTGAGGAAGGCAGATTGCCTGTGGAAAGTACCTGCTCCTGTGGAGTGAGTGGGGATGGGGGCCTCAGCCAGTGGCTGCCTGTGCCAGGGCCTGCCTGGCAGACTTAGCATGGTCCCTGGCACCTGTGTGTGCATGACCTCTGATACAGTGCTTGTTATCCCAGAAATATCTTAAACTCTCAAAAACAACCTTTTTCTGCTGGCTCTGTAGGTCCAACAGTTGCATGTGGTGGAGAGACACCAGCATGGGGATGCACCTTCAGGGTCACTGCCAGTCTCAGCTGGAGTCCTCTGTATGTGCCAGCTTAGGCAGTAGCAGACACAGGACTAGACCCTGTTGCTGGTCTGCTGGTCGCAGTGACAGAGGAGTGGCTCATGGACTCATAGGTCTGGTGTGTGGAGGACATTGCTTGCGAAGGGGGACAGTGGTACTTGGAAGCTGGAAAGCATGTCCGGAAGAGGTGGTGGTGCTGACTTCTTACTCAAACAATGTTTCAACTGTGAGAGTTATGGACATGGTGGTTACAAGAAACTTGTAACTTGTCACCTGAGGTGACCCAGGCAGGTTGTGGGGCCCGGGGCATATCAGCTCATGCGGGGCCCTGCCCCCACTCCGTTCCCACTGTCCTGGACAGTGAGTGTTGGGATAGTGAGTGCCTGGATGTGGAGCCACTGCTCCGCCCAGCTCCACACCACTACTGCTACACCTGACTCCACGAGGCCCCCTAAAGTGCAGGGCCTGGGGCAGTCACCCCAATTCACAACCCTCCCTCCCCCCTCCCTGGGACGGCCCTTCTTGTCAGATGTAACTTTCAGAACTTTTTGAATTATTATTTATTATTGAAGGAGGAGAACTCAGCCCATATTATATGGGGTGCTGAATAATTTCCTTTTGGGGTTAATGATTTGTTGCAATCCTTTTGTTGCAGTCACTAAATACTGTTTTAATATGTGATCATGGCAGGCTGCAAATTGGCAGCAGAGAATAGCTTTGCCTCTGCTTGTAAATGTTAGGGTGTTCCTTTCTTGGCAGCTTCCATAAAGATTTCTTGAAGTTGTGCCCTCTAGATAGTCTTTAATTAAATTTCTGGTATAATAGATATGAGTCAAAGTGGGTCATTGGAAACAGTGATAAAAGCTGAGTAACTTTATGCACCCTAGACACCTCCTACACTCTCTGCACTTTTACCTATATGTTGATATCTTTCCAGATGCATGGTTTTGATAATAATCAAACCAAGGTCCTTCTGAGATCATTAGTGAATGGTGAAGCAATGCCCATTCTAACCAAAACAGGAAACAGCTAGCCAATATCAGCCATTTCAACTCATTTCTAGATAAATTGCAATAGGAGCTTGCATTTAACCAGTCTGGAAATACCTATGTTTTTTTTTTTTGCCTTCATTACCTCAGAGGTGAAATATTTGATCTTCAGGATTATAGGTTGTTTTGAGATTAAAAAAAAAAAGATCTTTGTCATTGCCCTCATGTACTCCTAATTACACCAGACTCTAGGATCTATTGAAATTTTCACTGAGGATAGCCACATGTGCAGTGGCAGCCCTGGTTCACAAGCTCTTGTTGACTGAGGATTGACTGGCGTGTTGGTGCAGACATTGTAAGTGAGCTTCCCATGCCAGCAGGAGGAGGGCGCCAGGAAGGTGGAAGGCAGGGTTTGGAGTCCAGCGGCAGCAAAGCCCTAACAGGGACACTGTGAGTGGGTAAAGGAACCAGCTCACCAGATTGGAGGCTCAGAGGAGTCTTCAGCCCCAGGGGTCCAAGCTTTGGAAAGGAAAGAACAAGAGTTCTCCCTTATGGGAGAAGCCCCGGTGATTGCCGCTTTGCCAGGAGGAGTTGCAGAGGCAATAGACATGCGTTACTGAGGAGTGCTTAGGACTCATTCACTCAGTCCAATGCTAGTTGATTTGAGTTAATGAGTTTGGGTCAATGAATTATTTAATACTCATGTGAACTATTTATTCTGAGTGGACTTGATGTATTTGGTTCCCTGAGGGGTCAAATGAATTGCTCCTGCCAGATGGTGCAGAGGGATCCAGAAATTAATTTATTGGGACATGTATGAACTATTTGTTTATTGAAGGCTTGAGTTCAATTCTGCCTGGGGAAATTATGAATCACACTCAGCAGAAGACCCAGAATGATCTACCTTTGAGCTACCACAGGATCATATAAATCTTTTGTTGATTTGAGGGGACTCAGTTGAAGTCTTTAGCTTATGGGCCTCACCAACCTTTGTTTAATGCAGTAAGCTGAGTTGTTTACTACCTGCATTGCTAGTACAGGACCCTCCTGTGTGAAGAACTGTAGTCTGAACCCTAGTAAGACCTGGTTGGCATGTGGACATGGTGCAAAGGGGAGGAGGAGCCCTGAGAACCATCAATACGCTCCGCTTATGGGAGTACCTACACATTACCAAGGACCCTCCCTTAATCTCACAAGATCAAGGCATGGCAGGAAAATTGAGGGGCATGCCCTATGTGTAGGACATACTAAGGATCAAACTGTCTGGCCCCAAGAGCTGGCACCCTAGAGGCTGGAGTGCTTGGGCACCACAGCTCACAATTAGGAAAAGATATGGAAGGTTATACTCTGCTTTGACTGCAGGGCATGGCGTAAGTATACCATATACTCAAATGTAGAGATATGAATGAAAGAACAGCTGGCTGAATACACCAGGCACTCAGAGAATATAGTGATGGGTCAGCTCATAGAAAGTTAGATACATTTTTCTTTTGGTTTGCATATGGTAACGTTTAATGATCTTAACAGTGAAACCAGCTGTGGCTCTTCAGCTCACAAACAACATTGTTAGTATTAGGGTTGAATTCCCACTGCTTTGATCTATAGAAAAAGTAAAGGAGCCCTGGAAATAATAAGAAGTTGAATAATTATATTGTACAAGTTATTTGTAGTTTCATTTTAACACATAATCCTGGAAACAAACAAAATAGCTTCAAAATACACACAGAACAGCTCTAGCTAATTTTTGCTTTTGGAACAGTAAATATTAATAATAACATTAATAACATGTTTAATTTTTCAGAATTCTTCCAGAGAATTAAATGTATTTAAATCTTAATTCACTTACCTTTATACTGGAAAACTGCATCAACTTTACTGCCAACTCCTGGAAAGTCATCTACTATTCTTCGTGGATAACCTCTTTCCATGGTTTGACTGTTTTCATCATACCTGAATGATACAGTAGGATGTAATGTTTTTTAAGCGTTTAAATTTCAATCCTGAAAAGATGTAACCATATGCTTAACTTTATCCTTAGTATGGAGTCTGACTGACTTCACTGGGACTGTTCATAGTGTATAAGTAGATAACCTTCAGATGTGCATAATTCATTGAAGGATTTTGGCATTAGACCCAGATCTATAAAGGCATGTAGGCACTGATGTGGGAGTTAGGGTTTGAATGCACCATGTGATCAGTTTAATCAGCCTTTCTACCTTGTAGAAACTGGGAGTAGGCACATGCAATATCTCCCTACCCTGGTGCAGTGTACTTGAATCCGAGGTAGAATTACCTAAGGGAGAGTTAGAGGCACTGTTGTCAGCTAAAACCACATTTTTGTCAGCTATATTGGTGGTAGTGTCATGTGTCTGTGGAGTTATTTGGAGGTGGCCATTTGCGATAGGCTTCCCTACCACCTACTGGCAAAGCATTAAAATTCTGCCTACTGTGACTAGCTGGTTGTCTACTCTGGATCCTAATTTAATTTGGTATACAAATACAATGTACACTGCAGTGGAGAACTGTGTTATTTAATGAGGCCCTTTGGTACTTAAATCCAGGAATCTGATTCCTGCCTAATACTTAGGTACATGAGAGGCCTCAGTTTCTGCCACTGAAGTTCCATAGGTTGTTGGGACTCTGCTTCTGTGCACCTCACAACTGTTTCCATCTTGGCAGGACTAGGTATTATGGCCCTATCACTATGGACTAGGCATCCCAGAGCACACCTGCTGCACATCCATATAACTGAAACTAGAACAAACCCAGAAGTCACAATCACTTTCACTGAACTGAAGTAGTGGAGATGGTGTTGCCACTTTGTATAATACTTTAGAGCACTGGTTGTTAACTGGGAGTATGCATATTCTGAGGGGTACTTAAAAAGGTCGTAGGGATACGGGGTGTGGGGGCTCCCACCACTCTGCGCATCCTGGCAGAGGCCTGGGGGGCACGTGCCCCCACCGATCTGTGTGCAGGGTGGAAACGGTTGCTGCTGCACACTGGTCTTTGTGTGCCACTGCAGCTACCCTGGAAGTGGTGCGGCACCATGTGCCTGCCACTCCTGGTCTGTGCTGCACCCCCTGCCCACCCGGTGGTGGGATGTACATGGCATCACACCACTCCTAGGGCAGCTGCAGCGGCATGCAAAGCCCAGCATGCAATGGTTGCTGTCACCACCCCATACACAGATGGGGGGGGAGCATGTGCCCCCCAGGCCTCTGCCAGAGCGTGCACAGCAGCAGAAGCTGCTCTCCCCCCTACCCCATGATCCTAGACAAGCCTCCCAGGCTCTGATTGTCCCACAACCCAGCCTGGTCAGGGCCCCATTCACCCCAGCCCCTGCCCTGATCCACTCCCTACTTCACTGCAGGGGCCTTGATCTGCCCCCACCAAGGCCCTTCCCTCTCCCCCACAGATTAACCTGCTGGGGAACAAGGGGGTGCACACACACATGTATGTATGTGCTGAGCCCCCACAAATAATTTTAATATAAAGGGCTACATGAACTGAAACTTGTGACAGAAGGAGTACATTTTTTAAAAAAGGTTAGAAACCCCTGGCCTAGAGCAGTGCTGCCCAGCCTTTCAGCCCTGTGGGCCAGATGAGTAGTGAGGAATTGGTCCACAGGTCAGATCCAGCCTCTTGGCCCAGTCTGGTACCTGGGATTGGGACCTGATCTGGCACACAGGGTTTATCTGGTAGAGCCTGATCCGGCATATGGGGTTAGTGCCAGGGCCCAATCTGATTTGCGGGGCTGTTTTGCCTGGGCCAAATCTGGCACATGGGGTCAACCATGCCAGGGGTTTAAACACCATTCTCCCAGCTCCCAGGAGAGTACACTAACCACCAATCTGGATGTAATGCTGGGATAACAGAGTTTAAGAGTACTCATAATCACAGTGGCCCAGCTTCATCAAGAGGGATGGAGGGAAACCACATCCAGTTACCTTGCTTCTTTGCTTGTGGTTCAAATACTCTCTTATGTCATATGAGGAACATTACTGACAAATCCAATCCTCCTCCACTTGAAGAACAGCCAGCCTATAACATAAGGATGAGTTTAGGGCTTGAAAAAAATGTAATTGCTGCTTTACTGCTGCCTTAAAAATAACAGCTGGACTGCTAATGCATTTGCCTTGTGACAATGACTGTAAAGTATCAGTGTAAGGGCTCTCACCAAACACATTGCAATCAAAGCATAGAGAAGTATAGACAGTTAAAAACTTAGCTAATATTGTATGCCTGATTTTATCATCACACTAAGGAAATGTAGTGTAAATTTTAGAACCACCCCCCAAGATCTTTGGCTCACACGATGCTCCCTACTTATTGCCAACTCTGCATAAGGAACTACTCTCATGAATAGTGTGCCGTCTGCCTAAATATAACTGTTTGTTTATTTCATTTCCTCTGGTATTTGAGCATCACAATTAATTCATAGCAATTAGACAAGCAGGATTAATCTGAAATGTGCTATGAATTCAATACAATTCAGCTAAATAAGGGAAAATTAAGGACAGACTGTTTCATTCCACGTTATCTTGATTTTCCAAGTGTAAGTCAGATTTATTTGTTCTGAATGCTCTTTGAACCCCAGCACTGGGACAGTTGAAGCCATACCCCTCTGGCTTTTGGGGGTAGGCAAACAGCTGCAACCTCAGTGTGCTACAGCCAGTGCTGCCCTGGCTGCCACCACTGTGAGACCTCTGCTGAACACAGGAGTCAGAGAACGTGAAGTCCTATTAGATCAATGAGTGCATCTTCCTGCTCATGAAAAATTGCTTTCTTCTTATATTTTTTTGTAGTGAAAGTCCCATCTCCTGAAACTTCTATTATTTTTGTTGAAAGGCTCTTGCTGTCTTCTATAGTAGATAGAAACATATCTAGGTCCAAGATAGTCTATTTACATTCCTTTATACTAAACTTTAAAAGGGAAACAAAAGTATATTCTTTCATCAATTCAGAGTCGCTTAAATGCTTGTATTAAATTCTAAATAAAATGTTCTTTACTATTACTACCTAAATGTCTAAATATTTAATGGGACACATCTTGTCTGCACACATTTAGGTAGTATAGAAATCAAACAGAAAACAAAATCATTGCTCTTACCTCCAATACTTGTCACTTGCAAAAAAGTCCGTTTTCCCTGTATTCTTTTAGAAACAGCTGCATCAATTTTCTTAACACTGCTTGGGAAACCCAGTGTGCTGATATTCTTAGGATAACCAGGCAGCTCTTGATACCCACTGATAACCCAGAAATTATTGCCTGTTAATACAAAAAAATGCAATTCTAGTTTCACCAATGGTTCCTGACCAGCAAAAGCAAACACAGGTGCATTCTCTTTGTGTAAGTCACACAAGAGCAGAATTCAGGAAAAATACGTTAAATTTCCTGTAACTGGTGATACTATATAGCAAGTGAATTTCTCATGCATCCACCCACTCCACTCTCCTCTTTTTAAAAGTTATATTTTATGAAAAATTTAGAGCAAATAAAATGCTTTACATTTGAAAAATAGTGTCTGATCTTTAGTATTTTCATAAGCACCTTGAATACCAAATGGAAGAAAGGGCAAGAATGTAGAAATTAATTCAAGTTCAACTTCAAAGGTATCAGGATAGACTCTCCATAAATGCCTGCATATGATAGTTTTCATAGTAAATAATAAAATCCACAGATATTTTTATAGATTAATGACAATATAAATAGCAATGTGTCTTAGAACCCTTTTCTAATAAGTGGAATCTAGCTGAATTGTACTAATCAAGCAATTTTGCTTTGTTGGACAGTGAAATGCTTGCTACAGTGGGGGGTAAGATTTTGTCACTTCTTACTAAAATCCAAATGGACTGCCTGCTTCTAGAATTCCAGTTTTCAAAGATACCAGATGGTTAAGGCTATAAATTAGGAACAGAAGGATTTGGGCAACTCCTGTGCCACATTCTAATATAGGTAGAAGTCAGATTCGAAAACGGACCTGACTGATTTTGTAACCTATGAAACCCATCTGCGATGCTTGCAGAGATGTAACTAAGAACAGAATTTGGCCCAATTATATGGCAATAAAGATGACAATACCTTAGCAAATGTATCTTGTTAGCTAAGGGGTGGGCAATTATTTCAGGCAGAGGGCTGGTTACTGAGTTTTGGCAAGTTGTTGAGGACCTCATCGGTAGCCCCGCCCCTTCACAGGTGCCCCCACCTCCTTGGTAGCCATCTTCGTACCAGAAGTTCCACCCCCTAACCTCTGACCTTTGCCACAGGAAGATCCTCTCCTTGCCCCTGGAAGTATTCCTTTGGGGAAAGTGTTTGCCATCTTAGGGGAAAAAACCTAAATTATATACTAAAACTCAAACACCCATAATAATATATTTTAATTTAATTAAAAAAATACATTTTTGCCCTGATTTGTGTGGGTTTGTGCTGTATATGTAGAAGTGATTGCATAATAGCTGCATAATGCAGTCTTACTTGTATATTGTATGGGGTGTGGAGCTGTGGGGGGGTGGGAATAGGGGTTTGTGGGGGTGCATGGAGGTGTGTGGGTATGGTATTTTAGCTTTGGGAGCCACATGGTGCAGAGTGGCCAGCAGGAAAGTGGGGAAAGCAGTGGTGGGGAGTGGAGCGAGTGGAAGTAAGCAGAGTGCAGGGCCTGTACCAGTGTCCTGGGGCCAGTGCCGGCAGGGCCCAGAGCAGGCTGGCAGGAGTGTGGGGTGTCACTCATGGGAGTGGCCGCTGTGGTGCTCCCACCATGATCAACTGTCATGCTACACCTTTCTGTGCAGCAGCCACCACTGGCCTCACAACCACCGCTGTTTCTGGCTGGCATGGGCTCCTTGGCCTGGTGCAAGGACAGCGTGGGACAAGCAGCACTTAGGCTTGTGGTATAAGCATCTGTGGGGCCGCAACAGAGGAGGTGGGTGAGGCGGGTTCAGCTGCTGCCTCCATGTCCTTGTTGCTGATGCTGCGGTGCTCCCGCTGCACCTGGCTGCCATGCTCCACCTCCCTGTGCAGCTGCAGCCACCAGCTCCACACCCACTGCTTCTGAATCTGCCATTGCTGCTGTTTCTGATGGCCATGGGTGCCTCGGCCTACTGTGGGGGACAGCGCTGAGCACAAGCAGCCACAGGGTAAGCAGTGCTTGGGCTCATGGCAGGGACATGGTGGCGGGAGCAGCAGCAGCAGTGGAGGCCTCATCACCCAGTGGTACTTGCCCACTGCTGCAGCAGCAAGGCAGAGCAGCCCTTGTGGCACACCTTGGGGATACCAGCACTGTTGTGGGAGCCATGGTGGAGGAGGCAGTCTTAGCTGCCGCCACCTTCTGCTTGTCACTGCACTCACAATGCCGCTTCTAGCGGCTGCTGCTGCCATGGTGCTTCTGCCATGCCTGGCTGGTGCACTCCACCTCCCTACATGGCTGCTGCTGTGGCAGTGGGTGGCTGCTGCCAGGTGATGAAGCTGAGTCAACCCCACTGCCACCATGTACCTGCTGCAAGCCTGACCACCTCTTGCCCCGTGGCCACTTGGGGCTGAGGCACTGTGGTGTCCAGGAGCAGCAGTGATGGTGGGTACAGGAGCGGTGGGTGTGGGGCCAGTGGCAGCAGCCATGCAGGGAAGTGGAGCATGGCAGCTGGGCATGGAAGGAGCACTGCAGTGGCAGCAGCCAGTACCACAAGCGGCACCATGAGCACCGCTGTGAGCGCGGCAGCAAGGATAAGGCAGTGGCCAAGCCCACCTCTTCCTCCTCCTTCTCCTCCTCCTCCTCCCCCTAAGGGTGCAGCAAGAGCCTCTCTGCCTCACATGGCAGGAAGGAGTGAGAGGCCAAAGTGTACCGCAGCTGGCCAAAGCTTTAGGATAGGTCTTCTCTCTCCTTGCTGGCAGCCCAGCTCAGTTCAATGGACCCCTGCCAGCCCATGCTCCACACTCCTGCTGGCCTGCTCTGGGCCCTGCCAGTGCTGGTCCTGGGACCCCAATGCAGGCCCCGCAATCTGCTCACTTCCACACCCCCTGCTCCTCGCCGCCACTTTCCCCACTTTCCTGCCCACCCGTTGGCCACTCTGCACCACATTGCTCCTGCCTGCATGGACAGACCATGGGAGACAGAAGGAGCTGGCTCAACCCCGAAGACTGGAGCAAACCCCATGGTCCTCCCCTGCCTCCCCACCCCCCCGACTCTTACCTGAATTTCCCACTCTGGTGGAGGGAGGCATGAACAGTCCCACAAACCCAAGCCAGAAGCCTTTGCTAGGCAGGGGCTTCTGACTGGGGGAAGGGACAGGGCTGGGTAAGCCCTGGTGTTGCAGGAGCCTGCTGTGGCTTCTCCTTGGTCCTACCACCCCTGGCTCCTGTCATCCTTGACAGGAGCCAGGGGTAGATAAATACTAATTTTCTAACTTTTTTAGGGGCCTACTGGCTGGATAGAATGGCCTGGTGGGCTGGATCCATTCCGCAGGCTGTACCCCTGTGTTAGCTAATATGACAATCTGGTCATTCTGCAATGAAACAGAGAACTTCGCATGGTCTAAGATAGTCTTACTTCACACTAACATAAATATAGATGAGTAATAATTACCTTCTCTGTTAAAAACAAAATGCAATTTTTTTTTCCATTGATAACTAACTTTGATTGACTGTCTATCTCTTTATCAAACCACTGATGTCAGTCACTGGGATGTATGGCAGTATTCAGTCACAGAGGAAATAACGCAAAAAGAAACCTCCAAACAAAGGTTGATGTTATTTTACAAGAAACTGTATTTACCTGCCTTTCAGAAACATGACTTCTCTGCGTAATGTAGTGATAGCACTAAAAGACAACTTAGAGCCACAGACTTTAGATGTTTTAACTGGAAGGAATGACCGGGGCCCTAAAGGGAAGCAATTAAAATACATGCATCAAATTGTGGGGGAGTACCAAATATTTCATACAAAAATACATTCAGTACCATAATTTAAAACTTTGATATAACTTTTTGAAGAAATTATTTCTGTTTTTTGTTTGTTTTTTAAGCCATGGTGTCTACTCACCATAAATAGCCTGAATACAAATAATGTCATCTTGAGAGAGAGGAGAATTGTAAACTTTGAAATAGGCATAACTGGGAAACATCAAGGCCCTTGGGTCAGCAGAATGGGGGAGACCCAGTACATGGCCCAGCTCATGAGCAGCAACAAGAAACAAGTTGAATCCTAAAGAAGAATAGGAATAAACTGTTTAGATACTTGTGTCTATAGTGATTCAACAGCCCTTAGGACATATACCTTAAGCCATCGAAGTATATATATAACATGAGACATGCCATATGGGAGAAGGTAGGGTTTTTCCAGTGTCACAGAGGGAGTGGCTCTTTCCTGTTGTTCTGCTGGCTATACAATTGGCTGAGTTCAGTGAGTAGTTAGCTGGAGGTGAGAGTGGGAACACCTTTGTTGAATTGCCAGGAACAACTGCAGTTTATCTTCTCTTGCCTGTGTAGTAATTCAGGCATATCTGAAAGCTGCAGAACAGGGAGAATTGCTCATATGTACATATGAGGCATTAAATTATTTTGCTCTCTATGACTGTCTTCATTGTATATAGAGTATACAAAGATTGGGAAAATCAGAATATTAGCAGGATGTTCTACCTTTTTATAAACAGAAAATTTGAAGTTAATAATTGCTTTAAAGTATCTCCTGAGAAAATGCATTTGATAAGGTTAGCAAACTTGCAACCCAATTAAATCTGTTAACTTGAAAAACAGAAAATAAACCATTTTATCTTAAACATTTATCTACATCCACAAAAATTAATGAGCTACGTTTCACAAATCTCGTGTGTTAGAGAAGAGTTACTATTCCCCCTTTACAAATAAAGAAATGAGGACCAGAGATGTCAATCGATTTAGCCGTGATCAAAAGTCTATGAGAACTGATCACATGTTTTTCCAGTGAAGCTGGCCATAATGCAAGAATTCTATTGCATAAAAAAAAAATCAAGGTCTCAACATCTCCATTTCAATAGGCAACGAGGCCAAGACTTTTCAATTTTTATCATAAAAAATGGAAAAGAGAAAGAGATCATCCCAGAACATCTCATGTTCAAGTTCCAAGTCTTTCTGATTCACAGCAGGGGCTGCAACTAGGGTCTTCTATATGCCAGATGAGCACCCTAATTACTGGCCATATCACTGTTTCCAGAAAAAATCTGTTCTACCTTGTATAAATAATTAAATATTCATTGGATCAGAGAGATGTTGAATCTATTGCCTAGTGTTTAGGGTACACACATGGGAGACCGGTGTGCAGTCCCCTGCTCTGAATAAAAAAAGCTCTAAGACTTGGATAAGTGCCCAAACACCAGACTATTAACAATTATGGAGATTTCACAATTGAGACCAGAAATCCCACTCTCCACTTGAAAGAATTTTTCAACAAAATTTTTGTAGAAACTGGTAAATTTACAACCAGATGACCTATCACCTGAACAAGAGGGAAGAGATTGATGTCATATATCTTGAGTTTAAAAAAGCCTTTGATCTGGTATCCCATGATCGCCTCTTGGCAAAACTGACTAACTGTGGCCTCGGCCTCACCACGATCCATTGGCTGGGGAATTGGCTCTGAGGTGGGACCCAGAGGGTGATGGTTGATGGAAATCAATCACTGTGGTGCGCTGTGACCAGTGGGGTCCCCCAAGGCTCTGTCCTAGGGCATATACTACTAAACATCTTCATTAATGATGTGGACATTGGTATCAGAAGCGGACTGGCCAAGTTCGCCAACGACATCAAACTCTGGGGTAAAGCATCCACACCTGAGGACAGGAGGGCGATCCAGGCATACCTTGATAGGCTTAGGAAAAGGGTGGATGAGAACCTGATGGTGTTTAACACTGAAAAATGCAAGGTTCTCCACCTTGGGACAAAAAACCTGCAGTATGCTTATAGGCTCAGCAGTGCTACGCTGGCTAGCACTATGGAAGAAAGGGACTTGGGGGTCATGATTGACCACAAGATGAACATGAGCCTTCAATGTGATACTGTGGCTAGTAAAGTGAGCAAGATGCTGGCTTGTATCTATAGATGCTTCTCAAGCAAATCCCAGGATGTCATTCTCCTGTTGTACTTGGCCTTGGTGAGGCCGCAGCTGGAGTACTGAGTCCAGTTTTGGGCTCCGCAATTCAAAAAAGGATGTGGAGAAGGTTGAGAGAGTCCAGAGAAGAGACACGTGCATGATCAGAGGTCAGGAAAACAGACCTTACAACAAGAGTCTGAGAGCCATGGGACTTTTCAGCCTGGAAAAGAGCAGGCTTAGGGGTGATTTGGTGGCCACCTATAAGTTTATCGGGGTGCTCACCAGGATCTGGGGGAACAGCCACAAACTCCTCCATGACTATTTCAGGCTGGACTTATGGAAGAACTTCTTTACTGTCTGAGCCCACAAGGTCTGGAATAGACTACCACTGGAGGTGGTTCAAGCACCTACTTTGAACGCCTTCAAGAGACATTTGGATGCTTATCCTGCTGCGATCCTATGACCCCAGCTGACTTCCTGCCCCTGGGGCAGGGGGCTGGACTTGATGATCTTCTGAGGTCCCTTCCTCCTCTAATGTCTATGAAATGTATGAAATTGCTGCAAAAAAATTGGATTTCAATGAATTAACATTTCACAACAAAAATTTTTTTTCTGCTATGTCCAAATAGCTTCTATTTTGTCCCAGCGCACAGTAACTCCAAGAACAAACTCTACTGCCTCTCAGATATTTGGGAATTATATTTTGAAAGATTTAACCTGATGACCATTAGCCTTCTTTTCATCCTCCGTTTTGAGAAAAGGACTAGAAAACTGTAGACCCAAAGGACTTATTGAAGATCTTCTGAAGGAGGAGTGTGACCTTTTCTAGGAGTTTGACTTTTTGTCTCACAAGTTTCCTGGACTTCTAAGGAATTCCAAAAGACTTTAATATCTCAGAAATCAGTATTCAATGGAGTTGTGCTGGAAACCATGCAGAAATATTGCAGATGTAGTAAGCGTCTATGGAGAAATTCTATTTCCTTTTTTGTGCCTAAATTGCAGTTTTCTAGCTACACATCTGACTTGTTTTGGAACTTGTCTTGGCACTGTGGACACATAAGCATGCCTGTGTAGATTGAACATAGGCAGTAGGTTATGCACTGATAAGCCAGGAACCAAACCTCCAAGGGTGCATCCAGACTACTGTGGTTGTGCAGTACATGGCACTGCAAACACATTTGCAGCACCACATACCACACAGTCTGGAGTTCTCTGTGCGCTGCTCCATTTTTTTTCCTGCATTTTTTTTCTGACCTCCAGGAGTAAAAAAAAATCCGGAAAAAACCCCCAAAGCAGTGCATGCTCCGGCAGCATGCGCTGCTAAAAAGTAAAGCCGGGCTACTTGGATCTGTGCTGTGGCCACCGGTCAAGCTCTGTCCGGTAGGACCACTGTGACTGCAGCTCTGGGAGGCCCCCAGGACCCCAGGTAAGACTGCTGGGGCCAGCACAGTGCTGGCCCCAACCTCACCTATGTCACTCAGGGCAATTTGCCATGCACCAAAGCATGCTTGGCATGGGTTTTCCCTGGGAAAAAGAAGTGGCAGTCTAAAGTCCTCCACTGCTTCTTGTCTCTGGGGAACCAAATGTCCACACAAAACGGACACCCAGCTACAGGGGCTAAAATATGGGACAATATCCCCCTTCTTCTGCTTCTGCTACTCATGGAGTTCTAGCAACCTACATTTTCTTGGCTTACATGCCCTTATGCATCCACAATGGGCCCATGTACATACCTGCATACCTTCCTGGCCAATGTATAGCCTATTGTGCATGCTCAGTCTAAGTACATATGCTTATATATCCACAGTGTAGGGGTAACAGACTTGCAACCTGTGCATAACTACCAAAACTCCACTTATATGGCTAGAAGACTATCATTTAGGCGTACAAAGGGAAAGAGAATGCTGCCCCTATTACGGACATAATGCAAAGCAATAATGACTCAGCTACTGGCTCCATTCTTATGTTGTTAATGAGGACCCTGTACCGTTACTGCTTCCAATGGTGCTACTCCCATTTGTTCATTTACTTCTCATTCTATCCTTTAGTGTAGATAAGGCTGTTGTGGTATATTTGCAATTAGTCACTATGAGTACCTCAGGGTATGTCTACACATGCATTAATGTGCTTTTCCTGATGCACATTCAATTTAGTACTTCCAATGTGAGATACTAAATACATGCACATTGGGTAGCCGATATTGCTGTGCATTAGTGTATTGCACAAGTTTTTTTATGTGATGCTTTAATGTGCAGTAAAATAGGCTACTGTGCATTAAAGAACATGTGTAGACTCCCCCCGTATAAATAAAACAAGCTGCCCAGGAGAAGCAAGCATGTTTCACTGTGATCATATAGGCATCCTTTTCCAAGCAAATCTGTCAGAGAAATTTGAAGATTGCTACTAATAGCCTTATAATATGAATGAATATTAATTTCACTTTATAAACAGGTGCCTTCATCTCAGTCCATTCTTTCCCCAAATAAAGTCAAGCAGATATTAGAAATCATTAACATAATACAGAGATTTTTTTAGACCTACCATCAGAGCCTGCAGTCCAGTTTTCATCCTCATCAAAGTGGACTTCCCCACCAAGACTATTACCAGGTGGAAAGGCATGAGTAAGCCTTCCAAAGGGAGCATCAAAATAACAAGGGAAGCTGTCATGAGCTAGATAGTAATATGTAGAAAAAAATCTGTATCATAACTAGAGGTAAAGGTGTACATTAAATCTGTTGTTGGTGTACAGTTGATATGCTACCTCTGGCCACAAAAGTTATCCTTATATTAGCTGTCCCTTCATAAATTCTGCTGAAACTCAGGGGTGTCATAGTAGTCCACAATTGAAATGCCTTCCTGATTGCTTTATCCACATCTTTTTCTTTCATATCAGGTGTACTGTTCAGTATTCTACAGATATAAAGAAGCAAGCAGATATTATGTTATAATAATACCTGCAGTTGATATAGAAAATTTTTCCACTACTGTCAGGATCATGGACTAGAGCAGACCTCAAGTACCCAAAATTCTCTGTGGATTGTGTGTGTGTTACAGGAATGTGGCATCTTGCTAACAAGTCTTCTTCATCACAAATGTAATTATATATGTGATAGAACATGTTTTTGCATCTTGAGAAACAGGAATGCACTAACAAAATGACCCTTATTCAGACATCTTCCTGATAATATTGAAAATAGTCTCTGTTAATCCTTTTGCCAATAGTAAGCCATCGCTTCAGACATAATTTGAAGACATTTTAGGATTGTACAGATGTCAGTGAGGTTCCAATTTGGCCTGAGGAATCTTTGCTAGAAACAATGTCAGGGAGGTAAAGTACTAATTTGACTCTTAGAGCCTAGGGAGTGTTTGCATGTTCAGCAATTAGAGAAAAAAATCTTTTTCTTGTTAGCTTGGGTCACATGTTATAGATGATATTTTGAGACACTGAATTTGGATATCCAAAAGGCTAACTTTGGATCTATTTTTTTTCTAAACAGACCAATTTTTAAGTTCAAGAAAAAAAATTAGAGAAATATTACCTATATGTCAGTCTGTTTTTTTGCCAGCCTGGCAAAATGGTACCAACATCAGCATCTCCACATGTGGATTCCTGCATCACTCCCACATTCTGAAACTCTTGCTTCCTTATTATATTCAACCCCAAACATGTGTGCAATTTCTGGATTTTTTCAAACATGGCATTAGAGTTACTCTTCCACGAAAAATGCTTTGGATCTGGTTCATGCTCATGAAATGTGTCTAGATGTTCCTGTCCAAAAAACCCCCCCCAGATAAGTTTTACAACAATTTGTTTTGGATTTTAAAATGTGAATTTAGCACCACCATTATTCCTACATTGTGCTTCAGCTGTCTATGGTTTCCCAGTCCCCCAGCAATTACTTCTATTACTAGCCTGGATAACCACAAACCCATAACACTGTCTATGTTTCTTATTCCCTTGACATTAACTACCAGTACTGATTTTACGTGATTTAGTTTTACTGAAGTCTGTACATAAATATGCATGAAATTTATGAGCTAGCAATGCCCTAACCTGTTCAAACATTCAGATTCTATATGAGCTAAGAGGAAAGATCTCAGTTCAATTTGGATTTGGAGTTCAATTTGTACAATGGAGTTACCTGTTGAAGTTGTCTATTTTCTTCTTTGTTTTTTTTTTGGAAGTTGAGGAGGAGCACAAGAAAATGCCACAGACAGTAACAGTACAAGTGGAAAATTCTTGATTTCTCATTTCTTTCTCGGTGTAACAATAGTTATGCTCTACTTTCAACATAGACAACTGTTAGACTTCAAAATGTATTTGGTATTAGGGCGTTTCAAAAAAGTATCTGTAGATTGACTCACAGTTTATTATGCCAAGATACAATGCCTAACACAATTCATGTGTCCAACACAAGTTAACTGAAACCATCTGATTTGGCAACTGTTGGAAATTAGGAAACAATTATATATTCATAAACTATTTAGCCACCGGTTTCAGGAGTGGCATCCAGTCTCACGTACCTAAATTTAGGTGTCTGATACTGGATTTCAGAGGAACTGAGAAATTCAAACTGCAAATGAAGTCAAGCAGAAGCACCCTTAAAAGCCAAGCCCTAGTTATTTGAATTTGGGTACTGACAATTCAGAAACATAGAATCGTAGAGAAGTAGGGCCGGAAGGGATGCCCAGAGGTCATCTAATC
>NW_017728906.1:178971730-178976221 GCF_001723895.1 Crocodylus porosus | reverse complement strand
ATTCCCCACGAATTTTTACCCAGAGGGTCTCTAGCTGTCCGTGCCGGTTGCCAACATCAGCTTGCAGGGACATGTAGCTTTCCTTCACATAGAGAGCTTTCATCATTTTTGTTGCTTACCTCTGGACTCTCTCTAATGTCTTCATGTCCTTTTTTAAAATGTGGAGCCCAAAACCACACACAATACTATAGATGAGGTCTAACCAGTGCTGAGGTACCAGTGCTGAGGTACTAACCAGAGAGATACTGTCTCCTCCCGTGTCTGGCACCAAATGCTTCTATTGATGCATCCCAAAACCGCGTTCACCTTTTGTGCAGCTGCCTTATACTGTAGACTCATGTTGAGTCTGTGCTCTACCAGGACTCCCAGATCCTTCTCCAGAGTGCTGCCATCCAGGTAGGTGTCATTCATTTGGTATTTATATTTTTTTATTATTCTTCCCAAGGTGTAGCTCTTTGCATTTGTCAGCATTGGACTTTATCCTGTTACCTTCATCTCAGATTTGATTTGCATTTTCTTGGGATCCTTCTGGACTGTACACCCATCCTCCAGTGTGTTCAGAAGCCTTCCCAGTTTTGTGTCAATCTGCACACTTGCTCAAGAAGCTTTCTATGCCAGCATCCAAAGCATTAATAAGTTAAACACCACTGGGGACCAGGCAGACCCATGTGGACTCCATGTGAAACCTCCTGCCATTCTGACATGGATCCATTTATAACTACTCTTTGCTTGTGGCTATTGAGTCAGTTGCCTACCCCTTTTATAGTAGTTTTGCCCAGCCTACATTTATCCAATTTGTTTATGAGAAGGTCCTGTGGATCTTGTCAAAAGCCTTGCTAAAGTCCAGAAACACTAAATCCACAGTATTTCCTTCAACTGACCTGCCAACTGACCTGCCCACTTTTCCATTGCCTATATGCTTTCCTTTTGCATTTGAGGCATCCTAGATGCTCTTTGTGCAACCACATGGGTTTCTTGCCATTGTTCTTGTGCTTCCATTGTGCCAGAAGATGTGGACCTTCAAATGTTAAGTTTGGAAAATGAGATTCTTGCAACTGATATAAAAATCTTTTTAAAAGATTATTTATGTTGTGTGAAACCTCCAGAGGTTATGGAAGCTCCATCAGAAGAAGCTCCTCTAAGACAGGGAGGGTCCTTGACTTGAGTAGAAAGCTGTACCAGATGACCTCCTGAAGTCCCTTCAGCCCCATTTTTCTATGATTCCATTAAAACAGGAACATTGCCTTAGAATTCAATAGGACCAGCTCTTCAACGTTTGACTTCCCTTGTTTAAAATCCCATAGTAATTTAGGGTCAGATTCAGACTGATTCCAGACACAATAAGATGTAAGAAAGAATTTTACACCTAACTTCTGAAGAGCAATCCAGATTGCCCCTGTCCTATAGGTCACAACATACATTAGGCACGTGAGTTTAGGCAGGGCCTATATTTGGACTGTAATGTGTCTTCATTTCTAGATTTGGGATGCATGTTTTGAAACAACCCAGTCTAATCACTGAAGTGTCTAAACTCTGTTGCAATCCAGATTGGTGCTGGGATGCACTTAAACCCCTCACAGGATTCAATTCATTAGACATGGCAACATATTCAAGTCATACTGGCAACAAGTAAAAAATGCCAGTAATGGTGCCCCACATCTGCATAATAGCCTAGGGAGTATAGAATTTGCCAAGAAAGTGACAAGCCTGGGCTGTAATCCTCTTCAGCCTGAGGGCATTCCCACTTCTTGGGAGATTATCCTAAAAACAAGGTTATAACATAGTCCAGATTGCTGCACTGTCCAGTCCTCCTGTTGGAATAACTGATATCCAAGAGTGCAAGATTCATGGGGAAAAAGGCAAACAAGCAAGAGGACTCATTATAGAAAACCTGTAATAAGGGCAGTCCTCTGTATAGGGGGAAATCCTGGGTTCTGATCACTGCTCTCAGGACTGTTTATGGATTCATGTTAGATATTCCTTGGTTAAAAATAGAAATATGCTTAATGGCAGACACAAGAACCCATATGCCTCCTGTCTCCAAGAAGGACTCAAATCACTAGGTTATAGAGAAATGCTCTTTCTTGCTAGATTTACTTCTTGTCCCCTGGCTCTTGCACTTTTAGCTTCCCAGGGCCCAGCAGCACAAGTAAAAGGAGTGGAGGGTGGTCCCCTCCAGCTGTTCTATAACTTGCTGGCATTCTCTTGGGAATTTAGAGATATGATTTTAAATTCCCTTGCAACTTGGATCTTCTACCTCTGGGGCAAGTGGACTAACAGCTTAACTATTTGGTAAAAGTGAAAGTCACTACATCCAGTCAGGTAGGTGCCTGCCATCGTAAGTGGCAGCAGGCATTCTGTTCCTGAAGTGAACAAAAGCAAATAACTTGGTGCTCAAGTTTGGTACTTTAGCTCTGCAGGGCAACAGGAGGCCAAATAGATCCCCATGCTTAATATTTCCTTTTGTATACCTCTAGACTCTTTCAGGCCTTCAAGCTAGTACTTTGAAGGCATCTAAGACTTTTCATTGACTGTATCTGAATTCTTGGTACCTAAACGGTCCAGTTGGATCACCTCTTTGGATTAGTGCACCTATGTTTTACACATGCACCTAAGTCTGAGTATAGGTGCCCCAGGTGAGCAAAATGGATCTGGTCTTTAGGCTTTTGCCAGATTAAAAAAACCAAAACTGTTATTTTAAATATTATTTTAATGTCTTATATTATTTTCGAAGGAGAGAAAATAGAATATATTAGAAAACAACTACTTATGCATTTGTTTCTTAATTAGTCTGTAGAATTATTCAGAATGTTCCCAAAAATGTAGATGGAAAGATTACACTTTTCTAATACATTCTGTATGTGAATACATGTGCCCCACTAAAGGCTTTGGAAATTTGACCATTAACTAAAATGGGGCACAGATTTTACTCTGTATACTTTCGAGCTTTAAGAGCCTGATTCAGCCAGTTTTCTTAAGCATATGAATAGTCTTGTTCAGTGACTGATTTTCTGCCTTTGTCTATGTGATCTAATTCTCTCACGTTGCCAATTTTTTTCACATCTTATTTCTTCATTTAAACCACATCAACCATAGTAGACTAGCACTTCCTTTGCTAAGTAATTCAGACAAAGGGAAGTTTTAAGAGTTACACAAATTAGCATGCCTCATCTTGTACATGCTAGCCATCTTCCACTTCCAGTGATGTCTGTGAAAACTGAGTGTATACAGAACTTCAGAGAAGCAACCGAACCTCTGACAAAACAAGACTCATCGTTTGCAAAATAACTTGTGACAAATATCCTCACTGTATGGCTGTGCTATTTTTATGACAACCATGTTCCAATATTTGTCATTTGTAGGCAATATCTATCTGCAGTTCTTAGAGGAAGATGGACATCATCCCAATTTCACTGCATTATGATGTTTGCTGTTTGGCTTTTAATGTTACTCAGCTGCAGCATGGGTATGCTCTTTATTAACATTTATTTCCACTATGATAGCACAAAGAGACCCTCATTAAGGGTCATAAAGTTATTTACTGGTGGCCCCAACACTTCTAAATCATAATGCTTGAAGGTAGCTCGATTAAAAGGAAAATATATATTATACAAAGAATTGGAAATTTGTTTCCTGATGTGTCTTCCAGTTTTCAATTAAAGTGTTTAGTAACTTTATAGATTTTAAGTCCAGTTGTGAACATTGTGATTGTGTAATTTAACCTGCCCCATAACTTTTCCTTGATTTAAAGCATGTGTTTAGGAAGGTTTTCATAACATTTACATTGAATTGGTCAAAGACCAACATAGCACCAGAAGCAGCTTTGGTGTGAGGTGGGGCTACACAGAGCAACTGCTGTTTCTCTTCTGCCCTCATTGCTCAGCAGCTCCCTCCAGTGCCTGTGTGGAAAGGGAGAGAGGAGAGCCCATGAGACCATCCATTATTTGGACATCACTCAGGGCCAATCCAGATTGACCACTTAACCTAGTCATTGCAAGGCCTAAAAGTCAGATACCTGGATCCAGGAATATGATCCGAATAGAATAAGATCCCTAAGATCTTTGTAGATACAAGTGGGTTAGGCACCTATGTTCTCTGTGCTGAGAATGGGATGAGTTGGGCACCTTCAATGAACTTGATGGTGTCTAAGGGTAGCCGATGGAAAACAGTAAGCACAAGGATGGGCTACAGGAATTTAGGCATATAAGTCAGGCAGTGCTTTCAGTGCCTCAATTCACCGGGGATCCAGTCTATGTAATCCCTTTTGTAAGGATAAGTATTAAGTGGTCAGTAGTGTGAAACCCAGTGATTACCTCACTCACGTAGGAAATGTCAGACATGCATTCTAGTCCTTTCCCAGCCTGAAGGGATTCAGACCTACATCTCCCACTTCCCAGGACAGCATTTAAATCCTCTGACTGCAGAATTTCATAGATTTCATATTTCATAGATTTCATAGACATCAGGGCTGGAAGGGACCTTGGAAGATCA
>NW_017728906.1:178968586-178971565 GCF_001723895.1 Crocodylus porosus | reverse complement strand
CTCTGGTGAACAAACGTTCCCCCAGATCCTGGTGGTCACCCCGATAAACTTATAGGAGGCCATCAGATCACCCCTGAGCCTGCACTTTTCCAGGATCAAGAGCCCCATGGCTCTCAGCCTGTCATCATAAGGTCTGTTTTCCTGACCTCTGATTATGCGCATGGCTCTTCTCTGGACTCTCTCAAGCTTCTCCACATCCTTTTTGAATTAGAATAGACTTGGTGGATGCATTTGAGAATTTAAATCATTGAATGAGAGTGAGAAAAGCAAGAAGGTGCATGATTTGGTAGTCCAATGATGTGGTACTCCCCTGGAGTGGGGAGAATGGGCTTCGCTTGCTGCTTATCTCTGTTTTAATTCAGCGAGTGTGACATGTATTGTTCATGAAGAGTCTTGGAAACAGGAACTGAAACTCAAAATACTCTTTTCTCAGCTGAGTGCTCTTGTTACTGGATTTGTCCATCTTCTGGCTCCAAGGCTCTTGCATTATAGACTCCCAGCAGGAGGGAAAGAAGGTGCTCTTCCACACTAGGAAACTCTATGAAATGGTCATTAGGGAACATTTACAGACTGGGTGATGTGTTGATTTAAGGAATCTTAAGGTACTGAGACCTGTGATGGGGCCCCTTCAATCCCTATTACAGGGAAGAGCCTTTAAAGAAGAACAAGGCTAGAGGCCACACCCATTAGAGAGATATAAAGTAAGGGCCCCAGCAGTGGGAGGGCAGAAAGACCCTGAGCAGGGAGGATAGAACTCCCATTGAAGGAAGACAGGTCCAAGGGAACTGACTGGTGTGTAAGCTGAGGTGTAAGACTGGCTAGGACAGGGGTGGGCAATTATTTTGTCTGGAGGGCTGCTTAACAACTTTTGGTAAGCTGTCAAAGGCCTCAAGGGTAGCTCTACCCCTTGATATGTGCCCCACCCCCCTATTGCCATCTTGGGACTGTAAATCTCACTCCCTAATCCCTGACTTTTGCCACCAGAAGTCCCTTCCCTTGCCCTTGGAAGTACTCCTTTTGGGAGCGGGGCTTGCCATCTTGGAACCGGAAAAAAAACAAATCATACACTAAAAATCAAACATCTACTATACATATTTTAATGTTATTTCAAAAATATTTTGTCTTGATTTACATAGTGTATATAGAGGTGATTCCATAATAGCTCACAATAAAGTCTTATTCTTGTATAGTTTTTTGGGGGTGGGAGAGAAGTGCTGGGAGCCACATGGAGGTGGGAGCACAGAGCCCACCAGCTCCAGTGGCATGTGACCTCTGAAAGTCTGCACCTCCTGGTGGCTTTTAGAGGGACAGCAGCAGGATTGTAATAAGTTTTTTGGAGGCCCCTCCCCCCCCCCGCTAGGTAGAATGGCCTGGTGGACCAGATTTGGCCCATGGGGCATATTTTGCCCGCCCCTGGGCTAGGGCCTAATAAGACATAAGGAAATCTAAGTTGATTTGAGGCCTGTTCAGAAGGTCAAGGAGCATGAAGAAGAGATTGGACCAGGGAAGAAGCTGGTGGAGAACTATGAGTCTAGTAGAGTCTTTCTGTCATTAACAGAAAAAAGGTAAATGCAGGAAGTGACATCCCATCAGACCAGGTAAAACCACAGATCTGAAGAGGGTGTGCTCAGAGTGTATTTTCTGTTGGCTGGATTCTGTTTTGCTGCAGACACCAGTCAAGTGATCTATCATCCCCACTTTCCATCATTAGCAGCAGAAACTGTGCATATTGAAGCATAACACTCATCTGTTCTGTAAGCATTAGCTCAGTGTGAAGAGTATTAAAATGATAATAAACATAAAACACATAGATGAAATTCCATAAAGCAAAATTGTGCTACACCAATTAGCTAGAGTTACTAGGGTAGAGTCACAAAATACTGGATGCAGGTAAAATGTTCAAAATAGTTCACAAAAATTTGTCAGAGAAGCTCCTAAGGAGACGAAGTAGTAAATGAAAGTTAAAGAAAATTAAAAAACTGTCATTAATTGGAATCTGGCAAAGAAACAAAGTGTAAGAATAGACTGCTGATTTTCAACAGAGCAACACATTAAAAGACAGTGATTTTTAGGTTAATCAAGACTATAAAAAACTCCATAGGAAATATTCAAAAAAGTGAGAATGGAGAACATATAAAAGCACGTGATCCCAACACAGATCAAAGGGAGCAGGAAGGCACACAAGCCCCCATGGCTCACCAAAAGCATCTGGGAATGTCTCCTAGCTAAAAGGGAGTCGTACACCCAATGGAAAGGAGGGGCCATCACCAGGGATGACTATACTGCAGTTGCTCAGGGATGTAAGGGGGCAGTCAGGAAGGCCAAGGCAGAGATGGAATTGGGACTAGCTTTCTGGATTAAGGACAATAAGAAGTCCTTTTTTAAATACAAAGATGGTAAAAAGAAGGTTCCGGGTAATGTGGGGCCCCTACAGGACACGTTAGGAAATATGGTTGTCACATCAGACAACAAAGCCAACATATTTAACGATTTCTTTGCCTCCATTTTGCTAAGCAGGGACCGGAACAGTCACCCCCCCGCTAGGCCCCCCTCAGGTCCCAGGGGAGGCGCACCTAGGCCAAGGGTTAGGGAACTTCTGGAGGGACTGGATGTATTCAAGTCAGCCGGTCTGAATGATCTCCACCCTAGAGTACTACGGGAATTGGCTGAGGTCATTGCAGGACCCCTGGCACGGCTTTATGAGCGCTTGTGCTGCTCTGGTGTGGTGTCAGAGGACTGGAAGAGGGCCAAAGTGGTTCCCATCTTCAAAAAGGGGAAGAAGGAGGACCCAGGAAACTACAGGCCAGTTAGTCTTACCTCAATCTTGGGTAAGCTTTTTGAGAAATTTATTCTGGCACATATCCATGAGGGGCCAGCAGGGGAGGTCATGCTTAGGGGCAACCAACACGGGTTCATTAGTGGCAGGTCCTGTCAGACCAACCTGGTGGCCTTCTGTGATCAGGTCACCAAATCATTACA
>NW_017728906.1:178960172-178967708 GCF_001723895.1 Crocodylus porosus | reverse complement strand
TCAGGAAGTGCTACTTCACAGTCAGGGCAGCTAGGATCTGGAACCAACTTCCAAGAGAAGTGGTGCAGGCTCCTACCCTGGGGGTCTTTAAGAGGAGGTTAGATGTATACCTTGCTGGGGTCGTTTGACCCCCAGTACTCTTTCCTGCCATGGCAGGGGGTCAAACTAGATGATCTACTCAGGTCCCTTCCGACCCTAGAAACTATGAAACTATAATTAAAAATACACAGAAGTGAAGAAAAACATGTTGAAGAAAGCAAGTGGAATCATTTGGAATACTTATGAATAATATATGAAATTGATTCCCGATTAACTGTAACTAGTAAGGAAAATGACTCAAGAAGAAATCCTGGTTGAACTGAAATCAATACCTTTACCATCTATTTCATTACCACCAACATTTCACACTGGGGCTTCATTTGCAACAGGTTCCTAAAGGCTTTTCTGGACTTTGTGTTTAATATTTATTAGATAAATAGATATATGGCAGTATAAAGATCTCTATCTTGCCAATAAGGGATCACCTACTAACCCCCTTTTCCTTGGGTATTCTGTCTTTATTCTCTCCTGTCAAGACTTTGATGCACAAAAAGGAAGAGAAAACAAAGGGAGGCAAAATCTTCAGTTATCCATGCTGTAAGGGATATTGGCAGTGATTTTCTTCCCAGGCTCCTCTGCCCTTACAAACCCGCTACCATTAGCACACCAATACAGGCACAGGCCTGTGACCTCCATCTGCCTTGCCCTTACAGCAAGTGAAATTTAGTGACTGATAACAGACTAGTTATTCCAATCTCTTGCAGGCAAAAGGATGACTGCTAATGGACCCTCTCATGTACTTCACAACATTTTTAGGGCTTTATCCCCTTACTCAGGACATCAGTTGCCACTACATCTCTTCTTATAATGACTCCTATTATTCCTATTTTTATTTACTCTGTCTGAATACAATCTTCCCGGGCATTGGTCTCCTTCTATCAACCCTTGGTGGAGTTAATTCAGGCTCAACTCAGTCCTCCCTCAGGGCCAACTTATTTCTCAGCCATACACATTGATTCATTTCCATTTACAATCCATCATTCTTCAGGCATAGCATTATGATTCTTAATACATCCATTAACAAACCTCTTGACTCCTAATGAGTCACTTGGCTTTCATTTTACTCACTCTCGGCACCTCATTTAGTAATCCAATAACTCTTAATTCATTTGTTCCAGGTCCCCTTTTGTCCAGGGTGACCCAGCTTGCATATTAGCTTCTCGTTAGTGATTGCAATCAAGTCTCTGAGTCTAAAAAGATTAAGTCTATTTGGCCCTTTTTCTAATTGGCTGAACTAAGAAAGAATCCTGTTTCTCCTGGGGTTTCTAGTCCAATAAACCCATTCCTCCTCTTTTCCTTAGGGACAACCCTGGGGTTGTCTCACTAGTGGCAGCAGCTCCTTTGCCCTCAGCTGAGGATTCACATGCCATCCCTCCATCAAAGTACTCGCTCCCCCCTCATCTTGGTTGTGGGTTTGTCTCCTGGTTATCTTACCAACTTCTTTGGTTAATGCCCATGCCTCCACACAGCATGCATGAGCTACAGCTCACTTGTGCATCTCCTCTCTGAGGAACCATCCTGTTGGCAGACCCAGGCTTATGTTTCAGTCCAGACTTAGCGGGCCAGTGGGAGTTAGCCTCAGGGTCCCACATGCACCTGGTGCATGGGCAGCCAAGTTTGCTTTGGATGCTGTCAGCAAGTTTTCCCCCATTGCTCATGCTCATCGGTAAGTAGCTCTCCGTGTTTGGCCCGGGGGAGCACTCCCGACCATAACAGGGCCCATGTTTGGTGTCCTGTTACAGATAGACATTTTCTGCCCCATTGGCCCGGATCTGGGGCTGGGACTGGGTTTATCACATCCTCCTTTCCAAGGCAGCATCTCTCTTACTGAATGCCCACACATCTTTTCTTCATGGCTGCCAACGGGGATGCTTCAGGAGGAGGGTTAGAGGGTACAATTAGCAATACCTTAGCCCACAGATGTGTTGTCAGAGTAGGTTTAGAGCCCCTGTAGGTGCCAGGACCTAGAACTCAAGCCTTCCATGTTGTAGTCAACAGGCTGTTGGATTAAAGTTAGGAAACTACTTCTGGCAAGTATATACATCTCTAGCCAATTCTAGATTTCAAAAGTTGTTATAACCCTTTTCGGTCTAATGCTGCTAAACTAAATAAGCCAAGCTTCTTTCATATACTTTTTTAAATGACGTCTCAATTCCTTTGACCAGCTTAGTGACCTTTGTTTAAATTCACTCCAATTTAAAATAATTGTTTTTGAATATTAGTGACCAGAACTGTACATGGGATTTTGAAAGCAGTCGTCCAGTACATTGTCCAATGCCCTTAGTACCTCTTTCCCTTTACTGCATATATGCTGCTTGATAAGCCCTAAGGTTTTTTTAAAGCCATGTTACACTGGTCATCAAGCAATAGGCTAAATTGCCACTCTTTCTCAGGTGTCTCTAGACTTCACACGTATATGTTTTGGTATAACGAAAGAACAGGATATACAATAGGAGATCAGTCTGACTAGATCACAATCTTTTCAATGAGTTGAAACTCAAAAAAAGAATCCCATATAATGTGGAAAATTCATCATATTACTAGCAAAAAGTATAAGAGTATCCTGTATCCCAGTATCCAGGTCTGCAGGGAGAAAATCAGGAAGGCCAAGGCATGTTCTGATATGCAACTGGCAAGGGACATTAAAAGCCATAAAAAGGGTTTTACAAGTATGTCAGAAACAAAAGAAACCAAAGCAATTAAAGAAACCATAAGTCTCTTATGGGATGCAAAAGGCAGTTTGAAGAATGTGTGATTCAAACAAGGCTAAAGTATTTATTTAACCTGGAGAAGAGAAGACTGAAGCAGGATTTAATAGCAGCCTTCAACTACCTGCTGCATAATTACAAAGAGGATGGAGCTGGACTGTTCTCAGTGGTGGCACATAATAGAATAAGAAACAATGGGCTCAGGATTAAGCAACAGAAGTTTAGGTTAGATATTAAAAAACTTTCTTACTAGGAGGATAGTAAAACACCGAAACAGGCTACCCAGAGAGCTTTTGGAATCACCAACCTTAGAGATTTTAAGACCCAGTTAGATAAAGCCTTGGCTGAGATGATATAATTGTGGCTGGTCCTGCTTTGAGCAGGTAAGTGGACTAGATGACCTCCTGAGTCCCTTCTAACCTTCATTTTCTATGATTTATTGCCTTTTTTACTTCACTCTTCATGAAGAAAGTCAGGTACAGATGACAAGTGCAGTTGGCAGAAAAGATAGGGAAGGAGACAAACAGCCTTGAGTAGTATGGTTAAGGATTACTCAAAGGAGCTAGATGCTTTCAGGTTGGCAGGCTTTTTCAAAGCTATGTTACTTAGATGCTAAGGTTAAGGATTACTTAGAGGAGATGGTTGCTTTTAGGTGGGCAGGGCTGGATGGGATCCTTCACCCAATGACTTAAATAATTTCAGAGCCATTGGGTGCATCTACACGAGATGCTTAACTGAGCAGTAGCATAGCTGACTACAAAGTAATTATGTGCTTTGCTTACTACACAGTAAATCTCCCTAAACCTAAGTAAATTTACTATCTGCAAATGCAAGTAGCAAATTTACTCGAGACTAGTAATAGCTCAATGGCACTTGTGTAGATGTCTGACTGGAAACAAAACCTGCTCCCAGTCAGCCGTCCACCGGAGGAAGGGCGATAACTCCCTGCCCCTGGGAGCTGCCTGCTGCCAGGGTGGGTTCTGCTACAGGAGCCTTGGTGAGGACTGTGTCCCCCTGCCCCAGCAGCAGTGAGCTCCAAGGCCCCTGCTCCAAGATCATGATCTGGGCGTGGGGGATGGGAGATCCTTACCTCCCAGTCCCCACTCCACCGTTGTGATCAGGGAGCAGGGTGCTGGGAGATCCTCAAAGGTTGTAAATATTCTCTTGGTCATAATTAGACTGGAAAAAACTCCTAGCCTGGGAAACAGGTACACATCTGGGCATCAGGAAGTTTTATGCATAATGTAGACTCCCAAGAATACAATGGATAATGTAGGAAAATGGCCAGATAAGAAATTACACTTAAGCCTTGCCGTGACAGAAAGTTTTTGTCTGAAGTTTTCTGGACCTAAGGGAATGCTAGTGGGCTGAGTGACATAGGTTGACCAGAGAATTTGTAGGAGACCCTGACGAAGGTTAAAAGCAGCAGCTGCTTTCTAATCTGTGAAGCTGAGCAGGAGCTGCATTCTCAAAGTTTAGGGTTAACATTCAGAGATAAGGTAAAATCATTGTACTGATGTATTCTTTTCAGTGTTTATTCTTATCTCTCTGTCTGTATCTCAGCATATCGTTACTGATTTCTTATGTTTGCTCTTATTTTTATAGTAAATTTTTTTTATTATCCTTTCTAACATACTTACGGTTAGCGGTAAGTATGATTTCAGAGCATTTGGCTATATATATAGGCCTCTTTCAAGGAAGGGGGGATCTATCACCTTTGAGCATATGACTGGAGAAGGGTGTGATTCTACTAGCTGTCAAAATCTCCTATGCTAAAAGATGGGAAGATGAGGTATTATAGTCTAAGGAGATAACCTTTACAGCATCTCAGTCCATTCTCAGTGGTCAAGCAGCAGATGACAGACCACATATTTTGGGCTAAAGTGAACTCATGAAGGTGTAAGAATACCACAAGTGTGTGTCTCAAAGGCACACCTGGCTGAATAGGGGTCTAAGGTATATCACATCATCTTTAAGAAAGGGTAGAATGAGGATCCAGGGAATTACAGACCAATTAACCTGACTTCAATTGCTGGAAACATCTTAGAATAGGTCCTCAAAGAATGTATTTCAAAGCATTTTGAGGAGAATAAAGTGGTCAGGAAGAGCCAGCATAGATTCAGCATGGATTCGTACAGAAAGTCATACCTGATCAATCTGATTTCCTTCTATAAGATGACAGGCCGTGTAAGTTGATGCAGAGCAATGGATGTGCTATACCTTGACTTTAGCAAGGCTGTTGACACTGTCTCCCACAACATTCTCATTAACAACCTAGAGAAACAGATGAGATAAAAGTATTGCAAAGTGGATACATACCTAATTAGATAATTGTGCTCAGTGAATAGACATCAATGGCTCAATGTCTAGTTGAGAGAAGTTATCAAGGGTAAGGTTCCCTACGGGTCTTTCCTGCATCCAGAAACTTCATTAATGATTTGAATGATGAGACTGCATGCACACTTAGGACATTTGTGGATGACACCAAATTGGGTGGAGTTGTAAACACTTTGGAGGGTAGGGCTAGGATTCAGAGCTGAATAAACTGGAGAAATGGTCCAGAATCAATAAGAGGAATTTGAACAAGGACAAATGCAAAGTCCTCCACATGGAATGAAATAAATGTATATACAAATACAGACTGAAGAATGGTTGGCTGCAGAGCTGCAGAGAAGGATCTGGGGGTTACTGTAGACCAGAAGCTTGCTAATCAATGGAAGTGATTCTTCTGCTGTATTCAGCACTGGTGAGACTTTACCTGGAGGACTGTGTCCAGTTTTGGGCTGGAAAGGAGTGGAAGCTGCAAGCCTAGAAAGGAACCCAAGATGCTGGGGGAAAGTCTTTTGCAGCAGCATAGTGAATACCCCTACAGCCAACTTGCTGGTGGTTGTTTCTGACTGGAGGACCCCGTTATGGCTGTGAGTGGGTTTAGGAGGACCCACAAGGGTGCCTGAGAGACATTCAGGATTTTTAATGCAAGGATGCAAGAAAAAGGGCCAAAACTGAAGGCCTAGCCAGTGCATAAGGGCTGAAACCAAGAAAGGGCCATAGGCCCAGAGGTGGGTTGAGGCCAGGAGGACCACAATGTGAGCTACAAGAGAGAGAAATGGACTGAAGCTGAAAGATTCAGGCCACAGCAAGGTCTGGGCTAGAGGCCTGCAGTCAGAGAAACTAGTGGGCTAAGGCTGAAAGGGCTGAAGCCTATACAAGAAAATGAACGAGAGAGTGACACCCGCAAGTTATGGGTGTGGCTATGGGGGAAGCTGAAGGCCATGATTAGAGTTCTTAGAGGTTAATTAGTACCAACAGGGTCATGAGCAGTGTGACTGTAGAGTTGGAGTTGTGCTAGCAGAGTGCAAGCAGTTCCAGGTGGGCCTGAGAGGTGCTTGCAGAGAACAGAGGAGGTTCTGTTAGCTCATGGAGAGTCCATGGACCAAGGGTTGGGTTAAGTTGGTCAGATACTGGTGAGATCACTCCAAGACTAAGGAGCAGCCTCCTAGTTTGTACAGTGTGAATACCAGGTCATGGCAGGTGATGTAGAAAGGCTGATGTACAGAAGACCTAGAGTGCCAGCAGGATTAGGGATTAGGGTGGCCCCTAGAAGGTACCACAATTACCCCTAGGACCAGTCCTGTCACAGATATCCATATGAATACCCATACCACATGCAAAGCATATTCATTGTGAACAAAAATATTAATAGCGATATCAGTCTTGGGACTGATCCTATTTAATATCTCCAATGCTGAAAAGCAGGATTCTAGTCATAAAAGTTGTTGAAAGTCACACAGAGAGAGTAGAAGTGTTTTAGGACTGATATAATAGAAAAAGGAGGACTATAGGACTATAAAGTGTACAAAGTTGTAAGTGGCAGACAACAAGAACTTCTCTTATGAGCTCAGGGTCCATCCTGTAGAAATTACAGAGGATGTGAAAGACTATGCATAGTAGCCAGTCACAACCACCAGTGTGATGATCTCATGAATAAAGCAAATGCAATCCTAAAATGTATCAGCAGATTTTTTTTTTTTCCATTAGAGATAGGAATGCCACTGTTCAAGCCACTATTACAACCTCAACTTGAATAAAGATCTAAAGTTCTGGCCACTTATCTCCAAAAGGGATTAATTCAGTTGCAGATGATGTAAAGCAGGACTACTATGATGAGCAAAGGAATGGAGAGCCTATCACACCAGAGGAGACCCGAAGAGCTTGGTTTCTTAGCCTAGCAATACTGAGGAGGAACATAATTGCTCACTTAGAATGAACTCCAGAATGAACACCAGGGAGAGAAAATATTTTTTTTTCCAAAAAACCAAAGAGACATAAACTCATTACAAATAAACATGAGGTAAAAATGAGAGAGTTCTAGCCAGTAAAAAAATGAGGTTCTGGAGCAGTGGGATAAAAAAAAAATCGCACAGCTTTTAGGAAGGAGCTTCACTGGTGGGGATGTACAGCCCTAACAATTCATAGGAATTTTGAAGTGGGTCATGAAGGATGATTGTTACCTGTCAGCTCCAAGTTCTTGGGGAACCCTGACACAGGACGCAGACTGTCTGACTCACAAAGAATCGTCCCCCCTCACCTAAACAGAAACTGATTAAGATGCAGTGAGAGACACACTTAAAACCCTCCAGATAAGGGTGACAAAAGTGCAACAAGTGCCCTAGGTCTCATTTGCATCTGAGATGGGAACAGATGACCATTCATTTACATGAGAGATGGA
>NW_017728906.1:178926511-178960072 GCF_001723895.1 Crocodylus porosus | reverse complement strand
TAGTTTAACCCAGCCCCACTGAATTGAGTCCTGCTAGATAGCTCCACTGGGGGTGAGGGCTTGCAGAAGGGAGAGATACAGCTCCATACAGAAACACAAGTAACACAAGCAACACATTGATAGAATTACCAAGACCCTAGCCCTAATAAATGAGCACACCCCAAAGTAGCAGGCAAATCTGGTAACATGATGCAGTGTGAGACTATGTAGTGCTCCCATTCACTGCTTTTTATTTGGGGGAAAGGGTTGGACTCTTGATGTCCCTTGTAATTTCCTTGCCTCCAGTCTATTAAGTCAGTCTGTATCGGGGGCAGAACTGAGCTCTGGAGAAGTGGCTCTAATCAAAAAACACAATCACAATAGTAGGAAACACAATACATTTTATTGACGATCTTCAATCTGGTCTGTAAACATTTTATAAATTATATAACTGCATTAAGATTACAGTTTGCAGTTTTTCAGACAAAAGTCTCAGAGAAAATAATACTGCTTTTTCTTTTTAAAAGCTGAAAACAGTGTCATATACAACTATTGTATTATACAGGAGGGAAATCAAAGCAATTAACAGTTAAACCAGCTGTTGCTCCTCAGGACACTGACAACTTTTTTGGTCTTAGGATCAAACTGGAACTGTTTTGTTCTATGGAATAAATAGATATAGCCTAGAAAGAAAAATAAATTGAAGGATTAGAAGTCACCCTTTAGATTTTTTCCAAAGCTTTTTCTAGAGAACAAAATTAACTTTTGCAGGAAGTACATACTCATGTATTAGAAAGCCTGTTTTTAGTAAACCTGTATAAATATTAATAATAGTTCCCTTTAAAATATTTTTTCATTCCAAAGGAGCACATATCTTGTAGTGTAATAAATGTAAATATTTGTTGTATTTACCATCATGCTGAACAGCTGCATCAACCTTTCCAATCTTTCCAAAGTCACTGATTATGCTTCTTGGATAACCCTCATCCATGGATTGCCTGTTTTCATCATATCTTAATAAAAACAAATAGAATAAGGAGTTATGGATAAGCAAGTAACTTTTAGAAAGGCCAAACAAGACCTGACAGAAATGCTGCCGTTCTTTAAAATGACTGGACTGCTATTATGTGCCTAGGTTTGCATGTGCATGAGATGAGAGAGACAAAAACCTTTGCCCTATTGAAGAGAATGGCAAAATCCCTAATGATACCAGCATTTCATCTCAAGAATGTATCGTGGTATGTGTATATGTATATACATTCACTCAAAGGGCAGGAAGAGGTAAATGCTGTGTCTATAGTAAATGTGGACCAGAAATTATTTTGCCCTGAACAGTTGCATTTTTTTGCAAGGTTGCCCAAAGGGAATATAACATTGCTAGCCTTTATAGAGCTTTGATTATCCCACACTGTAGCAGTACAGTCCTCCGCATTGCGTAAAGCAGAAGCCTGTCAGTCTAATTTTGAAAATGTATTTGTCTATGCTATGGTAGCATTGGGATGATATTTTATTTATTAAGAAAAATCATGATGCATGTATGTGAAAGTGGTACTAGTATCTTGTGATTGCACAAATTGCATTCAATAGAATCCTAACCTGTTTTCTTAAGCTAGGGTACCAATGGCCTATGATGAGGAAATCAGCTCAGAACAACGTATTGTAGAAAATGTTAACAGCGCTCTCATGAATTATAAACAATTTTCCACCAAGTAATGTATTGCTTAGACAACATAAATCATAGAAAAATATATGTGGACGGATTCCCAAGAGTTCACCCTGGCCAAATTTGAGAGTAACAAGAATAAATTTCATGCTATTTCAAGCAGGAATTGCACCTTTGTGGGTTAAACTTGAAGAATTTACTAGAAAATCACCTTTCTAAAGATTACGTTGTATCCCAGATATAGAATACTGTAAAATGGTCAAAAAATCCTATGAAAAAGTAGCATTTTTTACACGATTTGGAAATAAATTCCATAAAAACTATTTAATTGTCTGAAACCCAGCTATTCTGAATTATTTCATGTAATCATTCTTCAAGTCTCATAATGAAAACATATCTTAAAACTGCTGAATATTACATCTTACCTCCAGTACTTGTTGGCTACAAAGAAATATGTTTTTCCTGTATTGTTATCACTGAAAGCTGCATTAATTCTTTTAACAGTGTTTGGAAAGCCCAGCTGATGAATTCTTTTGGGGTAACCACGGGCTACATCAAATCCATTGAGAACCCAGTATTTGTTCTCTGCAAAGAAAAATACAAATCAACGTTTCATCAGCTGATTCTGATAATACTGATTATAATTTCTAATTGTAATTTCATTGAAATATTTCAAATTTAGATTTGTTTTAATAAACAAATGCCTTTGTTCCTAAAACAATATTTTTCATAAAAAAATTGTCAGTAAGTTTAGCACTTTTCAGATCCTGTGGAAGATGTTGTATTTTATTCAATATTTTTTCTTTGAACTTGTATAAAAATCATTACCCAAATTTTCATTAAACTTTTTTTGAATCAGAAGTCCCCTCAATAGTTCTAACTGAACTCTGCAAAAGTAAAAATTTGAAGTTTTCAAATTTCTTCACCTTGTTTGACTGAATAATTCCCCTGCAATTCTGGTTTGTTATTCACTTAAAAGGTAGGGTCTCAGGATCAAAACCCTCTTTTTCTCAAAACCTTTAAGTAATGTTGTTGATACGAAATCCTTCTTTAACTTCCAGCCCTTATAGGTCCTTTCCAAAACCTCTGATAGTAATTTAACCTACAACTGACTATGAGTGTATTAATTCAAAGCTGTTACTGAGCTACTCAAATAAACATTTTCAGTTTAGAAAAGGCATTTCTGGTTGAAAGTCATGTTATTTAAATGAAGTTTCATCTAAAGAGAACCAGGATAGATTTTCTTAATTGTATTTTCTGTGAAGTAACCTAATTACAGCAAATTCATATATTCAAAGAATTTCAGATAGTGTTACCTTTGAAAACAACAATTTGATCTTTTTCAACATTTTCATAAGCAGCTTGAATTCCAGATGGCAGGGTTGGCCAGAATAGAGTGATAAAGTTCATCTGAATCTCTGGTATCTGGCTATGCTTGCGCCAGAAATATCTGATTGAGATATAATTTGCACATTAAAGCAGTTCCACTCTAGCCAGAAATGTAACATAACGAGTCATTTAAATCCTTCTAGTGCATGGTCTGTAGGAAGGACACAAGTCTGCTACAGCTACAACTTCATTGACCTAATTCTTGAGTGACTTTTGTGATGAAGACTAAAGTTTCTCATTGCTGAAGACCTAGAGTGCACCAGGTTCATTACAGAGTTGGTAGCCCAGGTTTTCCCTCATACTACATTATTGCAAATGATAAGTTTACCACTGCTCTAATATCAGTTGAAGTCAACATAATGAGAAATGGTTTTATCAGGGATTGAACTGGTGCCCTGACCTACTTCCACCAGCCCTTATTAGCAGACCAGAAGTATAAGACAGAAAAATTTGGGGTCTTCCGTAATTATGAGAATTTTCTTTCTTAAAGGACATTAATATATAATGACTAACTTAATAACTGCAAGCAACATGTAATAAAGTAGAAATATGATCTCTAGAAATTCAAGTCTTAACTTATGATTCAGTTTATAATTCAAATAGAGATCCTCTTACTTCCTCTTTTGAAAAGGAGAAGTGGAAGGGTACTATGATGTACCAGTTGTTCAAATTTCTCTCACAGGTACTACAAGTAGACTGCTAGTCCAGGATTCACACACACTGGACTGGCAGGTCTAGATTTTAGTTTTCACTGAAAGTGCTTATAATTCCTTATATTTTGAGGGATGTGACTATTTCCCTCTATTCAGCGCTGTTGAGGCCACATCTGGAGTACTGTGTCCAGTTTTGGGGCTCCTACTACAGGAAGGATGTGGACAAATTGGAGAGAGCCCAGCAGAGGGCAACAAAAATGGTGAGGGGGCTGGGGCACATGACTTATGAACAGAGACTGAGGGAACTGGCTTATTTAATGTGGAAAAGAGAAAACTGAGGTTAGATATCAGGAAAAAAATTCTCCTGAAGAGGTTAGTAAAGAACTGGAACAAATTACCCAGAGAGGTTGGTAGAGTCTCTGTCCTTGGAGGTTTTTAAGACTCAGCTAGACAAAGCCTGGGGCTGGTCCTGCTTTGAGCAGGGGGTTGGACTAGATGACCTCCTGAGGTCCCTTCCAACCATAGTTTTCTATAATTCTATGATTCTATGATACAGTGGTCAGTGGCTATTTCACCACTTGACACAGCCCCTTTGAATCAAAGAATTATGCCACAGTTTAGATAAAAGCTAGGTAACACCAAAGTGCCTGCTCAGAATGCAGGCAACTCTTTGCAAGTGATACACATTACTTTTTTTGCATTTTTGTTTCCTTCTCAGTACTGCAGTACAATGAACCACACCACAAGCTTGTTGACTTTACCTGCCCTTAAAGAACAGCATTTCTCCACGCAGAGTAGCAACAGCATCAAAAGACAAATTAGGGTCACATGTTACTGGAGTTGAGGGTCCAGTTGGTTGAACAGGTTTCAGAGATTTTCCTACATGAGGATTAAGGAAGAATTTAATATTATGTAAAAATGATCTTGAAAACCAGTGAAAATGGTCTTTAAGGGACAGTCTCTGAATCAGAGTTCTTCTAGAAAATGTCAGGTCTTTTGGTTTTCTAAATCTAGCACAGAGGAAGTTCAGCACATACAAAGCTGCTATAAGCTGCAGGGATGGGTTTGCAGGAGAACTGGGCTTTGGGATCATAGGATCCTGAAGGATGACCGATAGGATCATCACCAACCTTCCTTTAACTGCAGGTCAGGAAAATTTGGAGTGCTCTTGGAATAGGTGTATTATTGGAAGATGTATAATTTCCTTCACTGAAGGTTTAAGAGCAAATAGACAAACATCTGTCAGATTTTGGTATAGGTACCCTGTGTAGTGCACAGGAATGAATTAGATTACTTTAGTAGGTCCCTTCCCTCTCTATTATCATTACTTTTTCTGGGTGATTGTTTAGTAATATTCTCTGTAAAATCAATATCAAACCAGGGAATCATCAGATGTTGATTTTCTTACCATAGATGCTTTGAATGCCATTAATGTCATCTTGAGGGAGGTGGAATTTTTTAGGGTCTGTGTAAGCATAAGTGGGGTACATCAGAGCTCCAGGATCAGTAGAATGAGACAGACCCAGGGCATGGCCCAGCTCGTGGGCAGCAACAATGAACAAGCTGTAGCCTGAGGAGTAAAGATAATGTCATTCAAATAAGTGAGATTCTTTTGAATCTGTGGTGTGTGTGCTTAAAATGGGAAACAACTTTGTGACTGACCAAAGAAGCTTTCATTCATTCTGCAAACACTACAGCCCAAACAGGTAGAGTAGAAAGAGAATAGTTATATGAATACATAGACCTATCAAGGACTAATTACAATCCCCAAGTTCCTCTTATTGCTTCTCCTACTGCCATCTTCCATAACACACCATAGTACATCTTTAATTTATGCAGGGGGTTAACTGGGTCTAATTCCTATGAAAAGAATTGTGGTCCATTAACTACATTTGATTTATTTATGCCAAAATGTTGGAGAGGAGAATTGCAATAATGGCCAAAGACACCAGTTAGTTTTAGACCCTGCAGTTCAAAGACATACAGAAAACAGAAAACCCCTTCAGGTTGCCAAAGTAACTTTTCTCAGTGCCAGTTTCTTTACTCTAAGTGTTCATAAAAAACACCACAGAAAAAAACCCAGCATGAATCCCATATAACTGCATCTTCTTGAAGAACTGCTTCCTTCAAAGGAATCTATTGAAGAAGGGAGAAGGAAACTCCCTGCTACTCTCCTCCCATACAGTAATACCTAAAGTCAATGGAACAACTCATTAAGGAAAATACTATTTCACCTGAACAAACAAGGTCAGCAAGGCAAACCTTACCCGTGTTATATTTTGCCCAAGTTTCCTCCTCATCAAAGTGAACGTCTCCACCAATCCGGAGGCCAGGCTGAAAAGCATGAGCTAGTATCCCATTAGGTCCATCAAAGGGAGAATTGTCCCCATGATCTAAAAAAAGAAGTACTTATTTAATTAATATCTCAATTGTGTCTGTAATTGAGGATGGCTAATGACTACTTGATAACTACCTAAGTATGACATTGTAATCTCATGGTTTATGTCTCACCCCTATATTGAAAAGAGATCATTATATCTGCTTCTCCATCCTTGATCCTTCTGAATGTCACTGGGGACACGTTACTCCAGACTTCAAATGCTTGTTTGATAGATTCATCCACATCAGCCGGGCTCATGTCAGGTGTGTAGTTTATAATCCTTTAAGATAAAGCAAACATTAGTCTATGAACATTGACACTTGCGGGTTATTATTGGCAATATGTTGCTGTAGTAAAAATCTTTTGTATTTACTGCCAAAAAGCTCTTCCGTGCATGCTTTAGTAATGGAAGAAGCAGCTTGACTTTCAAATCCTGAGTACTTACATCTCCTAACTTTCAGTAAGTTAGTCTCCTTCCTTAGAGTACCAAGATACTTTTCTTGGTGCTGAATTCCAGAAAGGAGAGCCTAGCTTTGGATCTTTAGGCCCACATATATGCAAGTTTGGGCCTTAATATGTTGCTCCACAAGTTGCTTAGAGAACTGTTACCTGTATGTCAAGTTATTTGTTGGCCACTTTGGATGCCCTTCTGTTAGAACGTAGTCGCCCATGTCAGGCACACCACATCTGGGCTTCTTCATCATCTCTATAGTCTCATCATTTAACTTCCCAGTCACTTTCAGTCCAAAAAATGACTGCATTTCCTTGAGTGTTTCAGATACAGCCCCAATGTTCTTTCCCCGAAAATGAGGCTGCACGTCTGTTTTCAGACTATAGAATTTTTTTAGGTAATCCTGGCAAAAAACAAGAGCAGTAGTTGAGGGCATGAGTGATTATGAAAGATCATAGTTTTACCTCAGCCTGGCAGCCATAAAGCTAGCATGGCTCTAACACACCAGCTTCTGTAGCCGACAACACCCAAGGCAGAGCATCCCATCTAGCCACTTCTGACTCCCAAACCCGAAGGTACCCATGGATTGACTAGAGGCAGCCATCGGCAGGGGCTGGTATAGAGCTCGTGCTCATGCCTCCAGAGCAGAATAGCATACCTTAACTGCCCTGCCAGCACATTGCACATTGTTTCAAACATCGAAACAATTCTGACTTAAATCCCGCTTGTTTGGGGCCTGTTTCCAGGATTAACTACATTTTTAAAATGGTAGTTAACTATGCTAGTCTGAAGTCAGTCAAGAGGTAGAATAGATTTACACCTTATAGACTAATTAATCAGAGGTCTGTAGCATAAGTTGTCATTTACAGCAGCCTTTGATTAAATAAGCCTCCTGCTTATGAAAGCTTATGCTGTACATTTCTGATTTGTTTAGTCTAAAAGGTGCAAATCTACTCTGCCTTCTGCCTGTTTTTTTAATGACTTAGTTAAATGACCAGGGGAAATTTCGGATGGGCATCTTCTTGATATCTATGTTTCTTCCCCACCAAAGAAAGATTTTGCCAAAAAGCCCCCAAAAATAAAAAATTAAAATTCCTCCCTAAGTTCCAGTTGGATTTTTATTAATTGTGATAAACTCCTGCAGCTCTTATTTTGGCTCCATTAGTGTTAGGAACTATCCCATATTAATAATGCATCCTTGAAATCCAGTGGATGCATCTGGATGGTGAGAATTTTGGAAAATTAGGCTATCAGTTTTGGCAAATAAATACGGATATAGGATCTGATGCTATTTATTTATGTCTCTCTTGAATTATGTTCCTAGTAAATAGGTATGATCACATCTCAACAAGATATAAAAATATTTATAGCTCTAAGTGGGTTTAGGATTGAGTTTTTTCTGGTGGAGGGTGTGTTGCATTAATGATCTGATTAACTATAATTAGCTTGATTTTAAATGAGTGAGCAGTCCCATGGAAATCACTGAGACTACTCAGGCCACTGACTTAAGGCTTGGTACTAATTTGAGTGCCTTGTTGAATATATGGAAGCAAAGAAATCTGATTGAAAGAAAACACTAATGCATATTCCTGTTATATTTTCACTTCATTTTGCTGCATTTGGCAGCAGGAATTGTAATTAAAAAAAAAACCTGAAGAAATTTTTTTTTTTTTTGCCAAATAGTGTTATTGAAGTCAGAATAAAGGAACAGAAGAAAAGTGTTTCTTTTAAACCCCCAGAACTTGATACCTCTTAACTATCCTGATTTATTAAAAAAGGAAAAGAGGTGCAATATGACATTTATTAAATCTCTTTTACAAAACATATTAATTCTGAGATAGAGAACTTAGAAGCCATAGCAAGTATTTACCTCTGCAAACCTTGTTGTGTCATCTTCGGGAGTCACAGGAGCACTAGAAGAGAATGCCACGCATGCTAGCAGCAAAAATGGAAGGCTCTTCTTTCTTATAGTCATTCTGATGCTTCTGTTTACTGCTTGCTGTCAAACTACTGCACACATCTCTCAAATCGCTCTCTTTTTATAGCAAATGTATACATCAGCTGGGCTTGACTCATGGTGTCAAATATCCTTTTAGTACCCAAAAAAGTAATGATGCATCTAATTTCATCATCAAAATAGTCTGCAATATGACTTACCTAACACAGTTTCCAGCCCTCTCCCCTTTTGCAATCTTTTAGTGGTTTAATACAGAAGGAAGAGATTTACAAATAAAATATTACTGTGACTTCATATTCTCTTCTTTCCCAATTTATTCTATTTCCCATCCAAGTTCTAACACACTTTCAGAAAATAAAATAAAAACATGTACAGTAACATAAATTAATAAAAACTAAGCAAACACAGCAGGAACTCAAGTGCTTGCTTATCTTTAATGTTGTGAACAGGCTTTGTGACTTTAACACACAGGTTCCCAAAGCTTTCCTGTGTTCTCAAAGGCTCTGGTTTTGAGGCAGAGATCCTCATTTGTGCTGTGCTTGCACACTTCTTGCCACAAATCATGGCTTTGGTCTGAGTAATAGTTGTGTAACAACTGTACATAGCAGGAGACCCATGTTCTAACCACCGAAGGATGTTTGAATCAGCACCTCAGCCATACATAGTAGACGGATACAGTATTGGCTAATACACTCAATAACTATTAAGGGCAAATTTCAGGCAAACATCTCTAGCTCCAGTTCCAGGATAGATCCCAAGACTGATGCTGGAGGAACACCACCAGGAACTTTTACACAGTTAGATAACTCATGTTTTGCCATAACTTATAGTTAGGGACATACCAAATTTGTGATTTCACGATTTTCATGGGAAAGCAAAATTGGTAGGTCTCCCATGAAAAAGTGCGGTCCCTGCCAAAAAGCGTGGGGACTCTCAAAAAGCACAAAAACAGCAATCAGCCTGGAAAAAAAAAGAGCGTTGCAAAAACAGAAGCTGATGGGAAGCCCTGGTGTCCTGAAGCAGGGGGGAGGCAGAAGGGGAGAGAGGGGTGGCAGATTTTCACTTCAGAGCGTGGCAGATCACTCACGCCTGTGATCGGACGAGAGGCCCCAGAAGCCCTGCCCTTTGATACACAGCCATATGTCTATCTCTGGGGAAGGACGGGACTTCTGGGGTCCCTCAGCCAATCAGATGTGTATGTGTGTGTGTGTGTGTGGGGGCTGTTGCACCCCTCCATGAAAATGGCTACCAGCACTGTGTTTGGACCATAAAATCGGGGGGACAGCCACAAATTTGGTAGGTCCCTACACGTTGTACTCTCCTTTTGAGACAACTCCTTATCAACCCCATGATTGTAACATTGATTCCCATCATCTCAAATGTGGCTAGTAATTTTTCATGAGGCATGGTATTAACAGTTTGCTTAGATCCTGATAAATCAAATCCCCTGAATTACTTTCCTCCAATAAATCCCTTATCTTATCATAAAATGACAATAACTAAACACTTCTTTATATTCATTTTAGTTGTTTTTAACTGTTATCCAGATTATACTTTGATCAATAAAAGCTTGTACACTTACACACATTCTTGTATCCATACATTATTAAGTCGTATAGAATCAAACAAATTCATGAGAAACATAACACAGGTTTCCCTCGATATATACTGTACATGCATTCCTGGAGAAAGGTGCATAAATCAAATTCACATAAAGAGAACCCAGTTTACAATGGAATGGATAGGGATACGTTCCCACAACGGTGTGGGAGGCAGGGAGTAAGGCTGGGACAAGGGGTGGGGCATGGCGCAGCGGTTTTGCTCCTGGGGCTGCAGCAATCAGCAAATTGGCAGGAACTGTGAGTGGGTGCGGGGTGCAGGACATGGGGTGGCGGAGGCATGGCTCTTGCTGTTACACTCCCCCCGGAGAGCCGTGGGCTGGGGGGCTCTGCCGGACTCTTCCCAGGGGGGTGTGGGCCCTGGACCTGTGTGCAGGATGACAGCAGGCTGCTGCTGCAGGCTGGAGCTGGTGGCTCCACCAGGCTCTCCCTGGTGTTCGATGGGCAGCTTTGGGGGGCTACAGCAAATTTTGGGGTGGCAGCAGCCCTCCTCCTAGCACCACTGCCTCATTCCTGCAAGTAAGGTTGGGGCAGGCAGTGGCACTGGGCTCTTCCCTACACTCCAGGTGGGTGGTGGTGGCAGCGCTGGTAGTAGGGCTGCTGTCACCCCAAAACTCGCCGTAGCCGTTGACCCAGTGGTGCCACTGGCTCCAGCCTGCAGTGATAGCCTGCCGTTCTCCCATGAGCATATCTGGGGGCCTGCTTACCCCCAGGAAGAACCTGGCACAGCCCCCCAGCCTGCAGTCTGCCGGGGGGGGGGGTGCATAGTAGCAAGACCTGCCCGCTCCCTTCCTGCACCTTGCACCCACTCACAGTTCACACTGCCTTGCTGCCTGCTGCAGGCTGGGGCCTCCACTTCTCCCTGGTCACCCCAGTCCCTGCTGCAGCAGCCTCAAGAGCAGCCCACACCAGCTGCCTGTAGCCACTGAGCTGTATCATGCCCCAAACCTCTTCGGGCTCCATTTTTCCCCACCCATCCCAGCTGCTGCAGCAGACCCAGGGGCAGCCAACACCACCTACTTGCACCATGGTGCAGCACAGCCCAGAGGCTGGCGTGAGTGAGCCCAAGTGGAGCCCTGATTGCATAAGAGTGAATTTACCTTACATATAAGGAATTTTGGGCTGAAAAAGGGTGATTGCATAAGAGTGAATTCTCATATATAGAACCATATAAATTGAAGGAAACCTGTATAGGTGGAGCAGCAATTTAAAAATTTGATCCACATGTGTTTAAAATGTTAGTTAGGATCTAATTTACACAGAATAATGTGATACCTACCTGTTTATGGTTAGGAAGATATTTATCTAACAAACAGTCCATGTCATAATGCTCATCACATGGTTTCTTGTACTTTTTCTCCATTATGTCATGTCTGCCTCTACTGGAGATTAGATACCTAGCATGATGGATCACTAATTAGGCTCAGGATGGTACTCTTTCATCTTAAGTTGGTAAGTAAAGCTAGAAAATGCTACAAATATAGTGAGAATTTCCTATAATTCTGAATGTTTTTTCTTTACTAGGGCTGGTATTTTTTTTTTCATCTAAACTATTTTAATGGTCTATACTGGATTAATTTATTTTGTTTCATAGAACATTCCAAAAGTGTTCAGGTTTATTTGACTTAAAATGACTTTTTTTTACCCTCAATTTTTCAACTAGCTTTAATTTAAGTTATTTCTGATTAGAGATTTGCTAATGTCTGGGTGAAAGGATTTCATTTCTGTCTGCTGGGAATGGATGTTACTTGTATGAATGCCCATAGCACGCACAAGGGAGGTATCCACTTGTGACTGAGAAAATTAAAATTATCATTGGTCTTGAGACTGACCTTTAATATTTTCAGTGCTGAAAAGTAGGTCTCTGGTCATAACATTTCCTGAAAATCACACAGAGGAAAAGCTTGAGGACTTGCATAATAGAAATGGGTGGAATGTTAATGGTTTAAGGTGGCAAGGATATGTATCTAGGGTCTAACAATAAGAACTTCTGTTATAACCTTGGGGCTCATCCTTTGGAAATAACAGGGGATGTAAAAGACCCAGGGGTAACAGCCAATCACAATGGCTAATGTGATGTTCTCAGGGAGAAGGCAAATGCAATCCTAAAATGCATCAGGTGAGGTATTCCTAGGAGAGAGAGGGGAGAATCAATGTCATTGTTACCACCTCAGCTGAAATAAGGTGTACAACTCTGGCCACCTATAACCAGGAAAAATTAATTCCAGCTGGCAAAGGTGAAAAGAAAGACTACTAGGATGACCAAAAGAATGGACAGACTATATAACACCATAGGAGAGACAGGAAAAGCTTGACTTGTCTAACTAAGGAATACAAAGACTGAGAAAGGATGTAATTGCTATCCCTGAATGCATCCTGGAATGAACACCAGGGAGGAAAAAATTACTTTTGCTAAAAGTCAATGTTGGCTGAAGGACAAAAAGGTATAAAATCATCAAAAACAAATACAAGGTGGAAATGAAAAGCCTCTAACAAAATAGTGAGATTCTGGAGCAGTAGGTCAAAAATAGAGGACAAAAATCAGAATACTGTTAGATTGGAGCTTGATCAGTTTATGAGATTATATCACCCAGTTTCCTTTGATACAAAATGGGTGACTTAAAGACCTTTGGTCTTGATGACCAAAGACACTCCTTTTAGTTCTATGTTTCTATGTTCTTAAACCCAATTCTGTGAGAAATACAGGAAAAAAAACTGTGCTGGCCCAACACAAATGAACAAAAATGGTAGCAAAAAACACAAATTATTGTCAAGAATCTGAAAGTATGTTGAAAGCACTGGGAAATAAAAGCAAAAGCCAAAGAATGTAAAGAAATGTAAGTAGTGACAGTGTGAATCCTGAACTGTCTGAATTCTGAAGGGTTAGGGTACATCCAGACGAGCACGCATGTGCTTCCTGCAGTGACTCAAAGGAGTTTGAGATGCCACAAGATGCATGCCAGGAACAAAAAAATGTTCTCCATGCTGCATATTTGCAATGTGGGCTCAAAATTTGGTACCTGGATATCCAGGTACCAAAATGAAACCCAGATGAAAAAAGCAGGTCAGGGCATGGTCCGGAAGCATGCCCTGAGGTAAACCACGAGTCAGTCATCCAAGAAAGACACTCTGGTTTCTGACCAGAGGATCTCTATGGTGCTCCTGCTGACCTGGACACTGTCATGGGTAAGTTAGGAATGTAGGGGTGGCAGGGTTTATAGGTTTGGGTAGGTGTGGGTGGGTGTGAGGAGTGGTGGGGGATGTTGGAGGGTGTGAAAAGTGGGGGGGGATGTTGCTCCCACACCTGGCCCCTGTGGCACTGGCAGCAGCAGGCAGCAGGTGGAGTTGAACCACCTGGTCCTGTCCATGCTCTGGCACTGCTTACACACTCTGCCTCTGCCCCCTGAGGTCCTGGCTGGGCTCCAGAGACAGGTGCTGGAATTATTCTGGCCAGGATGGCACTGGGTCACTGCTGAGGTCCTGAGCCTCCCCATCCAGGAGGGTGGCCAGGGCCTGGTTTGACTGCACAGTCAGGTCCATTATATGGTGTTGGTAGCCACAGTCAGGTCCATTAAATGGTATTGGTAGCCACATGGCATGGGGCCACCTAGGACACACCTTCCTCTGCCACTTCTGGGGGCTCTGATATGACTGGTAGCTCCTAGGCCTCCAGGGCTTCTCCTTGCAGGACCTGCAAGGGCTGCCAGAGTTCTACCAGGACCTCTTTTCAACCAAGTCATAGGATCTCCTGGTTAACCTCCTCCTGGCCCTGGCCAAGTGGGCCCTGTACATAATCAAGAAGGAAGCTGTGGCAGGGAAGGTGCCCAGGGACTGTTGGGCCACATTCCTCTCACTCATCCGTGCACATTTCTGGGCAGAGCACCATTGGGTGGTGTCCACTGGCTTGTTGAATGCTTTTGAGGACCAGTGGGCCCAGCCTGGGGGCTCCTGCTCAGTGTCCCCCTCAGAAGCACTTATTTTCATGTTTTGACCCTTTGACCCACCCACCACCCACCACCCTTTCATTTGCTTTTTTTGTTCCAAGAAATTCAGTTGTCCCATTCATCCATTGCCCATGAAAAGGGGCAACTAGTTAGCTGGGTGGGCCTTAGCCCACAGTAAGTGAAGGGACAAACAGGCAGGAGCTTCTGGGGCCTGGCCAGCCAATTGGCTCAGCCCCCACCCCACTCAGCACATGGACTGCCCCCCCAACAGGGCCACAGACCCTCCTTGCAGAGTCCCAGCCCCTCCATGCAGGGTCCCAACTACCCTGCAGGATCCCAGCTACCCTCCAGGGTCACAGCCCCTCCCTGCAGGATCTTAGCCATCTTGCATGGTCACACCTCCCCCCAGGGTCCCAGCCCCCCCACACAGGGCCCATAACTCACCCCCACAACAGCACTAGATGTAGGGTGCTCAGAGCTGCTGCTGGCTTCCTGCCTCCCCCACAGCATGGCGCAGCCCTGAATAGCTCAGAGCTTGCACCACATGTGCTGCTTATAGCACATGTAGTGCTATCACCCAAGGGGCCAGAGGCACTCAGGGGGAATGCCTGTCACACCGGACCAGATCCTACCTCCGGCGGCAGCACTAATGGACCTGTGGGGCATGTGGGAGGAGGCATGCAGCAGGATCCAGCCTGGTGTGGCTCACTAATGCAGCTTTGCAGTGGACTGGGAGGCACAGCTCTGGGACACATGGCTCCTGTGCAGAGCCATGCTAGCTGCACAGACCAGGCCAGGTGGTTCAGGTTGGGCCAGTGGGGCATATTTTCCATGAGGCTCAGGCAGTGATGCACCATGGCCATGGCTATGCACAGCCACCTAAGCCTCATGGAAAATGCACCTTACCAGCCTGACCCAACCCAGCCCAGACCACACAGTTAGCATGCCTCTGTTCAGGAGCCATGTGTTCCAGAGACACACCTCTCCCAGTCCACTGAAAAGCCGTGCTAGCTAGCCGTGCCAGGCTGAACCAGTGTGCGGGTTCCACTGCACACTTTGTGGAGGGGCCCCCACCCGGCTCCTACGGTGTATGAAAGCCATGCGCTAGCAGGCCAGGCCAGGCCTGTTCACCATGTACAGAACTTGAGTCATACAGTGCCATGTCACAGCCAGCTGTGCCTGCAGGGAGAGACATCTCATGCAGGGAGAGACATCTCAAGAGTCCTGCCCATGCCCAGAGCTGCTCCACCACCTTTACCTCCACCTGGTACCAGTTCTCCAGTGGGGAGGGGTTCATGAGGGACAGGTAGACTCCCCAGGTAGAGCAGTGAGCCCACACTCAAGTGGATCCCATGGAGTGTCAGGGGAAATTAGCTCACCTGCCACCCATCACCCACAGTCAGGCCAAAGCTCTTGACCCAGTTGACCCAGGCAGAGGAGACCACCGAGTACAATGCTTGTCAGGCGTTCACCCATGCCAGACCGCCCAAGTCCTGGACAACAAGGAGCATGTCATCAGCAATTGCTGACAGGACCAGTCACACTGCTGCCTTCTGGAGCATCAACCCTACCACTCACCTCCACAGGAGGGAGAGGAAGGGCTCCAGGGCCAAGGCGTACAGCTGGACTGATAGCGGACAGCCTTGATGCACCCCTCACCTGAGTGGGATGGCCTCTCTCAGGGTCCAGTTGAGCTTGACCAAACACTCTGCAGAGGTGTACAGCACCTGAAGACCCTGAACAAAGTGGGGCCCGAAGCCAAAGGCCTGCAGCATGCCTGTGATGTATCCATGATTGACTCTGTTGAGTGCCTTCTCCTGGTCCAAGGACAGGAGGATGAAAGACAGTACAGGAGAAGAAGGTCCCAAACCAGGTACAGGTTGTCAAAGATGGAACATTCAAGCACTATGTACATCTGGTTGGATGGATCACGTCCACCAGCATGGACCGCAGGTGCAGCAAGAGGCCCTCCTTGTAGTCCATGCAAGGCCCTCCTTGTAGTTCATGCAGAGGAGAGACATGGAATGCGAGTTCCTCAGGTCATGGGGATCCCACTTCAACCCTCTTGTCATGACACGGGGAGTTCCTCACTTCCCTTGGATTTGACCCAAACCACAGCAAAGTCCAGGCCAAGGACATCCCAGAAGGCCCAGTAGAACTCTGCAATCAGCCCATAGATGCCCACCATCTTGTTGCCAGGCATCAGGTGGAGGGTGGCCGAAAACTTGGCCAGGGTCAGAGGAGCTACCAGCCAGTCCCATTCACCTGTGCTGACCTGTAGGCATCCCTCCCATAGGTTCCAACAGGCTTTGGCATCAGTCAGCTCCAGGGAGAAGAGCTCTTCATAGAAGGCTCGCGCATGCTGGCGCATCTCACCTGGATTCGTGAGCGGGGTGCTGTTACCCACCAGAAAGCAGGTGATGTACTTCTTGATCCCCCATATCCTCTCCAGGGCACAGAAGTGGGAGCTGCAGTCCATCTCCTGGAGGAGCTGGATGCACGAGCAGACTTCTTTGCCAGTGGGACAAGCAGACATCTTCCCTGCCCAGCCCATGGGGCACTCATCCTGCCCAGGGTTTGGAGCTGGGGAGGCAGGGCCCAATTAAGGATTTAGGAAGGGACGGAGCTGAGGACCACCCAGGTCCCCAGCTTTTCAAGGGAACGAGGGGGACATACTTGTCCTCCACCATGAGTCCCCTCTCCATCACCTTTTGTGCAGCAGCCTCTGATGCAAGGAATAAGACCCCCTTGCCAAGGAAGCAGGAGGCTGCCACGATCTTGGGGGGCCTCACCACTCAAGCCAGGGTCTGCACCCAGGTCTCAAAATGCAGGTTTTCCTGCTCAGGTAGTTCACACTTCACCCTGTGCCTGTGGGTTAGTGCTGGAAAGGGGGCCCTGCCACCCAAGCTGGAAGAGCCTATAGTGGAGGATCCAGGCCCTGCAGCTGTGAGCCACCCCACAGCCGCCTGTTCATAACTGCAGTTCCCCCACTGGGGAGTCACACTGGTGGGGCCAGGACTAGGGCCAGGGACAGGCTGAGTGGGTTCACTGGCTGGTTAGCATACCTTGTTCCCTCAGGTGCTGGTGGTCTAGGCTTGGGGGCAGGGCCCTTGCCCTTCCCACCCCCAGCTGTGGAGGAAGCTGAAGGGGAGCCCTTCCCACTGCCCTTGCCCTTGGTCCCTGCTGGTGGGAGGTGGCACTTGGGAACCCCTCCAGGAGGGCCCAGCCAGGGGAGATCTCTTGGCCCAGCTGGCTCCCTGCAGAGTCTTACTTGTCTCTGCAGCAGAGGTCTCAGTCTTCTCTACCCCTGGAGGAGGTCATTTGGACTGTGCCTCTGGGGTGGGGGCTATGGGGACATGCATCCCCCTGGGGGCTTGGCTGGGATCTGCCCCCATAGTGAGGGCTGCAGGAAGTTCTGTGGGCACATATTCCCCCCCACAAAGTTCTTGCTGTGCCATTGCTTCACATCAGGGAGGGTAAAAGAATAAAGAAACCCCAAAATGTACAGTGGAGCTAGTGACTCTAATAGGGTTGTTGGGGGAAAAAGAGGAAAGGGGAAGGGGGCTGAAGCTCACTGAGCTACATCCCCACAGGAAAAAAGCCAGGAGGGCTATGCTTGGGGAATGTGGGGGAGGGGGGGACATAGACACAAGGGCTAGGGAGATTCGAGCTGGCTTACTCAGCCACACAACAAACACCAGGGCAGGGAGAGTAGACCACAGGACTTACGACACAAGGGCAAAACAAACAGGGAAGGCTACTGAGGCCCACTAAAAGAAATATGGGAATAAGGGTGGATCAGAGAGGGAAGTTTAGGCATGACTAACAGATTAATTACTTTGGGAATATACAAGCTTATCCATGCATAGACACTTCAGAATGGGTGGTTCATGATAGTGCAGTATGGAGCTATATAGCATTTTTATTCCCTGCTTTTGATTTGGGAGAAAGAGTTTGACTCTAAAACCCCCATGTAATTTCTGTGTACCTCTGAGGACAGGGTCAGGGTCTCATGAAGTGGCCCTAATCAAAAGACAGAAAAACCCAATATGGCAAACGTAATATATTTTCCTGACTTTCTTTAAACTAGTCTGTAAAAATTTAATATATTATTCAGTTATATAATCTTCTGCATTAGGTTTACAGTTCATAGTGTTTCAGACAAAAGTCCCAGATAAAATAGTACTTCTAAAACAACCATTAAAAGTTCAAGAGCAGTTCATAAAGTTATGAAAATCACTGCAATTAACAACCGAACCAGCTAGTGCTCTTCAGGACTCTGACAACTTGCTTGGTATTAGGATCAAACTGGGTCTGTTTTCTTCCATGGAATAAATAGATATAGCCTAGAAAGAAAAATAAATTGAATGTTTAGAATTCGCCTGTGCAGTCAATTTAAAAGTTTTTCTAGAAAACAAAATTAACTTTGACAGGAAGTACATACTCCTTTATTAGACTGCCTGTTCTCAGTAAACCTGCATAAATATTCATAAAGGTTCTCTTTAAAATAAATGTGCATTCCAATGAAGCACATACCCTGTAGCATAACAAACATAAATATTAGTTTTATTTACCATCATGCTGGAAAGCTGCATCAACCTTTCCAATCTTTCCAAAGACACTGATTATGTTTCTTGGATAACCCTCATCCATGGATTGCCTATTTTCATCATATCTTAATAAAAACAAATAGAATAAGGAGTTATGGATAAGCAAGTAACATTTAGAAAGGCCAAACAACACCTGACACAGAAATGCTGCTGTTCTTTAAAATGACTGGACTGCTATTATGTGCCTAGGTTTGCATGTGCATGAGAGGTGAGAGAGATGAAAATCTTTACCCTATTGAAGAGAATGGCAAAATCCCTAATGATGCCAGCATTTCATCTCAAATAGTCTTTGATTATTTTCCTTGGATAACCCTTATCCATGGATTGTCTTTTTTCATCATAGCTTAATTTATAAAAGATAGAATAAATATTTATAGATAGGCAAATAATATTTAGAAAGATCAAAACAAGACCTAACACAGAAATGACACAGTTTTTACTGGAATAAACTAACCTGACTAAACTATTACAATTGTTATTGTTCTGTGTATATGCATGAGAGATGTGAGAGATTGAAAGTGCTGTCCTATAGAAATGAATAGCAAAATGTCCAATGATGCTAGGATTTCACTGACAGCAGGGTCACCCAACTTCTAAGCAAGTGAGGACCAGACACCACACTGCCTGCCCATGAATAGCTGTCTTAGCTCCATTCTTCCCAACAAGGTAGCCCAGCTATCATATGCTAATCATGGTGGGATGCTGCTGGAACACTGACTCCAGCAGCTGCTCTATTCCCCCCTGGAACTGTACTGCACTGCAGGGATTGCTGGGGCCTGTCTGCCTGTGCACCTCCTGCCCCAGTGGGCTTCAGTTGGTTGGGTGGGGAGGGGCACACAGCACAGCTCCCACCATTGCAGGTAGCCTGCACAAGTGCATGTGTATGAGAGTGTATGTACAGCAGCAGGAGTGATGTAGGGAATGGGGGCCACATGGGAGCCATGTTAACTCTTTAGCCCACAGGCCATGAGTTGGACAGCTCTGATCTAGAAAAGGCATTGTGGTGTATATGTATTCTACTGGAATGGCAGGAAAAGGTAAACACCTGACTTGGTGCATTATCTTACAAGACTGCCCCAAATGACTATAACATTCCTAGCCTATATATACCACATGTACCACATACATATAGTGTCAAACCACTGAGGAAAGCAGAGGCCCTGTCTGTGTAATTTTAAACCATATTTGTCCAGGTTTCAACAATTTAGATAGTATATTATGAAAAATCTTGATGCATCTTTATAGGAGAATGGTGGTACTATGACAGTGTTAGTCAATGAGTCCCGTTCAACAGAATCCTAAACTGTTTTCACAAACTAAGGTGCCATTGGACTATAAGGAGGGGACCTGTTCAGAGCAACATGCTGCAGAAAAAAAATACTGAGCTATCATGTATTCTAAACAAAAACAATGAAATTTAAACAAATTGTAACCCCAAAGGCTAAGTACAGATAGGCAAAAGTACAAGGCTAAATCAATTCAATCTTTGCAGTTTAGTCTAAACTGCATAAATTGAACCGATAAGAAAGTGAACAGACATTCACTTTTGATTCTGGAAAAGCAGCCACGGGCCTGCAGTGACCCAGGCCAGAATCCAGGGGGGGCACTAGAGTATGCTTCCCTGCTCAGCTGGAGCAGACAGCCTGAATCTGGAGGGGAACTGGGACAGAAGTTCAGTAAACCAATATAACCTAAATCAGTTAAGTCTGATATTACATTCATCCATATTTATCTTAAACCAGCTTTGACTGTTTTGAAAGTGATTTATCTTCACTGCACTTCTGTTGTGTTACAGATTTGAACCAGTTTCCAATCACTTATACCAGTTTATGTGTAATTTCTGTCCCTAGGCAAAGTGAAGTACAATTATACTTCATGCAATTATAGAGAATAATAGAAAAATAGGAAAACCCCTGCCTCAGGTTTAGGATCATCAGTGTCCAAATCATCCATTCAAAATGTTCACTGAAGTGAACACTGTGACTTGACTTCATATTGAAGGGAAAAAAAATCCAGCATGATAGCAGTTCTTTTACCTTGATGTTTGAGAGTTACAGGAATATAATTCATGATATTACAAGAAAAAATTGCATGTTTGTGGGTTAAATGTAGGCAATTTCCTAGAAAATCACCTGTTTATAGATTTTGTGGATCCTGCAGCATGTGATTCTACCTCAAATAAACAATTCTAGAAGACGGTTACAGAATCTCCTAGAAAGTTTAGTATTTTTAGCAGAGTAGTTATATTTGGAAATAAATCCCATCAAAAATCTATTTAATTTTATGTACCCCAGCTAAATTAAGTGCTATTTTATATTATTCTTCACAGTCATCCTTCAGCCACATGAAAGAGAAAATATGTTAAGACTGCTGTGCATTAAAACTTACCTCCAGTACTTGTTGGCTACAAAGAAATATGTTTTCCTTGTATTCTTATCACTGAAAGCTGCATTAATTCTTTTAACAGTCTTTGGAAAGCCCAGCTGATGAATTCTTTTAGGGTAACCATGGACTACATTGGATTCTTTGAAAACCCAAAATTTGTCCTCTGCAAAGAAAAAAAAAATAGTGTTTCATCAACTGGTTCTGCCAACAGTAATCATGACTTCTGCTAGAGCTCATTGAAATGTTTGTTTTCATCAGCAAATACCCCTGTTTCTAAAAAAAAAAATATTCTTTCACAAAAATTGTCAGATGAGCACTTCATAGATTTTGTAGAAAATGTTGCAGCTCATTCAATAACTTTTTTTTACAGAACTTGTATAAATGCATTTTCTGAATGCTTATAAAAAAACTTACACTCAGAAGTTCTGAGCACTGTAGATGTCTGACATTTCAAAATTTCTCCAGGGTTTCCCTGACTTCTAGGCATCCTCCTGCAGTACTGGTTCTTTCTTTACCTAGAATGTAGGCTCCTGGGATCAGAATTCTCTTTTTCTCAAAACCTTTGAGCAACCTTTGTTGATGATAAATCTTTTGTTAAGCTCCAGTCCAAAAAGGTCCTTTCCAAAAACTCTGATAGGAATTTAACTTACAACTGACAGTGAATTAATTAAACAACATCACGGAACTACTCAAATTAACATTTTAAATTTAGAAAAGGCATTTCTGCTTGAAAATTAAGTTTAAATGGGACTTCATCTAAAGGGAACCAGGGCAGATTCCTTAATTGCACATTCTGTGAAGCAGCCTAATTACAGCAAATTCATATGTCAGAGACCAAGAGAAACTAAGATTGTGTTACCTTTAAAAAGAACAAATTGATCTTTTTCAACATCTTCATAAGCAGCTTGAATTCCAGCTGGCAGGGTTGGCCAGAACTGAGAGATTAAATTTATCTCAGTCTCTCTTATTTGCGGATGCTTGCGCCACAGGTACCTGATTGAGAGATAATTTGAACATTAAAGCAGTTCCACTTTAGCCAGAAGCAGATCCAGAGTTTTACAAGCCCAGGTGCAGGGACAGCAAACAACACTGCAGAGGTGAGTGCATCCCTCATCCTAGAGTACACTGTGGGAGCAGCAGCTGGGGACTTTTTAAAACCCCCAAAGCTGGTAAGAATACTTCTCTCTACCCATTTCTGCTCAGAGGCATGTCCCCTCCCCTTCCCTTCCCCTTATCCCCTACCTGCCATTGCTGCTGTGCCCATTGCCCAGGGGTGAGGGGAGCTCCAGAGCTGCTCCAGTTGGGCTGCATAGGGGTTGGGCTCATCCTGGGAAAGCGTCAACACTAGCAGACAGATGGGTTCCTGCCTGTAGGGAACACCCAAGGGGACCAGGCAGAGTAGGGAAACCTGCCCATGCACTGCTGCCCCCGCTGTCACTGTCCTGGGCTGAACTCTCCCTACACTCAGAACAGCAGGGGAGAGGGGAAATGAAAGGGAGGAGACAGGGAAGGGAGAGGAGGGGACACGTCTCTGAACATGGAGGGGAAAGGAGGGGGCAATTCTTATCTTCAGGGATTTAAAAAATTCCCTGGCTATGGCTCCTGCCATGTGGTCAGAAAAGGAGGTGTGACCGCACCACTGCATCCATGTGAATGCACCCCAAATTTGAACCCAGTGCAAAGAGGACATGAGTCTGCTACAGCTACTACCTCGTAGAGTTAAGTCTTGAGCTACTTTTGTGCTGAAGAGGAAAGCGTCTATTATTGCTGAAAACACATGATGTGGAAAGGTCATTACACAATATCCCCCTCTTTCTTAATAGACCTGAACATATAATGGGTAATAATTGCAAATAACACATGGTCTCAGTTTCTCAAGACTTATGAATCTGGCTTAGAATGCAAATAGAATTTCCCTATTTCCTTTTTACAGAATGAGAGCTGGTGGGGACCCTGTACCAGGATTTAACAGGTCTCCAAATTTCTCTCACAGCCTCTACTCGTACAAACCACTCCTGCACTGTGCTGCCACACTGGATTGCCCACCAAGCTTGGGTTTCATTTCCACTGGAAACAATAACAATTCCTTTACAATTACAATATGCAGTGAATATTTTACCACTTACAAAGACCCTTTGGAATCAGAAAAAAAACCATTCCAACTTAGGGAAATTTTAAGAAAAGACAAGATGCCTGCTAAGGGGGGATTCAAGCCACCACTTGGAGATATAGGTGGTGACTTTCTAGTGATATTGCTTTGTTTGCACTACATTTCAAGTAGTCTTTTTATTTTTGTGACTGAGGGGGAAGAATTTTTGGTACTTTTGCTTCCTTCTCAGTACTGCAGTATAATGCACCACCACACAGGCTTGTTGATTTTACCTGCCCTTAAAGAACAGCATTTCTCCACGCAGAGTAGCAACAGCATCAAAAGACAAATTAGGGTCACACGTTCTTGGAGTTGAGGGTCCAGTTGGTTGAACAGGTTGCAGAGATTGTCCTACATGAGGATCAAAGAATAACTTAATATTATATCAAACAGAAAAATACAACTGAAACTCTGCGTGAGCCAGGGAACATCCCCCCCCGCCACTTCTATTTAGTGAAGATCAGGAAAATATGGATTGCTCTCAGGATAGGTAACCCTGGGAAGTTGTGTCATGTCCTTCATTGGAGGTTTAGTAAGAGCATGTAGACAAACCATTTTTTTAGATTTAGGTATATGTGACCCCAGCCTGGGGCAGAAGAAGAAACTAGATGACCTCAGCAGATCCCTTCCCTCTCTACTGTTTATGCTTTCTCTGGGAGCACTGTACGATAACACTAGATGGTTTCTTAAAATAATCACTTCTAATTGATTAAGCCATATTCTGTGGAAAAGCAGAATTAACTAAGTGAAACATTAGGTGCTGATTTTCTTACCATAGATAGCTTGAATGCCATTAATGTCATCTTGAGGGAGATGAAATTCTTTAGTGTCTCTGTAGGCATAATTTGGGTACATCAGAGAACCAGGATCAGGAGAATGAGCCAGACCCAATGAATGGCCTAACTCATGGGCAGCAACAATGAACAAGTTGTAGCCTGCAGAATAAACATAGTGCTATTAAAATAGATGCTATGTGTTTGAATATCTAGTGTGGTTGTCTAAATGGGAAAGAGCTTTCTATGTCAAAACCGAACATACTACATGTTAGAGATATTTTTACTTATTCTGCAAACACAATGGCCTAAACAGGTATAGTAGAAAAAGAATGGTTATATGAATATATAGTCTAATCAGGCACTAAGTAAGTTTACATTTATTTATGACAAAATGTGATAATGGACAAAGACACCAGCTAGCATTGGACCCTGCTGTTCGAAGGTAAGTAGAACAACACATAAACCTTGCTAGAAAGTGGGGCTTGCTGCCAAAGGAAGTTACTTTTCTCAGCACCATTCTTTTTACTCTTAACTAGTTACAGACATGAGAAAAAAACAACCCAGTGAGCAAATCTACATAAGACACTTACTGCACACTGGCTTAATAACACTGTTCAGTAGCATATCATGGCAAAAACTGTGCTGATAGCCTACTGCGCAGTGTTATTAAGCTAATGTGCAGTAAACATCACTAAATAACCATGTGCCAGCACTACTGCGAAGTAACTTTAGGTACTGCACTTTTAGTTAGTCTTTGATTAAGGAAGCAGTAAACTAAATGTGCAGTATCTAAGCTGGGTTAATGAATGTGTAGACAAGCCCAGAATGAAGCTCAGCTAACTCCAACCTCTTACAGAACTGCTTTCCTCAAAGAAGTCTCTCGAAGGGAGGGAAGAAAAAGTATCTTGGGGCCAGAATCATCTACTCTTATTCCAAATATAACATTGGAAATCAATGGAACAACTCAAGATGTAAATTGCTATATTACCTGAGCAAACAAGGCCAGCATGGAAAATCTTACCCTTACTGTTTTTTGTCCAAGTTTCCTCCTCATCAAAGTGAACATCTCCACCAATCCGGGGGCCTGGCTGAAAAGCATGGGCCAGTGTCCCATGGGGTCCATAAAAGGGATACCCATCACCATGATCTAAAAAAAAGTAATAAATTAATTTCTTCAGTTGGCTCTGTAATTGATGATGGCTAATGACTGCTTGATAATAGGCATTACTTTGTAATCGGTTAGATTATTTTTTCCTAGGTTTTTCTTAGGTTAGGTATTAGGAAAAGCTTTACCGCTAGGAGGGTAGTAAAACGCTGGAACAGAGAGTTTGTAGAATCTCCATCCTTGGAGGTTTTTAAGACCTGGCTAGATGAAGCCTTGGCTAGGATGATCTTGTTGGGGCTGGTGCTGCTTTGAGGAGGTGGTTGGACTGAGGTCCCTTCTAACCCTAATTTTCTATGATTCTATGATCTATGATTATTGTGTTATTTTGTATCACCTCTGAATTGAAAAGACATCATTATATCTGCTGCTCCATCCTCAATTTTTCTGAATGTCAGTGGTACTACATTACTCCAGACTTCAAATGCTTGTTTGATAGCCTCATCCACATCGGCTGGTCTCATGTCAGGTGTGCGGTTTATAATCCTTTAGGATAAAGCAAACATTAGTCTATGCACATTGACACATGCAGGTTATTATTAACAATACATTGCTGTAGTAAAAATATTTGATATTTGATGCAAAATTTCTTATATCCATGTTTTGACAGAGGAATAGGTAGCTTGATATTCAAGTCCGCGGTACTTATAACTCCTCCTTTAGAATATAGAATGTGCCAAAGTCCAGAAGGGAGGGCACAGCTTTCTGTTTTTAGGCCCACATATTTGCAAGTTTCAGCCTAACTCTGTTAGCTCCACAGATTGGTTAGAGAACTATTACCTGTATGTCAGATCATTTCTTGGCCACTTTGGATTCCCATCAATTAAAACATACTCGCCGATGTCAGGCACACCGCATCTGGGCTGCTTCATCATTTCCACAGTCTCATTATTTAACTTCCCAGTCACTTTTAGTCCAAAAAATGACTGCATTTTCTTGAGCTTTTCAGATACAGAATCAGTGATCTTTCTCTTAAAAGAAGGGTGCAATTCTGTTTCCAGACCATAGAAATTTCTTAGATAACCCTGCCAAAAACAAGAGTGATGAATGTCGGTGAAAAGTCAGAGGTTCTCCTCAGCCTAGCAACCATAGAGCTAGCATGGCTGGGGCACACAAGTTTCTGAGCTGATAGCACCTAAGGAAGTGACTGTGTGGGTGTCTGGCTACTTCAGTCTCCCCGACATGAAGATATCCATATATCAACCAAAGACAACCTTTGGCAGGAGCTCTATCACTACAGCTCTGCCACTACATCGCATGTTGATAGTTCAAAGCCTTGTCTAAAACATTCTAACCTTGGAGTCTGTGTTCCAAGGAACTAGGATGGGTTACTTTCTTACTAAATTAAAATTCATGATAGACTTCTTCTTGATATGTAGATATCCTGTTTTATCAATGAATACTGTTGCCAAAGAATCTTAAAAATCTAAAGTTACCTTACCAAATTCCAGTTCAATTTTTATTAATGATGATCGTTTAGCCCTTATTTTCTGGGTAATACAGTTAGCTTCAATACTGTTAGGTACTAGCCCTCAGTTATTATGCAACTCTGAAAACTGGTGAACCCAGTGGATGTTGCTGGATGGTGAGTGTTTTGAAAAATCAATAGCTTGATTTAGGAAAACAAATATGGATATCAAATCCTCATTTTTGTAAATCTATAAAAAAAAAAATCTTGGCCCCAGTAAGTAGACGGTACTATAACTTCCTAATAAGGAATAGTGAGTTTTATAGCTATTAACATTTCTGGTTGTTCTTTTGGGGGGTATATACTTGGATATATGCCTTATTTTAGGTGTGTAAGAGATCCCACGGGAATAAATGAGACTACTCAGCATATTGACTTAAAACTAAGGACTCATCTGAGTGCCTACCTGAATATATGGAACCACAGAATCTGGTTGTAAGACAGCATCATTCATTTATGTTTCCATATTGTTTTCACTTTGTTATATCACATCTGATAGGATAGATTGTAATAAAAACAAACTAAATGAAACTCTTAATCCTGCTTTGCCAAACAATTTTCATTAAGATAAATTGAGAGACAAGAAGAAAAGAGTTTCTTTAAGCCCTCTTTAACTTGGTTTATTCCAAAAAAAGAGGAAAAGAAGTGCAATTTAACATTTATAAAATCCTTTTTATGAAACAGACAAGAATATTCACTCTGAGATAGAGAATATAGGAGCCATGGCAAGTATTTACCTCAGCAAGCATCATGGTGTCAACTTCTGGAGCCAAAGGAGCAGCCGAGGAAAATGCTGCATATGCTAGCAGCAGGAGTGGAAGGCTTTTCATTCTTACTGTCATTTCTGCACCTGTTTACTTGCAAGCTAGCACACACCTCTCAGACAGTGCGGTTTATATAGCAGATGTGTCCAGCAGCTGGAGCTTGATTCACTATGTATAATATCGTCTCAGAAGCAAAAAAATTATGATCCAAACAGATTCATCATCTAGTGATGCAACAAAGATTAGCTAATAGATTTCCGCTCTTGCAGTCATGTAATATATTTAATAAGAGTTACAAATAAAATAAGTACTGTGATTTCATATTCTTTTCCTTCCTCATTTACACTATTTCTCAGCCAAGTGATTACAGTGTTTCAGAAGTTTAAAAAAGAATATACAGTAACGAATAAAACACAACAGTCATTCAGACTCTCAAGTGCTTGCTTAACTTTAAAGCTGTGCGCAGACTAAGTGACTTCAACCTACAGGTACTTACAGCTTTTCTGTGTCCCCCAGGACTTGGGGTCTTTGAGGCAAGAGCCATCTTTTGTCCTGTGCTTTTACACTTGGCACTGGTCATGAATTGTACCACCATAATCCAACTAATACATATTAAAGGCAGAATCTTCTTTCACATCATGTGTCAAAATTGAATTTTCCAGTCACATAACTACTATTTTCAGCACTTACTCACAGTCTCTTATTCTGGATGTAAAAATGGCCACATGCCCACTGAGCATGAACAGCAGACTGTGCTCTGGAAGTCCAGGTACTTAGCCCTGAATGTAAACTTAAGTCCTGGTCTGGTGAAAGCTGAAGCGGACCAGGACCCTCCCATATTTCAGATCCAAAGGGAGGGTGGTTAATCACCTCCCCAGAAAGCAGATGGCTCAGATTCTGTTCTCCTCCACCCACCAACAGTGGACTTAAACTTGAATCTCTCTGACTCCCTTTCCCTGATCTCAAACCACCAGGTGATAGATCAAGTATTCTCTCTCTCTAGCACTCCTTTTGAAGATAAGCCACTGAACACTAAACCATGTATTTAATCTTCACTGAATCAAAGCCGGAGAGACATTTGTGCTCTATAGGAAGAAAGGGTTCAGGTAGAATCCAAAGTCTGTTCCCTTACAGAACAGCTTCCATCTTACTGCCCCAAGCACCCTCTACATTGTGGGCTTCCTTCTGACCCTATGTGTCTTGCTCTCTTTGCTGCTGAGGGGGATAGCTTAAAATGGAAGAACCTGGAAAGTTCCTGATCTGCAGCCTGACAGTTAGGGCACTGTGCCAGGAAGTAAAGGTACAGATTGAAACCATCTCATAGGCTGGTTCTCTGCTTCCTCTGGGATTTCATACCTACTGTCTGTGGTGCTTTACCAGGTAGAGTTTCATGACTTAACACACATGTACAGAGCTGTATACTTGCCTGGACCCATGCAGTCAAATGAACCTGCTCTGGAGCCACATGGATGCTTATGAACCTATACTACATGGCAAGTAGGGTTACAAACTGTGTGCTAGTGCCAAAAATACTTGGGCGATTAAGTAGAACTTAGGCAGAATTTAGGTACTTAAAAGGGCACATCTACATGAGATGTTTATTGTGGAGCTGACTAATTAGTTCTGCAGTAAAATGTCAGCATCTACATATGCAGTGCTATTAGGCTGTAGTAAACTAATTAAATTCACCATAGGATAGTACTGCCAGAAACAAATAATAACCTGTGGCAGAGTCATTTTGTTGTAATGCATGTGTAGATGTTGATGGGACTGGCTGGGGCATGAGGGTGCTTCAGTGCAGGGGCTGCCTGCCAGCTAGCCCCAAACTGAAGCACCTTCTTGCCCTAGCCACCCTGCCCTCAGCAGGTTGAGCCAGGCAGGAGCAGCCCTGGACTGGCAGGTTGACCCCCAGAACTCCCTGCCAGGTGGAGCTGCTCTGCCCTGGGTCAGTGTGCTACTGTCCCAGATGCACATGCAAGCAGTGCACCTGGGAGCAATAAACTCCAGCATGAACTGTGCCAGAGTTTATTCATTCACATTAATTGCACACGTAGTTGTGTCCAAGGAATTGGAGACAGATCTGAGACAGATTGCTTCCAGGCAGTAATTCCATCAAACACCATCTGCCTACCTCTAGGCATCTCTCTACCTTGCATTTACAATCTTTTCAGCCACCTGTTGGAGGCCCCTAGCTCACTCCACTGACTGGACAGGCAAGCTAGCCATTTTCTGTTGTTTCTTTGAATCACCCTCTCAGATCCAGGTGCATATTTTTAAGCATGCAAAGCATGTCAGAGGCCATTTTAGATTTTGCCCAGTAGCACTTGGTACCTTCTTATATACTACCACTATAGACAACTGCTTCTTTTGTGAAATAACTAAGAAAAGATGATACAGGAAGTTTCAGAAATAGGGAAGCGAGAATTCATTTCAACATTAGGATGATTACCAACAGAACTCATCATATTATATAGACTTTTGGGGCACATATGGCCTCAGTTTCAGGATTCATCATCAAAATCAGTTCTATTTTTTGACTATTCTTCCTCCATCATCATATTCAGACATCAATAAGAAGACTATATCTAGCCACAGTGCCTTTGCATTGTATTATGTGCTCCCCCCCACAATAAAACCTTGACATGTGTAGCATTGGAAAGGGAAAATAATTTCTTTCCAGCTCCAAGTGGCAACAGGCAAAACTCAGAAGCATGGGAAAGCTAACACCATCTACTCTGCACTGTACTGCAACCTGTGGACTGCAAGCACAGCTCCACACATACTAACTGGAGAGCCAAAACTCCCTTTCTGTCATTCTACCACAGGGGTGGGCAAAATATGGCCTGCAGGCTGAATCTAGCCCTCCAGGCCATTCCATCTGGCCTGCAGGGCCCCTAAATAAATTAGAAAATGAATATGTATCTTCCCCTGGCTGCCTGTCAAACATGACAAGAGTCAGGGGCAGTAGGGCTCAGGGGAAACCACAGAAGGACCCTGAACAGCAAGGCTTGTCCAGCCCCAACCACCAGTCAGAAGCCCGCACCTAGCAGAGGTTTCTGGCCTGGGACCATGGGCCTGTTCATGCCTGCCTGTGGTAGAGTGGGAAGTTCAGGTAAGAGCAGGGAACAGCAGGTGGGGAGGCAGGGGAAGACTGCAAACAATCACTCCAGTCCTTGGGGCCAGGCCAGGCTGGCTGCTGCTGAGTCCTATGGACCAGCCATGTGGCTAGAAGCCACATGGTGCAGAGTGGCCAGCAGGCAGGCAGAAAAGTAGGGAAAGTGGCAGAAGGGAGCAGTGGAAACAAGTGGGTGTGCAGGAGTGTGGGTCCCGTGCCAGTGTCCCAGGGCCAGCACTGGTGGGGCCCAGAGCAGAGTGGCAGGAGCATGGGGCATGGGCTGGCAGGGGTCTATGGAGCTGAGCTGGGCTGTACCAGCAGGGAGAAAGGGGTGCTGGCCCGGCTTCATAGAGTCCATGCCAGCTGGGACACCTCACTCCTGCCAACCCACTGTGGACCCTGTCAGCACTGGCTCCAAGACACCAGTGCAGGCCCCACACTCCCACCTGGCGGTTGCTGGCTCCCACACAGCTGCTCACTCTCAGGGCCCCCAACCCCATGGTATGGGCGGGGACCAGCACGCGCAGCCCCAACCCCACGCACCCCGCATTTGCCTGTCCAGGCTGAGCAGTGGCAGTATAGAACAAATTGCTGCTATTGGAGGGGAGGGGACAGCAACCCCTCCCTGTGCCGCTACTTCCTGGTCAGCTGCCTGGAGCCCTTGCGGGACTGTCCTGTGTCACCACAACCTCTGGGCTGCCCCATGGGGCAGTGATGGGAGCAGAAAGCAGCCGTGTAGCTCTGAGCAGCTGCACCAGGAAGCACAAGCAGCAGGAGGGGGAGGGACTACCTTTCCCCCATGCTGATCAGCAGTTTGTTCTGTGTCACTGTTGCTCAGCCTGGGCCCTGCATTGGCTCTGGGCTGGCCCATTGTGGCTAAGCTGAAGCAGCAGCAGTGGCAGCAGCTGAGCAGAAACTGCTACTCGGTACAAGGGAAAGTGCCCTCGCCACTGGGCAGTTTTTGGTGTGGCTGCCCAGATCCTGCACCGCACTAGGCTGCAGTGATGCTCCTTCACTGACACCTCTGGGCTACCCAGCACAGCAACAGTGACCATGTGGAGCAGATTTAGGACCACCCAGAGGCAACAGTGAAAGAGCTGCACCACAGCCTAGCGTGGCACGGGCTCCAGGACGCCTCACCAAAACCTGCCCAGTGGCAATGAGGGAGGGGGGCTCTTTCCCATGTGCCAAGCAGCAGTTTCTAAGCTGAGGCCCAGGCTGAGCAGTGGCAGCATGGAACAAACTGCTGTTCAGCATGGGGGAAAAGTGGCCCCTCCCCATCCCACTGCTGGTATTTCCTGGTGCAGCCACTGGGAGCCCACATGGGGCTGCTTGTGCCTGTTCTCCACTGCCACCACTGCCCCATGGGGCAGCCCAGGACAGCAGTGACACAAGGCAGCCCTGCAGGGTCTCTAGGCAGCTGCACCAGGAAGTACCGGCCATGGGGAGGGGGAGGGGTCACTTCTCCCCCCACACTGAGCAGCAATTTGCTCTGTGCCACCACTGCTCAGACCAGATGCTCAGCCCCCATTCCCACCCACCCACAGCTCTCCATAAACCCCACACTCATTCACCCATACCCCGCAACACCCCTACACACTCCATAACATATACAAGAGTAAGACTGCATTTTGAGCTATAATGCAATTACTTCTACATATACAGCACACACACACACAAATCAGGACAAAAATATATTTTTAAATTAAATTAAAATATATTTTTAGGGGTGTTTGATTTTTAGTATATCATTCTTTTTTCCCCCCTAAGATTGCAAACCCTATTCTCCAAAGGAGAACTTCCAGGGGCAAAGGTCAGAGTTTAGGGGAGGGACTTCTGGTCCCAAGATGGTGACCAGGGGTGGGGCACCTGTCGAGGGGCAGGGCTACCCATGCAGCCCTTGACAGCTTGCCAAAACCCGGCAAACAGACCTCCACCTGAAATAATTGCCTGCTCCTGTCCTACCCCCTGCATGAACTTATCCTAATTTATTTAATTGTCTTTCATAATCAAGCCACATATGGAACTCTGCTTCAATTTATTGCTTCTGAGCATGGTCCTCTCCAATTTCTACCTGCCCTGAACTGCAGAGCTCATCTCATTATCTCTAGGCAATGCGTGCCTGGGGGTCTCTGGCTTTCAGCTATTGCTTTTTACAGCACACTTCAGGCATAGCTACTTCTAGATCATCCTTGACCAATGCCTGCCCAACCTCTTCTTGAAAACCTCCAATTAAAAAAGATTCCACAGCCTCCCTGGGCAGTCTATTCCACTGCCTTGCTATGTTCTAACAGTAAAGATCTTTTTTTTCCGATATCCAATCTAAACCCACTTTGCTGTAATTTCAAGCCATTGCCATGCATCTTACAGTACATCAAAGGTGGAAAGATGTTCCCCCTCTTCTTTATGGCAGCTCTTCAGTGTTTGAAGATCTCTATCATGTCCTCTCTTAATCACCGTTTCCACAAGCTGAACATGATTAGAGAAATATTAACCTCTCCTCATATAGCTTGCTTTCTGAACCCTGTATCATTTTTGTTACCAACCTTTGGACCCTCTCTAACTTTTCCATGACCCTTTTAAAATGTGGAGCCCAGAACTGCACACAATACTCTTGATGGAGTGTAGCAAACACTTGACTGGAATGATCTTGTTTTGAATAGAGGGCTGAACTAGAGGATCTAATGAAGCCCCTTGCAGCCCTACTTTCCTATGATCCTATGACTTTAAACACCCCTGTGTAAAGGGACCTTATCACTTCTTGTGTCTCACACTTAATGTTCCTTTTGATGCAGTCCAAAACTGCATTCACCTTTTTTTTACAGCTGCATCACACTGCAAACTCATAGTCTGTGATCCATCAATATCTCAAGGTATTTTGCCCCAGTGCTGCCATCCAGCCAATTGTTAGTCATTTTGTTAGTCATTCTTCACAAGGTGTAGCAACCTGTATTCCTCAGCATTCAACTTTCCCAGTTGGCTGTAGCTTCGCAATCTATCAAGATCCTTCTGAATTGTTTTCCTGTCCCCCAGGGTGTTTGCAATCCTTTCCAGTTTCATGTCATCTGCAAATTTGCCCAGGAAACTCTTTCTTCTA
>NW_017728906.1:178915129-178918754 GCF_001723895.1 Crocodylus porosus | reverse complement strand
ATTTCCAGAACCATATTTATCTTTGTTTCCTTGCATACAATACCCAAGGTGTGATAGGTTCTTTGCACATGTAACTGCTCTCATTTAATTGTGCAATTACCCTGTTAATTGCACAATACTTACAGCATGTTGAGTGATCCCAAATCGCAAAAGCTGGGTGTCTTCAACAGGGCTGCCTGGTGCTTTTTAAAGAGCCAGACCTCCTTGTTGCAATCAGCTGTTGCTTCCTTTGTATGGTCTCAGATATCAAATTCCAAATCTATGGGCCACTATCTGATATTATCGCTAAAGGTGTAGATTTCATCTACCCTATCTGGGCATTTTTTAAGTTTGCAGCTTCCAATTCAGTACTGTGCTTTTTGTTGGACATCCCATATTCACCAAATACTGTTCCCATTCCATGTAAACATTTCAACTTTTATGAAATGGCACCTTTATTATTCAAGTGTAGACAACTTCTCTTTAACTAAGAGCATCAGCTCCTCATTCCTCATACGTTCAAGCTTCATCTGCATTGGGATTCAAAGGACCTATTTCTCTTTACATATCTAATGGCAGGTTGCATTTGCATAACTGCAGTTTGTGGCACTTAAAAGTGCGGAGTTTGAGATTCTGTTTTACCCTGTGGGAAATTAGAATGGCATTGTGCAAGTATGTGCTGGAAGTAAAATGGAAGAGGACAAGGCTCCTGTGGTTTAGGCCAATACCTAGTGAATAAGGTACCTGCCAAGGGAGCAGGAGATCCCAATGCTAACTACTCCGGGATAGTTGTACCTGCACCTCATCCATGTATAATAGACACACAACTATAAGCTGTTCAATAGCCTGCACCTTCTCAGGCCCTCCTCTTTAAGCTTGCCCATTGCCTCCTGCATTTATTATTTATTGGATAAATGAGAAACAACAGTGATAGTGCTCTATTGGGAGTAGGAGTCCAGTCTAGAATACAGGGCCCCCTCCCTTCCAGCAGCCCAGTTAGCTCATGACCTGGTTGTTAGAGCACTTTACTAAGAAGCTGGTGATACAAAGTCAACCTGCCCCCCGCCGGCCCAGGGTGAGAGGGGCCCAGAACCTGTGCAAGTGCTCTGACCATTAAGCTACTGTGCAAAAATTGCAGCGTTCCTTTGTGTGGCATCTAGAGCCTTCTAGCTATGATTTCTACCTAATTGAAATTTTGGGACTTACCTTTCCTTATGAGTGCCCCGGGATGGCTCTGTCTCACCAAGCAGTCAACTGACCTTAGCATAGCTTTACTGAACATGGTCAGTGGCTCTATGAATACTTAATTCAGCCTAGAGATTAATTAAAAGCTGTGTTGGAAGTGCCAAATTTTGGCATAGCATTAGGAAAGGTTGCAAATCCTCCATCTCTATCCCTGATGAAATAAGTCATGAGAAACTTTCCTTGGGATACCATACTGGAGTTCCTCCAAGGACAGGAGATCCTGCTGGAGGAGGAACTTGCTAAGTATTCATCTCTCCTTCATACTACTATGAAATTTAAGAACAGTTGTTCACAACTCCACTACTGGTCTTAGCTATTATGCCATTAGTTTTTAAAATAATTGTGTTCAATTTTACTCCTTTACCACTAGGTGGAACTAGTAAGTTTTAATAGAAGGTGTGATACAAACTTCTTACCCTGTCAGGTGTGTCTTAATCTGTTTACTACTTGTCTGCTTTTAATCTTTTCTGAAGGTAACATACTTATGCAAGAAAAGTGCCAAAACAAGCTTTTTTTGATAATGAATACTTTTTTACAGAAGACATTAGAGGAGCTAGTGCACTGTGGTATTATATGACAGTGTTTCATCTGTTGTTGCATCATTTCTTAAGAAGCTAGAAAACTACGGAATTCTATAAGTTTGAATCGTGGCTTAGAAAGGAAGGGGCCTCCTCTCACTCTGGCATGTTTGCATTCTTACAAGCCTTTGACCTTCATATCCGATGTCATTAGGGTTGCCAGTTGTTCATAAATTTATGGGTTATAAATTTTTCATAAAATACTTTAAGGGCTAGAGGCTAGAATAAAGCTAGAGGCAAGTGTTAATGGGCAGACAGAACAGAACAATGCCACCTTGTGTCTAAATGGGTGTCCAACTTAGCACCCTGCAGGGAGCCTCAGTCAGGGTTTTGGGGCCCAAAGGAACCTTCACAGTCCCCTTCCCCTTCATTCATTGTAGCTGTTGTATCCTATCTGCCACTGCCTGCTTGTAACACCTGCTTGCCTTGAATGCAGGGAGGGCTACATGTCCCCCTGAGGTACAGGGTGGGACGTATGTAAAAGCATATGTAAGTACAAAAGTTTGTTTTTTAGTAAAAAGGTTGCAGATTGTTAGTAAAAAATGTTCTTAGGTCTGCAATCCTTATAAATCAGGAGATTCTCTTATTAGGTGTTTCTAATAAATCAGGAGATAGCCAATTCTGAACATTTTCTTTAGCCAAACCACATGGGTGACTGGTGTCACCGTACTCAGGGGGAGCACGTGCCCTTGCAGCAACCAGTCAGCAACCGAAGGGAGTGGTGTGGTCCTCTTGTGGCCAATGTCACTTACCAGCTTCCAGAAGTGGCTGCCTGTCAACTAAGCGGGGAGCGTGGCCTATCAGGGGTACACCAGCACTCTCAGGGGGTGCACGTGCACCCCTGTACACTCCCTACGTATTGCCAGTGCCAAGCCATCTTTGTTCTGATTTAGAGGAATTATCAGTCAGTAGAGCGATGACCCTGTTTTGGCAGTATTAATAGCTGGTTACTCAAATTTGTAACAGACCTCGGTCCAAAGACTAGTGACCTACAGCATGGCTCAGAGTACAGCTGGTCACACACTAAATCAGTACAATTAATCCTTTGCATTTAAACAACGAGTAAAACTCAGTTCCTGAGTTCCAGCAATACTACGTGCACCATTTCAGAGGTAACATTATCAGCCAAAATCAATAGATAAGTAAGGAGTGCCACTGTTACAAACCAATTACCAGTTTCCTGATTACACAAACAATATAGGTAAAAATTTTTGTTCTTGAGGGCACTATTCTCTGGGTCATTTTAATCTGCAGAGCCCAAGCCTGTAACTGACCCATTGGAAGACAGATTGTGGATCTCCTTTCTAAGTGTACCAGAGCTCATTCCATTAGGGTCACCTACATTGCCCTTAAACCTTATGGATATGATAAGAATTGCCTAGACCCCTGGAAATCTTCAGAAGGCAAGGCCCAAGCTCCAATGCCCTTTCTATATCTCTTTCTGAAATATCCATTGCATTTAAAAGAAGATTGCAGGCATAATCTAGCACCCAGCACTGGAATCTGATTCCCTTGTGTGATCTGGCATATGCATTCTCAGTGCTGGTTAACATAGAATCATAGGATCGTAGGAAAGCAGGGCTGGAAGGGACCTCACAGGGTCATCTAGTGTAGTCCAACCCCCTGCTCTCGGCAAGATCATCCCTGATTAAATAATCCCAGCTAACTGTCTGTCAAATCTGCTCTTGAAAATTTTCAGGGATGGAGATTCCACAACTTCTTTAGGTACTCATTCCAATACTTGATCAGATTCATAGTCAGAAGGTTCCTCCTAATTTCCAACCTGTGGGACAGTTTCAAGTTGAAGAACCTAAATATTACCT
>NW_017728906.1:178911701-178914284 GCF_001723895.1 Crocodylus porosus | reverse complement strand
ATCTGTCCTCATAGATGTGTAGACACAGGTTTCTAATGATCAGTCCTGAGACTGGGTGTAGTAGCCAATCACAGCCACTAATGTGATGCTGTGTTGGAGAAGACAAATGCAGTTCTAAAATATATCAGGGTGAGGTATATCCAGGAGAGATATTGGTGAATCAATGCCATTGTACAAGCTACTATTACAGCCTGATCTGACATAAAATCTATACTTATGGCCATTTATGCTCGGAAGGATTAATTCAGTTGGAAATGGTGTAAAGGACTACTGGGATGACCAAAACAATGAGCCTTTCACACCAGTGGAGACCAGAAGAGCTTGGGTTGTTTAGCCTAGTGTAACAGGGAGACAGAGACTCCTGTTACTATGAATGGGGAAAACACAGCTGGATAGCCTGTTGTATTGACAGATAAACAGCCAACCTAAGCTGCAGCAAGGACGGCAAGCTGCCCATTAGCTCCAAAGGTGAATACCTGCATGGGCCAGTGAGTCTCCTGACTCAGATAAGTCAGTGCCCTGGGGTAGATAGGTGGAGCACGTTGGAGGAAGGGGGGCCTGGCAGGGACCCAAGCTCTCTGGAGAGTGTGGCTGCCTGAGAAGCCCTTGCAGGAGCTGAAGCACTTTGGAGGCAGAGTGGTGAGAGCTTGGGGGTGAGGGCTGCTCTGATCACTGTTTATTTACCCAGAGTGGAGGAAGGTTTTCTTTTTAAGTGATAGCTAACCTTTTTCTTTCCTAATGTTTGTTTACCCAGAATGGGTTATAGTTAAACTGGTGGACTGAATGTGGCTAAAAAGTGGTGATGAGGTGGCCATAATGGAGCATCTGAGGGTGCACTATGGTTTAAACCACAGGGTGCCTGATAGGTAGTCAATTGAGCCCTGCCAGGGGGCAAGGGCACAGAACATTGGGGTGCCCAAGGGGCATGGGAGTATTTGAGCCCTGCCAGAACTGGGTATCAGCCAGGCAAGTGCAAGATGGGGATTGTCCTGCTTTGAGCAGGGGTTTGGACTAGATGACCTCCTGAGGTCCCTTCCAAAGCTAATTTTCTATGATTCTGTGACTTTTAAGCCAAGGGGTCAAAAGCCTGACCCAGACAAGGCAATGTAGTGGTGGCCTGAAGCTGGGAGGTCTAGGGTCAGAGGCTAAGAAGGCCAAAGCCAGGATCAGTGGCCAAGAGCCTGCAAAGCTGAAAACCAGGGCTGAAGCCTGGAAGTTGAGGTGCTAGACAGTGTGCCTTGGGCAAGGGGTGCCCAGCTAAAGAGAGAAGGGGCCAAGGACAGGAAGGCTGAAGCTCCAACACATTTTTTGAGGCTGAAGGCCAGACATTGCACTGGGACAAGCTGCTCCACTGAAATAATAATCAGTAACATCTACAAGGCATGGGTGTGGCTCTAGGGGTGGTTGGAGGCCAAGAACATAGCCCTTAAGGCACCTGGTATCCAAAAACAACTATAGGATCAAGAGAGAGGCTCAGCAGATTGGATAGAGGGTGTTTTGGCAATGGGATGGACTCCCTCTGGGCCTTGGGCAAACTCCCAACCTTTTTTTCATGAATAACGTCAAGGCAGGTAATTAGGAGAGAACAAGAGGGAGCTACAGTGCCACTTGATGCCAGCCATAGCAGACCTAGCAACACAAAGGCTGAAAAGGGATGTGGTTGTTCTCTCTGACTGAATTTCAGGAAGAACACCAGGGAAGGGAAAGAACTGTTTTTGCTAAAAGTCCATGTTGGCTCAAGGACAAAGCAGTATAAACTTATCAACGGGAAACATCATTTGGAAAAGAGAAGGTTCTAACCAATAAAAAAGTGCGGTTCTGGAGCAGCCATAAACTGAGCTGTAGATTGTCCTGAATTTAATGGAAATGATACAGAGCTACTGGAATGGAAAGGGCAGGACTTAAAGAAGTGAAGGAGCAGAGCTCAGCAGATGACTTATTAAGAGAAACTTGGGGAATAGAGTGGGTCAGAGGAGCAGGCACCGATATGACTAGTGGATTCATTGCTCTAGAGATCAACAGGCCCAATGACATAGAAACTTCAGAGTGGACTATGCATGATGGTGGAGCTAGGTGGAGCTATGTGGCATTTTCTCTTCTGATTTGGAGCAAAAGTTGTACTTGCAATGCCCCATGTGATTTCCATGCACCCAGTCTAGTACTTCAGGCTGTGCTTGGGGCTAGAACTAAGCTTTTTAGAACTGGCTCTAATAGAAAGAAACACACACAATGGTATGAAAAACATAATACTTTGTTTTGTCAATTATCAATCCAGTTTGTAAAAATTCAGTAAATGATTCAATTCCATCAGGATCACCATTTGTAGTTTTTCATACAAAAGTCTGAGAATAAATAATACTGCTTTTCCTTTTAAAATAACCATTAAAAGTTGAAGAAACTTATTATATTAAACAGGAGGGAAATCGCTGCAGTTAACAAGTAAACCAGCTGTTGCTCCTCAGGATGCTGACAACTCGCTTGGTCTTAGGATCAAACTGATACTGGGTTGCTCCATGGAAGAAATAGATATAGTCTAGTAAGAAAAATACATGGAAAGAATAAATTCATGGGTGAAACATTTTT
>NW_017728906.1:178900622-178911506 GCF_001723895.1 Crocodylus porosus | reverse complement strand
TGCTGGAAAGCTGCATCCACCTTGCCAATTCTTCCAAAGTCTTTGATTATTTTCCTGGGATAACCCTTATCCATAGATTGTGTGTTTTCATCATATCTTAATAAAATAAATAGAGTTAATATTTACAGATAAGCAAAAAATATTTTAAAAAAGCAAAAACAAGACCTGACACATAAATGCCACTGTTCTTATATTCAGAACTGACTGGACTATTTGAATTCCTGCCATTATGTATCAAGTCAGCATACTCATGGGAGATGTGAGAGACTGAAAACTTTGTCTGACAGAAGAGAACGACAAAATGCCAATGATGCCAGGATTTTACCTCAAGAATGTGTTGTGGTGTGTATGTTTGTATATGCATCCACTCAAAGGACAGGTAAAGGTAAATACGGAGCCTATGGTGAAAGTGGGCCAGAGATGATATTTGTCTGAACTGGGGTTATTTTACTTGAAAGGCTACCTCAAGTGAATAACACATTTACTTGAATGCAAGATAAGGTTTTTTGCTCCAGTTGGCATGGGGAAAATGCCTTGTATGCCTTGTCTTATAAGAGCATATAAGGAAGTCTCACTAAACCACTTTGTCTATCATTAAACTATTGCCAAAAGTAGCATGTGCTCTGCCATGGAAACCAAGAATGAAGCTGATTTAATGCAACCAGCACTGATCATAACTGTAAAACACATGGCCCATATAAGTCAAACTTTTTTTTATCATATAATTTATCCTTCAAATTAGCCAAATCAGTTCCAAATCATAACGACTGAGCAGAACTCAGTCGTTCCAAAACCCGTATCGACTGAGCAGGCAGCACTCAATTGTTCTAAACACCATGAATGGTGCTACAACCAGCAAGCATCCTCTGTCCCAGACCTGTCACCCTGGGGCTCCAGATACTCCCAAATCCATTGGCAGGCATCCTGCGTGCAGGCCCGAGCCCAGAGATCTTGAGGTTTGGATGCCTCTTACAGGTAAGCAATAGGCTGTGCGAAATGTCGCCGGGAGTTTTGTTCCGATGTTGTTTCAACCCTTACTGAGCTTGAAACAACAAAAAACGAAACAGAGAGCTTTGAAACAGCCTCAAAATGAAATGAGGCAGGTTGAAACATTTCAATTTTTTTTTAAGGTTGCGAGTTTTGAAGCTCAAGCTGGGCTTGCCTGCAGGGGAACAGGAACTAAAGTAAGGAGAGGGAGGAGGAAGAGGGGGAAGGACTGCTCTCATTATTGACGGTGTAGCTGGCCAGTGACTGCCATCCTTTCCTGAGGCCTGGCAATCCTAGTCCTCTGGGAGAGGGATGGAAAAACTGCATACAAGGCAGCATTGTTTGAACTGCCTGCTTTCTGCCTCAGTGTCAGTTGAGTGAGGGTGCACCTTAACACACACACAGTGGCACCCACCCATGTCACGAATTTTGCCCATCAGCAGCTAAAGGTGCAGGGCCCCAGAACCCAGTTGCCCCTGCACCAATCTCCGTAACAGCTGGCAGGCTTCGCAGCCACAGCAGGGGCCAGCAGGCCTGCACCTTTCACCCAGCTGCTCCTTAACACACACCGTGTCACCCGTGTCACGAGTTTTGCTTGTCCACAGCTTGAGGTGCAGATTCCCCCAAAACCCCTGCACCTATTTCCTCAAAACTTGGCAGGCTTTGTGGCCTCCACAGGGGCTAGCACGCCTGCAGTTTTTACCTCACTGTGGTTAAACATACATGTGACATGAGTTTTTTGCTTTCAAGATGTTGAGGTTCAGTTTCCCTGAAACCTCTGCACCTATCGCCCTGAAACTTGGCAGGCCCTCAGAAGGGGCTACCATTCCTGCAAGTTGCATCCAAATCAGGCCAGAAATGACGAAGTTGTAGGCAGTTTTGAGCTTCCCCATTCGCCTATGGGCAAAACATTGAAACAGAGTTGAAACACAGCAAAACTGTTTCAACGAAATGAAACAGAACAGCAGTGTTGAATCAAAATGAAATTCGAAATGAAACACTGTTCCATCGAAACATCGAAACGGAGTGGTGTCCTTTCCCAGAGCCCCAGTAAGCATCCTCCATCACACTCTTTAGTCCTGGATTTCAGATGCTTCCTACACTTCATCTTAGCTCACAAGAGGCCACTACGAAAATGGATCAGTATAGCCCACCAGAATAAAACATATGGTAGTACCCACTAACCACAATCCTTCCTAAAACCAACACTTTTTAAATGCATGGTGACACTGTAAACAGTTCACCCAGAATACCTCTGGCACTCTCTCTCTCAGCCTGGTGCATATGGTAAGTGTGGCCAGAGTAGGTTGCCCTGCACCTTGTCTGCATATATATTTTTGGAGCATCCCAAGATTTGTGGCAAGAATGGTGGCTAATTAGCACATGTTTTTTTTTTCTGGGGGTATCTAGAGTACACACACATACTGAGCAGTGCTGAGCTGTGGAGTCATTGTGGCTTGAAACCCTGTTGACTCTGGTGTGCTCAGGGAGAGCAGGATTGGGCAGTAAGGAGAGGGGGAAGGGGCTGCCAGGGGAAAAAGTTGTGAGGACGCAGAGAACAAAGGGGCTATCTGACCCCCCAAATTTATTTTCCCTGCTGTAGCAGGGGGAATGGGACAAATTCAAGGTAAACCTCAAATAATTAGATTCTATACCTGGAAAATTATAACAAATTTATACATTTTCCATATATAAAATGTATTTATTGGGGGAATTGTTGTATATTCAGGGTCATCTTCCGTTCAAGTAAATAAAGTATATATTTCCTACCCTATATGCAACTTAGGCCTGAACATTCTTGAAAGTATTCATTTTAGTACCACTGAGTGTTTCTTGTGAAAGGGTGCATCTGAAGTGCATATTAATGTGATGCAATAAACAGTTCAGTGCAAATTACTGTAGAAAAAGTTTAGAGAGCTGTCATTAAATACAAACAAAATGTAAACACAAAATAATGTACAAGTAGACAACATAAATCACAGAAGCATAGAACAATAGGTCTGGGAACATCTTCAAGAGGTCACCTAATCTTTCCTGTTCAAACCATCTCATCTAAACACTTGACTTCAGATGAAATCAGTGTGTTGACTTCATGCTGAAGGGAAAAATCTACCTTGTTAGCCATTGTTTTACCTTGAATAGTGGATTCTAATGAATTCTCTTGAATTTCATAAGAGAAAAAACTGCACCCAGGTGGGCTAAAATTTACTAGAAATAGCTTTTCTAGGGGTTGTGGATCTTATGTCATGTATCCCAGATCTAGAATATTATGATGGTTATAAAATTCCATATAAAAATTTTGCATTTTTATCAGGGTATTTAGGTTTGGAAAAGAAAAATCCATAAGTTGCTATTTAATATTTTTAGCCCAGATGCATTACATCCTTTTTTATATTGTATGTCATAATTATCCTTTGAGCCTCCAGCAGGAAATATACTTTGAGACTGTTAAGGTAAATCTTACCTCCAATACTTGTCATTTACAAAGAAATATGTTTTCCTGGTATTCTCATCACTGAAAACTGCATTAATTCTTTTAACAGTCCTTGGGAAGCCCAGCTGACGGATTCCTTTAGGGTATCCATAGGCTATATCAAATCCATTGAGAACCCAATATTTATTCTCTGTAGGGAAAAATACAAATCATTGTTCCATTAATACAAACCATGAGCTCACTGAAATCTATGATAGCTGACTGAAATCTTTCAAATTTAAGGTTGTTTCCATAAAAAATATCTTTGTTTCTAAAACAATATGTTTCACAACATTTTTCAACATTATTAACACTTTTTAGATTTTGCAGAAAACGTGTAAGTCATTCCAAATTTTAAGGACCTGAATAAAAAAATCATGTTCCAGTTGCTCACAAAATACTGCCTCTCAAAGTTCTAACAGAAAGAATACTGCAAAGTTAAAGTTTGAAGTTTCAAAATTTCCCTATGGTGTTTGACTGACTTCTGGCAATTCCCCTTTAATACAGGTTCTGTCTTCAGGTAGAATATAAGCGTTTTGCAACAGATTTCTGTCTTTCTGTGTTCAGTAAAATATCTTTTGCATCTCGGAGTAGTGTTGTGGTCAAAGATAATGACCATGTCAATGACTGATCCTTTGTTAACCTCCAGTCCTACTAGGTCCTTTCTTGAACCTCTAATAGTAATTTAGCCTACAGCTGATAATTTGTGTATGCAGTCAAGCATGCAACTCAGCTATGCAAATAAACATTTTAAATTTAGCCAAGATATTTCTACTTGAAATCTAAATGGGTCTTAATTCAAAGAAAACCAGGATGAATTGCCTTAATTGCACAGTTGAAGCAACCTATATTGCAACAGATTCATATATATGAAGACCAAGAGAATTTTAGGTTGAAGTCTTTTACCTTTGAAAACAACAACTTGATCATTTTCAACATTTTCATAAGCAGCTTGAATTCCAGATGGCAGGGCTGGCCAGAAATCAGAAATAATATTGAACCCATTGTCCATTCGTTGCGGATGCTTGCGCCAGAAAAACCTGAGATACAATTTGCACATTAATGCAGTTCCACTCTACCCAGAAAAGTACAGTGGGTAAACTGCGTCCTCTTAGTTTCCAGTCTGCAGGAAAGATGCAAGCCTGCTACAGCTACTATATCTTAGCCTTAATTCTTGAACCCTTTTTTTGCAAAAGATTAAAGAGTCTATTACTGCTGAAGAACTGCCGTGTGGTAGGAGCATTACAAAGTGCCCCCATTCCCTTCAAATTATAAGATTTTTCTTTCTTTGTAGATCTAGAATATAATGGGTAAAATAATAATTCCAAGTAGTGTGTGTGTATGAAGTAGAAATATGATTTGTAGATATTTCTCCCAAAACGTATGCATTTAGCTTAGAATTCATATAGAATTTTCCTATTTGCTCTGCATAAAATGGGAGATGGTGAGGTTCCTGTACCAGGACGTATCATGCCCCCAAATTTCTCTTACTGCCTCTGCTGGTCTATCCCTTGCACACCTTGCTGCCACATGGATTTGTCCACAGTGAAGGGATTCAGCCACACTCACTGCCAGATCTGGGTTTCAGTTCCCACTGGAAACAATAGTGATTGCTTTACAAACACAAAGGTCAGAAGATACTTCTCCAATCAACATAACCCATTTGGAATCAGAAAAATCATGTTACCATAATTTAGTGAAAGTTTGGGTAAAGTCAATGTGCCTGCTATCAAGGTATGCAAGCCACCCACTGGAGAAATAGATAGTGACTTTCCAGTGATTTTATGCTGTTAGCATGACATTTTCAAGTGCGCTGTTTCTTTTTATGACTGGAATTCATTTTTTTTATAGCTTTTTTTCCTTTTCAGTACCGCAGTACAATGAAACACCACACAGACTCATTGATTTTACCTGTCCTTAAAGAACAACATTTCTCCACGCAGAGTAGCAACAGCATCAAAAGACAATTTAGGGTCACAAGCTTCTGGAGTTGAGGGTCCAGTGGGTTGAACAGGTTTCAGAGATGGTCCTACAGGTGGATTGAGAAAAAAACTTTTTATTATGGTACATATAATAGGAAAATACAATTGAAAACCAGTATTAGGTAGGTCTTCAGGAACCATCCAAACACTGGGTTAATAGTGGGCAGGCTCTGGAAGCAGGCTTCTTCCAGGAAATGTCAGGGCTTTTCACTTGCTAAACCAGCACAGATGAGGTTCAGCACTTGTGGACTGTCATACATTGCAGGGATGGGTTGCAGGAGAGCTGATCTTCAGTGAAAGCCAACCCTAGGAACACGACCCACCTTCTATTAACCGAGAGATGGGAGGGAAACCTACTCTTGGGATGGGTTATATTTGGAACCAGCGTAATTGCCTTCGTTAGAGGTTTATTAAAAGTAAATGAACAAACATCTATCACCTTTAGGAGTAAGTGATCGTGCCTGTAAGCAGGGGAATGAACTACATGACCTTAGCAGGTCTCTTCCCTCTCTATTGTCTATACTTTCTGTGGTTTCTCTGTGTGATGACACCAGACAGTTTCTTAAAATAAACATTTCTAATTTATTAATCAAAATTAACCAAGTGAATAATTAGATGTTGATTTTCATACCATAGATGTCTTGAATGCCGTTAATATCATCCTGATGGAGGTGGAATTCTTTAGGGTGGACATAGGTATATCTTGAGAACATCAAGGCACCAGGATCAGTAGAATGAGACAAACCCAAAGAATGGCCCAACTCGTGGGCAGCAACATTGAACAAGTTGTAGCCTGAGGAATAAAGATAATGCCACTCAAATGAATTAAATCCTTTTGAATCTCTGGTGCAGGTGGCAGAGAAACAACATTGTGCCAGGCCAGAACACACTACAGACGTAAAAGGAGCTTTCACTCATTTTGCAAACACTATGGTTCAAAGAGGTAAAGTAGAAAAAGAATAGATATATGAATACACAGACCCATCAGGCACTGGTTATGATTTCCCCTTATTGTTCTCCTTATTGCTTCCCCTACAGCTTTCTCCTATAGCATCTCGGGGCCAGAATCTGTTACTCTTACTCCCAATATAACATCAGAAGCCAATGGAACAACTCAAGGTGTAAATTGCTAAGTCACCTGAGCAAACAAGGTCAGCAAAGCAAATCTTACCAGTGCTGTCTTTTCCCCAAGTTTCCTCCTCATCAAAGTGAACATCTCCACCAAGCTGGGGGCCAGGCTCAAAAGCATGAGCTAGTATCCCATTAGGTCCATCAAAGGGAGAATTGTCCCCATGATCTAAAAAAACAAGTCATTATTTAATTAATATACTCAATTGCCTCTATAACTGAGGATGGCTAATGACTACTTGATAATTGCCTAAATATGCATTGTAATCTGTTGGATTATTGTGCTATTATGTCTCACCCCTATATTGAAAAGAGATCATTATATCTGCTTCTCCCCCCTCGATTCTTCTGAATGTCAGTGGTGTTACATTACTCCAGACTTCAAATGCTTGTTTGATAGCGTTGTCCACATCAGCTGGTCTCATGTCAGGCGTGTAGTTTATAATCCTTTCGGATAAAGCAAACATTAGTTTATGTACATTGACACTTGCAGGTTATTATTAACAATACATTGCTGTAGTAAAAATATTTAATATTTGATGCAAAATTCCTTGTATCCATGTTTTGACAGTGGAATAAGTAGCCTGATATTGTAATCCTGAGTACTTACAACTCCTCCTAACTTTCACTAAGGCAGTCTCCTTCCTTAGAGTACCAAGATGCTTCTCTTGGTGCTGAATTCCAGAAAGGAGAGCCTAGCTTTGGGTCTTTAGGCCCCCATATTTGCAAGCTTGGGCCTTAATATTTTGGTCCACAAATTGCTTAGGGAACTGTTACCTGTACGTCAAGTCGTTTCTTGACCACTTTGGACGCCCTTGTGTTACAACATAGTTGCCAATGTCAGGCACACCACATCTCGGCTGCTTCATCATCTTTGTAGTCTCATCATCAATCTTCCCAATCACGTTCAGTCCAAAAAATGACTGCATTTCCTTGAGTGTTTCAGATACACTCTCAGTATTCTTTCTCTGAAAATGAGAGTGTGTTTGTGTCTCCAGGCCATAGAAATGATTTAGATAACTCTATCAAAGTAAATAACACTTAGAATGGATGTTTTATTGATAGCTATATGTTTCCTGCTTTACCAATGAGAATTTATGCAAAAGCATTCTAACAAATCTAAAATTTACAATACAATTCCTCCTAAAATTCCAGCCCATATTTTGTGAGCAATGTTATTAGCTGCAGTAGTGTTAGGAATTAGTCTTCAGTGACTATGCATCTCTGAAACCAAATGACACCAATGGATACTGCTGGATGATGAGTGTTTTGGGAAATCAGGCTATTGACTTTTTGCTGAATAAATATGGATATAGGAGCCAAACTCACAATAAAAAAATCTTGACTCTAGTATATAGAAGGTTCTATAACCTTTTAATAAGGTTTCATAAGATTTATCACGGTTCCCACTTTTTCCATTGTTCTTTTTGCATTTTCTTTGGATGTTGCACTAGTGATAAAAATCCCCAAATGCTTGGACATATGCTTTCTTTTAAGCAAGTGAGCAGGCTTATGGAAATAATTGAGACTACTTGGGCCACTTTTAAAAGTTCAACACTAATTTGAGTGCTTTGCTGAATACATGGAAGCAGAGAAATTTGATTGAGTGAGAACAATAATGTGTGTCCCTATGATATTGTCACTTTGTTTTGTCATGTGACAGCAGGAATTGGAATTCAAATAAACCTGAAGAAAACTTTTAATGTCTTTTGGCCAATATTTACGATGTTAGAATAAAGGAATAAAGGAAGAGGGTTTCTTTTAAATCCCTATAACTTGATACCTTTTGACCATCATGACTTATTCTAGAAAAAGGGAAAGAAATGCAACCTGTCATTTACAGAATCTCTTCTATGAAACAAGCAATAATATTCATTCTAAGGTATTGCTGGAAGCCTTATCAAGTACTTACCTCAACAAGCCTTGCATTGTAATTTTCTGGATCCACAGGGACAGCAGCAGAGAATGCTGTACATGCTAGCAGAAGAAGTGGAAGGCTCTTCATTTTTAGTGTCGTTTCTGTGTCTCTGCTTACTGCTTAATCAGAAGTACTGCACATCTCTCCCAGATAGCCCGGTTTATATAGCGAATGTGTACATTACTTGGTGACTAATTCACAATGTATAATATCCTCTCAGTAGCCAAACCATAGTGATACAAATAGATTCATCATTACATAGTGATGTAATACCAGTTAACTAAGAGAATTTCCCACTTCTAATCTTAATATAGTTACTAAAGAAGTAAGACACTTCCAACTAAAATGAGTCCTGTGACTCTTTGCCTTCTTTATGTACAGGGTTTTGTACCCAACTGGTCACACTGCTTCAGAAGACTGAAAAAGAAAACATTTGATATAACACAAATGAATGAAGCACAACTTTAAAGCTACGAGCAGACTTGGTGATTTCAACACATGGTGTACCCATGGCTTTTCTGTTTTCGCTCAAGACTTTGGCTTTTTGAGGGAGGGATCCTTGCTTGTCCAATGCTTGTATACTTCCTTGCACAGTGGAGGCACCGGTCATGAATGATACTACCCTAATATAGTCAATACATATATTAAAGGCAGAATCCTGTCATTTTATTTTCACACCAGTTTTCCAGACACACAGCTGAAATGTTGGGCACTTACGCACAGTTTGTGCCTCTGTTACCATGCAGGGTGGATGTTCTCCAAAGCATGCACAGTATTCAGCTCTGTATATAAAACTTAGTCCTGACATTCTGTCTTGGTGAAAGATGAAGAGAAGGAGGGCAATCCTATGAGTTAGCCCCAACAGGTGAAAGGTTAAAGCACTCGTCCATAAAGCAGATAGTTCAGATTCTTGCCTTCTTCCCTCACCCTTACTAACAGGGAATGTAAACTTGCATCTCATGGACTTCCCAGCACAGACATCAGATCACCAAGTGACAAGTCCCACCAAGTGACTCCCCAGTCTCCTGTCCAGTACTCCTTCTGAAGTTGAACCAATGCACCTTGCATTTAATCCTCACCAGCTTAAAAGCAGTGGGGAAGTTTCTGCCCTAACATGAGAAGACGTTCAGGCTAGAACCCAAGATATGCTGTGTCCTAGAGCAGCCTCCATCTTACTGAGCCAGACACCCTCTACCTTGTTGGCTTCCTCCTGGCCCTATGTATCTTGCTCCATTGGCTGCTGATGAGGAGAGCTTCAAATGGAAGGGCCTGGGCTGCTTCAAATACAGCACTGTGTTAGGAAATATAAAAAAATGTAGGTTGAAACCCACTCAAGGGCAGGTTATCCTTTTCATCATCGGCCAGTGTTTGACACCCACTCTTTGTGGTACTTTGCCAGTTAGAAGTTCATGACTTAGGTGTATACAAAGCTATATAGTAGCCTGGACTGAATTCTGTTCCCCTGTTAAATACAGGATGGGCACATCTACATGTGCTGATTTAAGGTGCATTATCCATTTTTAAAGCACATTAATGAGCAAAAGCAGGTATCAAGTTTAGGTGTGAATAGCTAACACACCTTACTGCACATGTAGACTCCCTAAGGCGCATTAATGCTGTGTATGTTGACTGACTTGGGACTAACTCTAGTCACAGGTCAGTCTGTGCACCATGTTAATGTGCCTTAGCATGTGCACGTGTAGACGCATGCCTAAATCTCCTTAATGCACATTAGACAAATACGGATTAAGTTTAGGCGCATGTAAAAGCATGTGTAGACATGTCCAGTATGACATAGTGCTAAAAGATGCTTCTTAAACATATCTAAGGCTAGAGAGAAGTTAAAGAAGACTGTATTATGTAGCAGAAGACAGTGCTCTGAATACATGAAAACCTAGCTCTTATCCAAGCCCCATCTCAACTGACCAGAGAATCAGACTGAACAAGAAAAAAAGTCATGAAGAACGGCAAGCTTTTAAAATTTGTTTTTCTTCTAGGGAAGGCCAAAACCAAAATGTGTCAATACTTATTTGTTGCTGTGATAGTCCAGGAAATATGCAAGAGGCAAGAAGATTTGTGGGTGATATTTTTTACTGAACAACAGCATGGCTGGGATAGACATAGGCAGTTCTGCTGGTACTTAGCTCTGCTGTGTCTACTTCTCTCCCAGACTGTTTAGGAAGGGTACTGTGATACCAGAAACCCTGTCTATGTCTATCCCAGCCATGCAGTTGGTCCAGTAAAAGATACCAGCCATAAGAATTCTTGCCCCAGAATTGCTAGCCTGGTGATGAGTCAGATATTCAATTAGTCTGGTCAACACAGACAAGTGCAAGGTGATGCACCTCAGGAGGAACAACCGGCACCATACCTACAGGTTGGGGAACTCCCCTCTT
>NW_017728906.1:178897772-178899874 GCF_001723895.1 Crocodylus porosus | reverse complement strand
GTTCTCTCCCAGGTATTTCCATTGCTTCTGGGCTTTACTGGTTGCTACACGGGCCTGGGAGGGAAATTTTTCCCCTGGTGCTCTACATATCTCAGGGGGATTTAAATTCTTCCTCAGAGGCATTGGGTCTTGGCTACAGGCTAGACTGGGGATTTTGACTGAGGGGTGCCAATATTTCTGCTAGGACTTAAACTTGATGATTCCTGGCTAGAGGATCTTGCCCCTCCACTCAGGGTCAGACTGACTGACATATTTGGAGCCAGGAAGGAATTTAACCTCATTGTCTTCCTCTATAGCAGGAGTTGTGGCCCTTTTCCTGGGATCATATTTTAAATACCCATGCAGCAGCTGGACATTGGCTGCCATGGTTCCCTTTCTTCACCTGTGTCAGATCGAGCGTTATGTCTTGTGCTTGTGTCAGGGTTGCCACTGTAGTTTTACTAAGAGGTAGGACAATGGATTTGTACAGAATGATCCCCCAAGGTAGGGATGGTCCTTCCTCAGCCAGGGAGTTGGACTAGACGACCTCTTGATGTCTCTTCCAGCTCTATTTCACTGTGATAGTACGATTCAAACAACCAGTGGCAAATATAAATGTCCAGTGCTAAAACAGAGACAATTCACTGTGCACAAATTAAAGAACCCTACCCCATCCCCATATACTAGGGATAGGACTACAATATTATGCACAGTAGGAGCATTCTAATCCTAAAGATAAATTGCGGACTTAAAGGTAATACAAAAGGAAGAAACAACAAGGCTTGAACAATAGGGTTTTGAATGATTAAAATAACAAAAATGTCTTGATTGGGTAAGTGTGTTAAAATCAAACCGATGCAAACACATCCAATGGAAAGGAAAGGTTTCTATTCTATTCTCTGTTTGATTAGGAAAAAGCAAGTTTTTCTAACTGTAACAACAATGGAGTTATGTAATTACCTTGATAAATTGTAAGGCTTTAATTTAATTTTGCAGCTCTGACTTTTTGCAGGATCAGACACTACATGAACTATTCATTCTTGAAAATATTAAACAAAGGCAATTATGTATCAAAAATATTTAATTTTGGCAAATAAATATACAATTGAGCAAGTAAATACAAAATGCCACTGCCCTATTTATTTATATACCTATACTCATCCACATGCTAAGTACTACATTTTCATTATTTACAGAACTACATATCATACAGAAGGTATGGCTTGACTTAAACATAGGCTAAAATCAGAAAAAATATGTTTGTACATTGTAGATATTAATAAAGGAAGAGGCATGTCCATGATTCATTTACACTGTTGTTTCCTTTCTTCTGTACAGCACTGTAAATTTCCTACTCTTAACAGGAAAACCAGAAGTTGGTCTTCAAGACACGAGTAACTTTCTGGGCATTTGGGTCAAACTCAAATTGCTTTTTCCCATGGAAGAAATAGTAGTAGTCTAGGAATAAAAGCAAATTGAACAGGTAAATATTCACTTTTTTCCAACAAGTCTGAAAATTGAGTCACTTACTCAAGCAGCTTGCAGAAGTACCTTATTTAAATAACACTGTAACAGGGAGCCTATCGGGGCTGATCTCCGTATGGTCCGCCCACCTGTTCTTGGGCAAACCACCCACCTTCTCGTCTGCCATGCCTTGGTCTTAATTGATTAATTAATAGATGTAATTAGGTGGGAGGCTGCCCATTTACTGTCCCGCTGCTAGGGGGTGCTATCTACAGCTCCGTTCCTCCCCTATACCGCAGCCCAATTCTTGCTGATGACATCCTGATGTTTTCATACACGCCAATCCCCCACGATGGGGCCCAGAATCCTGCTGTAGGACCCCCAACTGAGTTTCTCCCTTCAGACGGACTCTGCCACCATCATACTGGGCTACAAATCTCCCTGCCACCAGTTGCCCTTTGGGTGTGGTCCCCTCACCAGGACCTTCGGCTTACACTAGCCCTCCAGGCCAGTCGGGACCCCAGGCCCCTGGCTCTTGGGCGTCCCTCTCGGTGGGCCTCCTTGCCCTTCTGACCTTCCAGGTCCTGGCCCCTGCCTGGGCCAGTCAGGGGAAGCTCTGGCAGGCCTTGATGTATGACCCATACTCTTATCCCAGGGTC
>NW_017728906.1:178896019-178897216 GCF_001723895.1 Crocodylus porosus | reverse complement strand
CGGGGCTTCCCTCCACAGGTGGGCTTAGATGGCCGTAGCCATGCCTGGCCCCAACTCTCCTCCTCAGAGTCTCAAACCCCCACAACTACCTCCGGTGTACCATGAGCCACTCTAAGGTGAGGGTTAGGGGTTAAGGTGCCCCAACCCGCCTTTCACCAGGGCGATCACTGGCCTGGCATTTCCTGGGGGCTCCCACGTCACTGGGAGTCCCACCAGGCCACCCACTCCCGGCAGGGTGTAGTTTTTGGTTGTACCCAGGACCAGGAGGCTCCTATCATCCCCTACAGCTCCTCCCTCACCTCTGGATGAAACTCAGCAGCCTTCAGGCCACGCAATGTTGTTGCCTTCCTCCGGCAGCCAAACTGCCTCATTTATATCAGCAGCCCTAAGCCTAAAATGGCTGCCCTCATTAGGCACCTGGAGGCCCTGCCACAAACACCATTTCTGACATGGATATATTTTCTTACTTTCTCAACACAGTAACATTGAATAGATTGGGACCAAGCTGTGATAGCCTTCCTCACATTAGATAGTACCGTAGTTCATAAGTGGCCCCTTTAACTCAGTACAGTAAAAGGCAAAATTCCACAGAAGTAGGGACATCAACGTTTCTATCTTTAGAAACATATGCAGCATTTTCCAACTGATTTAATCATGCCTTGAGAAGTAAATTTGTGCCTATTTTACAAGTGCTTAAGCTGAAACATGGAACATTTAAGTGGCTCTATCAAAGTCCACTTAAATGTAGAATTATCATTAAGCAGTTTTTTACTTCAGTCCTGTGCAGCCCACCTAACCACCTAATGCATCCTTGCTTGAGAGTTTCTACTTACTTTTATTCTGGAAAGCAGCATCCACTTTTCCATTGATTCCTGGAAATTCATTTTTTATCAGCTTTGGTTTCTTATCCATGGATTGACTTCTCTCATCATAACTGAGAAAAAAATAGAAACAACAGAAAAAAAATTTAAAACAAACTAAAGGGCAGCTAAACTGACACCAAAGCACAAAGAAGCTGCTACCTTTGAGCTAAGGTCATTTATCACTTAGATATCCTTATGCTAGTTTCTCAGATCATATACATCGGCACAACTCAATTGACTTCAGCAGAGCTATACCAATTTACACCACCTCAGAATATAACCAAATAATATTGAATACATATATTTGATTCATGCTTCTTTTCAAATTAAGGTT
>NW_017728906.1:178891815-178893239 GCF_001723895.1 Crocodylus porosus | reverse complement strand
TACCAGGCATGGCTTATGAATGCTGTGATGGTGGGGCACATGGAGCATCCCAGAGGAGTGCGGGGGACTCCCCTGCATGCTCAGTGGCAAACCTGGAAGTGGATCAGCTGTGGGGAGACCCCAGGTGCCCCGCCAGGCCCAGGAGGTAGCAGTCACTGACCCAGGAGAGGCATGCCCCGCCCCCCCCCCACACTCCGTGGTGGTCCACTTCCAGGTCTGCTGCTGAGCACTCTGGGCACCCGCCCCCGCCAATCACACACTTCTGTGGGATTCTCCATCCACCCCACCATGTCAGCATTCATGAGCTGCCTGGTACCTTGAGGTATGTAGGAAAAACATTTAAAGCTGTGTCTATGTCCAAATTCGTCGAATCTCTCCAAATCAATTTGGAGGGTTCTGATTCGATCCAGAGAGGTTAAAGGGTCTCCTGATTTGATTCGGATTCGGAGATTCGGCTACCAAATCGAGCCAAATCTCTGTCAGACTGAATCAGCAACCAAAACTTCACATAGCCCTAGCACTTTAACTGAAGCTTATTGAACAAGCTATGTAGTTTGGAAGCAAGGTTGTGAACACACACCTGGAACTTCTTTTAACATAATACAAGGTACTAGTTTGACTATTTTGGGCAAAATTCGTGATCTGTCTTTTTCCATACTGCTATTGATAGAATAATTTAGTAAAGAAAAGTGGAGTTGATTTGAGAGAACTTGCTTACTTGTCTTTAAAGAAAATTATTTCTCCACGGAAAGTGGTGACAGCATCCAAAGTCAACTCAGGGTTACATGCGCTTGGCACTGCAGGTTCTTTGGGACCGGTGGGTTCTCCAGGCCAATTAAATTCTGTGTCATTTTCAATGGGATTAGATGACTTTCCTACAGGAAACAATTTAGAGAACCATATAAAACTAGTAACTGATATGATGGATTTCAAATGACTTCAGTGGATTCTTATTCAAGCAATATCTAATACATCTATTAAACACATATTCCAATGAAAGCTTTTCAAATTATTGGAAGCCATAAACATTAAATAGTTAATATTTTTTATTACCATAGAGGTACTGAATGCCATTAATATCATCCTGATGGAGAGGGAATGCTGCCAGGTCAGACTTTCTGTAAACTGGGTACATCAGTGCATCAGGATGTGTAGAATGAAACAGTCCCAGTGAATGGCCAAACTCGTGAACAGCAACATGAAACAAGTTGATGCCTAACAAAATGCATAAAACAAGTTACATCTTTCTCTATTCCTACTTACAATAATAAAAGTATTGTACATACAGTGCAAGTAATAGAGGCTTTCAGTGACTGCAGAATACGTCCACAATCAAAGAAGCAGACAACAAAGCCAGATGCAGGGTGGGAGTCAGTTTACAATACAATAACAGTTAATTGTATTACAAAATGCAACCCCCCCCC
>NW_017728906.1:178890622-178891802 GCF_001723895.1 Crocodylus porosus | reverse complement strand
CCCCCCCCCAATATCCCAGCAGTTGTAAGGCTCAATGCAGCACCCACCAATTGCAAGGAAAACTGCAAAAAGTCCTAAGTAGGTTGGTTTCTGAAGGCCTCAGTGTTAATGGTAGCTATTGGTTGCTTGGAACAGTAGACAATCGTTCCACTTTCTTAGGTATTTTGTCTAGTCTGGGCACATCTACACATGACGCTACATCAGTGTAGTGATATGCTACGGAAATGTAGCAACCGTCAGCGTCTACATGTGACCAGCAGCTACTTTGCCATAGTGGCATGCTCCCTCCATATAGCACACCAGTATGGAGAAATAGCAGCTAAAAATAAAGTGCACCCAGCATACAGTGCAGTATGGGCTGCTACTGAGCCATGCTTTAGTACAGTAAAAGCTGTGTTTACTGGCATGAGTGGGGTAACCAGGGTGCTGGGTAGCTAAACATTCTGGTTATCTAAGGCAGAGGTTTTCAACCTTTTAGAAACCTAAAAGGGGGGTGGGGAAGGGGAAGGTGGTGGCAGCTGCACACAGAGCAGGGGCAGGGAGCGGGGTAGTGGTGGATAGCGCAGGGTGGTGGGTGGTGATGGCAGCCGTCACATGCAAGCTTTGCTGCCCTCCACCCCACCCCCCCACCATCTCCCTATGTCTGGATGGCTGGTTGGAAATTCTGGTTAGTAGGGTATTCTGGATAGCAGAATGCCGGCTAAGACAGTTTTTACTGTACTTCCTTTTGGAAGTACTAAAGCACGGTGCACTAGTAATGTCACTGTATGGGCATGTGTAGATGTGCCCACTTAGAAGTCAAACTTCAGGCAGTTAGTTGTGAAAACCTTGGCCCAAATAGGCTTACTCTCCTACCTTCTGATTTTAAGGTCCAGTCTTCCTCATCGTCAAAATGCGCATCTCCACCAATAGTTGAGCCAGGGGCAAAAGCATGAGCAAGAGTCCCACCAGGGCCATCAAAGGGAATAAAATCCTTGTGCTCTAAGGAAAGAGAAAGGTACAATAACTATCAAGGTAGGCACAGGCAGCAAAACATATAATATTCAATAGTTTGTATGCCATGATTTTGCAGCCCCGCTCTTCCACACAATTTTGACAAAATCTCTGTTTTTCAGGTGGAAAATGGGAAATGTGTACCAACTCATCCTTGGTATAGCTGTGAAATGGCCAGACTTTTATA
>NW_017728906.1:178888064-178890611 GCF_001723895.1 Crocodylus porosus | reverse complement strand
ATTGCTACCATGGGGTGGTACTTATGCAATGTCTTTTTTTGTGGAAAAAGATAATATGTGGAGGCTCCAAGCCTACGACTGGCTTAGTGAAGGCAGATTACTGTGCCTGCATAACACTGTAAATCCATGGCAGGAGCAAAGCTCCTAACTGTGAATCATTCAAAATAGAGCCCTTGGGTAAAATTTCAAAAGCAATCCAGCAACTTCAGAGCATAAATTATCAACGGAGAAGGCTCCGGCATCCAGCTGCCTGGGCCACTTTTGAACATGTTACCCTGGTCTTTTCATGAGTTATCTGTCCAGCATACATTGGGGATTATTAGAATAATAACTAATAAAATATTAAGGACTTCTTATAAAGTCACTTGTCAGCATGTAACACAAGTAGGAGTGCTAAAATTGGAGGTGGACAGAAATTCAGCTCCTATGTCTTGGTGCGAGGAGAAAGAAAAATTAAACGTAATAGAGAGTGACCTTACAACTTGTATTGGTACTGTGGATCCAAAAATGAGAAATCTAAATAATCATATGATGCTTCATTGTTCCTTTAATCTCCCACATCTGTATTCTCCGCTATTTTCTATTGCTGTTACCTACTGCATTATATCTAATTAGGGTCCTACAGACTTTTATGGACTTGATTAATTTTACTTGGATGAATATTGTTCAGTGGACCTGATTATCCTCTTCCCTGGAAAATGCATGGGGCAGAGCTTGGAAGGGAGAATTCTTGAAGACTGGTCCATATATGGTACCATTACAAGATGGAATTTGCACCTAGCAGCAAAGCACTTCAACCCTGTCATTAACTTTAAGCACATTACTGGTCCCACACAGAGGTAAATTTTTGCAGATTTGTAAATCCTATAGTGCCTGATTTGCCAGGATATATGACATGATAAACATGTCATATTAGACTCAGTCTCCTCATGCTACACACAACCTGTAAAATAAAGACGTAAATATTTGCAGAATCCAGGCCTGAGATTTTAGGACAGAACTACGTTTTCCTTTGTGCTTGTGCAATGGACCCCATTGCAAATTATAGTAAATAATCATGAATATTTTATCCATTTGCCACTAGAGATATTGAAGAGGATCATTTGGAGTTTTACCTCTGATTGCGAAGGAGATCATTATATCCGCAGCACCTTCATATGTCCTGATGAATTTCAATGGAGTTACGCTGCTCCACACTTTAAATGCCTTTTTGATTGCTGCATCTACATCTTGTGCGGTCAGGTCTGGTGTGTAATTCAGTATCCTTTAAAATATAATACCGAGAAAAAGATGGGTTCTTTCCAATGGCTATCACCTATTTAGAGAAACTTATTGTCTCTAGTTGAAGAAAATCCTTCTGGTTACCTGTATGTGAGAATGTTTTTCCCCCATTTTGGTTCTCCTGCAAAAGTGGAGAACTCAGCTGTATCTGGGAACCCACATCGAGGTTTCTGTATTAAGTTCATGGTATGAGAATCCAGTTTTCCAGTCACCTCCAGACCCATGAATTCCTGCACTTTTTTGATTTTGTCGACCACAAGCCTATTGCTTTTCCATTCGGAAGCAGGCTCCCCATCCTTTTCACTGCTGTAGTAATTTTTCACGTACTCCTAATGAAAAAAGATCTATTTGAGGAGGCTAGGCTATTTTAGATGTTGCAAAATTATACTAGATGTGTTTAGTGTTAAAAAACCAAATACATTATTACATATTATAAAACAATGTAATATAAAATATGTACCATATTACAATATTATTTCTAATTTGCTGCTTGTTGTCTCCGTGCTGTTAAAATTTATATTGTTTAGAGCTTTATATAATGGAATGTGGTAATATTTTGCAGGCATATTTTCTACTGATGTGGTGTGTCTACACAAGATGCTTACTTTGTATTAGCCTAATAACACTGTGCAAGAGCGTGGTGGTTAAAACCCGTGCTAATAGCCTACTGCACAGTGTTATTAGGCTAATGCGCAATAGGTGTCACAAAAATTGTGTGTTGGCACTACTTCATTAAGCAAGGACGAAACTAAATGTGCAGTAACTAAGGCACATTAATGACTGTGAAGGCGAACTCATGACAACTTAACATGATTATACTTATAATGTTATACCTGCAATGATTATCTCAGTTTCACAACTAACTTAGAATGCATTCAGATTAAGGAAACATTCAAAATAATATAACATGACGGTAAGCTGTTTTTGCTTTCCATGTGGTAGTTAAAGACTGGCAATAAATGAAGTTGTTTGAAGAACCTAGCTTATGACAACTTTCAGTAGTATTATGACATTTTACCATGCACTGTGTGCGCCAGCCATTTACTGTGTAATACATAATAATTCAGAGAGAATAAAATCATGATATGACAGTGATGCAAGATACAGGAAACCCTCGGTATTCGTGGGTTCAGAATTTGCAGTTTGAAATATTCCTCCAATGTCAAACCCACATTTTAAATACGCTTTAAACACTTCCTCGGCAGCTCCGCACTTGCTGCTGTCATACCAACTTTCCTGACAAATAATCTCATGCAGACCAACAGT
>NW_017728906.1:178886271-178888032 GCF_001723895.1 Crocodylus porosus | reverse complement strand
AACATCTACAGTATTAGGTTCAAAATTAGAATAGCATAATTTCTAATTGCTTTTGAAAAATATTGAAACCAAAATAAAAGTAAGAACCTTCCTTACAGATTTATGCAATTAATTATCTTTCAGAACTATCTGGAGCTATCCATAGTAAAATTGCATTTTTTTCAAACATTTGAAACCTGAGGAACCATTCAGGAAAATGATACCAAGAATATGCTCCCTTCCAGCGCTTGATGTTGCAAGGTCATATAAGGAAAGGCTTTTATAGGAAGGGGTGATTCCTAGTTTCACACCCATCCAGGTTTTATACATCTGCAGTTTGGAAAATGCTGCACTAAACTATTCTTCCTGCCGGGAGCTAGAGGCTCACATCCTCAGCTGTCGTAAACCAGTGTAAGCCCACTAACTTCCTAAGCCTTAAATGATTGATACCAACTGAGACTCTGATCTTTAGTGTCTACAGTCATTACCTTAAAAAGCTGCATATTTTCTTCTTCTTTCTTCTTTCCTATATCTGCAGGAAAAGCATAAGAAAATGCAGCATATGCTAACAGCAGAACTGGAAGGCTCTTCATTCTAACTTTCCCTTTTCTGGCTTGCGTTGAAGCAGCTTGTAGTTTTTACCTACCGTATACCTCTGTGGTTCACCTCTCTTAGCTTATATAGTTCTTGGGTGCTTCATAGTGTTACCTATAACATGACTCACAGGTTAAAACAGCCTCCGGGTGGCAACAGTATATATGCCAAACAATGGTTTTGTTGAAAAGAAGTTTGGCAGTACCATTCTTCTTCTTACAGCAGTTTCGCAAGCTTCAAACGTGATTAATGCCCAGGAAATATGTTGATATTTCTTTCTCATAAACTCACTTCCCTTTTTGTTAAGAAAAGTAGTATTTGAACCATTTAAAAAACCACAGTCTTATCTTTGAAATAGTTATTCATCAGAATAGTCCCAGTGAATTGAATTGAACGACTCAGGCATTATTTGCAGAATTGTGGCCTATAAGAAAAACAAATGAAACTTTGTCAGGTTCCAACATTTCTATGGGCAACTGAGTGAGGCAAGCACTTTATACTATACAATGGATTTGGGGAGGAATCTTATTTTTAATATGCTGTAATAACCTGTTGACTTTATTGCGGACTGGTACTGCAAGACACTGAGAAAGCTAAGTACTTCAGGTCTACTTTGAAGTAGTGTGACCATTTGCATTATTTTTATAGCTATAATAAGACCCTCATATATGTTACAAGTGCCCTCGTCTCCTGCCTGTTCCAGAAGGAAATTAAAATGCAGTTCTTAGTTCTGGTCAAGTTAAACTCTGCATAAATTGGGAGCGTTCTAAAAGTGTATGTGCTGCTTTGAGCCGACTGAATATGGGATATCTGGAGAACAAAACGGTCCCTAAAAGAAGCAGAACAGCCCCTTAAGCCTGTTCTACCTCTCACTGGGTGTGTCTATATGAGCTGTTTACTGCACAGTATGTAGCAAAACCCACAGTTTTTCTTCTTTTTTTCTTTTAAAATGCATTCCCTCCCCTGCCCCAACCATTTCCGACTTTTTCTTTCCCTCTGTATTCCCTATAGATAAGTATAAGTGAGCTAAGACATAGGATAAGCGTCAGCATTTTATTTTGGTAGCAAGTTGTATTTGTTTTGTTTTTTCTCCTTCTTTATATTGTATAATTATTATGCTTGTATTGATTTTTACTGTTCTATATTACTGTTTTACTGGTACTATATGATTTAGGCCTACATATGTAA
>NW_017728906.1:178866259-178868703 GCF_001723895.1 Crocodylus porosus | reverse complement strand
TAGCCAGGGCTCTTCTGAACTGGCTCAATGTGCTGTGACCCTGGGCGCACGTGAAGACATGGCACTCAGAATCAATAAACTCTGGAGCAACAAGCTCTGGAGTTTATTCATTCACATTAATATGCATGTGAAGACACACCCACGATCTTGCCACATGGGAGAGAGTGACCCCTATCTGTGGCCCCACCCTTATCTCTTGCTTGCACTAGAGATTTCTGCTGCTAGTGCAAGTCCCTCCTCACCAGAAGCACAGCAGATGATTCCTACATTGTCCGTTTTACCTGCTTTTGGCACAATTTGTCCTGGCAGAACCAAAATAAAAGAGCCATAATGGAACCCAGAATCAGGGCCTACCACTTTTGTTTTGGGTAAGATTTCCCTTTCTCTTATTAGGATGCTTCATTTTGAGTATGGACCAATCAGGGTCATTATCCTGGACACTGACTACAAGGTCTTAATGAAATGATGATCTCCAGCTCTTTACTGGTGTTTCCATTCACAGAGTCTCTCAAGCTCATCTCTATGACCTGCGTACCTGCTCTTGGAATACAGTGAAGAAGCAAAGGGTTTTTTAGTGATATTTTTATTGGACAAACTGTAGTTTGGAGGGATGTTGGAGAAGCTTTCAGGCACAAAACCCATTGTCATTTTAAGGTGGAGATTCCTCCTTCATTTCATTCTCCATTGCAAGTGGCACAGGCTGTCATGGGGACAAGCCAGAAGGGGCTTCATCAAAAAGATATTGAGAAATGGCAAATACGTTTCTGAAAGGAGAGGTATAGATTCATTAGATTACACTTTCTGATTTGTTTCCCTCTAGAGCATATCTATGGAAGCTGACAGAAAGTAGTCTCGGCAGTTAGACAGCAGGGCAAAGCTTGGGGCATCAGCTTTTGCTTTGTGGATGGTTGTATGGCTAGCTGGTGCACCAACAGGAAAATTATTCGGAAGACATGCATTTACACAGAACAAAAGAGTGCTGTTAGATCTGAGAAATGAAGGGAACTCTTGGGTTTGGTGCACTTTGAATGGCCAAATGTCAAGGTGGTAGCACTCTGAAGTGGTGAAGTTGAGGTGAGTGATGAAGACTGAAATGGAAAATATAGTCACTTAGTGTTGTGTTTTCATGTGTAGTTGTCTCTTTTGGCACATCCAAGTATTCTACTCTATGCTGACTAATCTTTATCTGCATCACAGAGCCCTGATGATGCTAGAGGAAGTATTAAGACTCACTCTCTGGATTGTAAGACATGACCTAAGGTCTTGACATGTATCATTAGCTCCCATTCACAGAGAAAGTTTTGCTGTGACGTTTATTTCCTTGCTTGGCAGGACTTGGAAACGTGGCTTCAACCTTTATTATTTTTTTTTCTTTTTTGAAGTTCTTGGCTAGGGGCAGGCAATTATTTTGTGCAGAGGGCTGCTTACTGAGTTTTGGCAAGCCATTGAGGGCCACATGACAGGCAGCCCAGGGCAGATAGATATTAATTTTCTAAAATTTTTAGGGGCCGCGGGCCAGATAAAATGGCCTGGCAGGCCGCGTCCAGCCCCCAGACTGTGTTTTGCCCCTCTCTGTTCTTGGCACTATCCTTTTGCTGCTCTAGAACCATTAGCTTACTATCGCTGCACTTTATCCACTACAGGAGCTTTCATAAGCCAGAGAGACGTTTCATAAAGCTTTACTTCTGAGGTGACTCTGCTTTGCTGTGATGTCCATATGGAGAAGTTTTGTTTCTGGATAAGAGAGGTTGACTTGCTGACTGATATACTGGCCAAATTTTTCAGGAATATCTAAATGTCTTGAACTTGTCAGGTACCTCATCCTTGCCCCTTGCTAGAACCCTTTTGAAGTCTGCACCTAGTAATCCCAGAAACATTTTCCCGCCAGAGTGGACGATAGCATTGTATATTGGGCATAATGTTCAGGAAAAATCTGAAATTCTGGCCTTTTCAGAGCTATTCATGCACATTCCCAGTTAGCATATTTAAATACCTTTTGAAATTGTACACTTTTAAACTCTGGTATAGAAAGGAGGAAGGTAAGGGTGGGGGAGTTGCACAGGGTTACCTTAAGATGCTTTGCTCTGAAACTGCCAAGAATGTAGCATGAGCCTCGTGACAATGCAGCCCCAAGGTGCTTCCTCATGCACCCAGCTCTGTTCTGGCCACGATGTACTCTGGCAGCTATTTCATAGCTACAGGCTGATGTACTTTAGTGCAGACCCACACGCAGAGAACTGCTGAGTGTCAAACTGCAATGCTGATCTGTGCCTAACAAAGATGTTTTGGCATCTCCTTCCTGGCTGTATTGCAAACCCTGAGGCCAATCTGGGTAAACACAGACCCATATGCATTATGCTGTTGAGGACGACAGCAGTGAAGGGATCGGCAGTGCCCCAGTTCTGAGTTCAGCTTGATAGAGATCTAGCATAGACAGGATAGTC
>NW_017728906.1:178859869-178861061 GCF_001723895.1 Crocodylus porosus | reverse complement strand
CCCCCCCCAATATATCCTATTGCACCTCACTCTCACCATTGTTGGTGGAAGGGCCTAGCCCCACCAACTTGCAGCTCCTGGGTGGGGCTGTAGCTACTGGGGACCTGCTTGGCCTTCCTGGCCTCCCGCTCACTCCAGGCAGCACGGAGGGAAGCAGCAGGGGAGGGAGATCTGCAGCTGGGCAGGGGCAGGGAGTGTGGGGATGGTGGCAGCATGGAGCCCATGCCCAGTGGGGTGGCGGGAGTGCAGAGCTCAGGTGGGCAGGGTGTGGGTATGAGGGATCTTGGTAGGGTGTGAGGACCCCCTATACCCTCTCTTCCATGGTGTACAGGCCTCATTGGTGGAAGCAGGAGCATCTGCAGTTGGTGAGTGCATGTTCCTGGAGCAGGTACTGCTGCCCGGGAGAATGTGGTTCCAGTCAGGGTTGCATGCAGGGGTGCGGAGTAGAGCCTGACTGGCTGTTTCTATCACAGGGGCTCAATAAGGCACACATGTAACTTCTGGCACTTGCATGGTACTGGGGGGAGCCCTGCACTGTAGCTGGTTGCCTTCCCTGCCCCCTGATGTGCAGATTCTGGGACTCCACTGGAAGTGGAGGGGATCCCTAACCCCTGCTTTCCCATGGAGTCCTGGAACCTGCGTGGCACGGGGTGGGGAAGGCTGCCGGCCTCAGCCCATGGGGCTTCCCCCCAGTGCCACATGAATGCCAGCAGGTGCATATGTATCACACGGAGCTCTCCCAATAGAGGTGGGTTGCACGCCTCATATGAAGGAAGGCTGCCTATGTAGGCGGAATCCAATCCTGATCACTAAATTGAAACTCATGAGCAAACCTCCTAATGACTTCACTGAGGTGGACAGTGTTCCTGCTGTACCCAGGCTGTGAAAATGTGTAACCTTACATATTAATCCTAAAAATATGCATACATTGCAGATTCAGATGACTGGTCAGTTCTGTCCAAAATCCAGAAATAGCTAATATGTCCATCTTCACATGAAGAAGGCCAGGTGGGTGGCGCTCCTCATCCCCATGTGCAGCACTGGCTGGAGCTGCATGCTGCTGGGCAGCATCTCCTGAGCTGAGCACAAGTGCCCTTCACCTGTGGTGGTCCTCCTGCCACTGGTGGGGGCTATGCACCATGGGAGGAGGATGTGGGAGATCCCCACACCCTGCCACGATCCCTCACCCCAC
>NW_017728906.1:178857532-178858933 GCF_001723895.1 Crocodylus porosus | reverse complement strand
CCCTAGACCTGCTCATGATGCACCTACTAATGCAAGAAAGAGTGCAGTTAGCCTTACTTATTATTACCTCATCACATTGGTGACTCATGGTCATTTTTGCATCGACCAAAAACATTTTTTGCATGTTTGAGAAAAGTTTAAATATCACTTTTCACCTGAAAAGACAGGGGAATTTATATAGGCAGAGTGCTGTTACCAAAGATGGCACTGAACCAGAACACTTTTGTCTTGCCAGAAGTGAAACTGCACCTTTAATGATTGTAATCTGCGAGGTATCTGAGTACATTCAAAAAGAGGGCACCTCTGACAATGGAGTGTCTCCTAGGGCTACTTCAGTGCCTATCCCTAACTAAGAAGGTCACTGAGTGAACCACCCTTGTTTTCTGTGGCACCTTTGCTTTCCGTTTTTGTTTCTCATCCAGGTACCACCAAAGAACATTGTGTGGTGCAGCTCCTGACCAGAGGCTGAGATTGATTATTCACACTTGCACAACTGTAACAAATCAGTATGATGATTGACAGTGGCTTGCTTATAAAGTTCTGGTCACCTGTTAGGAAACCCCATTATGCACCAAGGTGCAGTGGGGCAGGAGACATTTGTAAGATTTTTTTTAAAAAGGATTTGAAAGGACCTATCCTCCTTTGTATTGCTTGGGAAATTAAATTCTCTGAATTCTTCTTTGCTACCCTGTGATTACAAGATCAACTTAAGCATAAAAATATCATTAGAGAAAATACTTACCTGTCTTTAAAGAAGAATGTTTCCCCACGGAGAGTGGTGACAGCATCAAAAGTCAAGTGAGGGTCACACATGCCGGTTGTTGATGTTTCTGTTGTCTGGTCTATGGGGTTTGTGGACACTGAAGGCTCAGTAGAGGAGTGCGTTGGGGGTCCTTAGGGAAGAGGTAACAACATGCAGAATTTGAAGCTGGATTAATATTTGATATTGCAAAGTCAGAGAAATACTGTCTGCTGTAGGAGAACTTCATCAGTCTACTTTAAGTATTCCTATGATCCTCCCCCACTATCTGACTACCCCACAGTCTGTAATTCTGATAACCCTCTTCCAGGGTAAGAAGAAATTATTGCATCCTTTTTAGAGATATAAAACTGAGCCACAAAGAGGTAACCTGTGAACTCGCGCAAGATAGTGAATTGTATGACAAAGCAGGAATGTGAACATGGCCCTTCCGAGTCCTCAGCTAGACTGTAAGTTCTGACCTATCAGCCCTCACTGCCTTCTACCCGAAGCCATTAAAATTATGCCCACTGAGGTATGGCGTAATATTTTCAAGCCATGTCTTAAAGAAATATGTTTTAATACTTGTGGTATTAGAGATGCCAAGAGTGCAACTGGCTCCGCAAGTGTTGTTTTTTTGGCAGGAAGATGGATCTTTATTA
>NW_017728906.1:178852425-178855945 GCF_001723895.1 Crocodylus porosus | reverse complement strand
TGAAGTGCTTCCAAAAGGTAAAAGGCTGTGCATGGCATACATAAGTGTACTATGCAAAAACATTGCTAGCACGACCAGTTAGAGTCAAATTGTTACTTATTTTCCCTAAATAAATATTTTTGTGATACCAGATATTAAAGCAACTTTTCATAATGCAGAAAGATGAATACTTATGAATAATCAAGATTTATTTAATTTTGTAAGTCCCAGGTTCTCTGCTTCCAAGGAAACTTTATACATTCCACTGGCACAACAGCCGCAATCTTTGAATTGAGTTCTGTGGAATCATAATGGCTTGTCACTGGTGTAAATAAAGTATCTAGCTGCAGACTGCAGGTTCAGACCTGTTATAGGTAGTTATTACTAAACTACACTATTTTTGGAGCACTTATGTTTTTACAGTGAAATCAAGCAAACATCCCATCTCTAACAAGTCGATAAAAATTATGTACTGGTTCTTTAAATCAAATGTTATGTATGCATAACCGCTCATGAAATGCTAAGTATCACTTACATCTAGAATCTTTTGTCCAGGTTTCATCCTCGTCAAAGTGCGCATCTCCACCAATGCCATAGCCAGGTGGGTAGGCATGAGCCAGAGTCCCACCAGGACCATCAAAGGAATAAAAGTCTCCGTGAGCTGGAAAACACAAGTAAAATGGCATCCTTTTCACTTAGGTCAATAAAAAAGATCAGTTCTTATCATGAATATGAAACAGTTCTCTTACATCTAGATGCAAAGGAGATCCTTATATCTGCATCAGTGTCGTTAACCCTGGTGAATGTCAATGGGGTCACGTTGCTCCAGACTTTGAAAGCTTTCTCAATGGCTTCCTCTATATCAGCTGGTGCCAGGTCTGGTGTATAGTTTTCAATCCTTGAAAACACAGAATAAGTAAGTAAGTAACTGCAACGAGCTGAAATACAACAAGCAACATATATACCTGTGTCAGCCTCCAACGTTTTGCTAGTTTGCTGCCCATGTATTAGTGATTGTACAGCCTATCTTTTAAAAATTATCTGTTTGGAAAATGGTCTGCACCTGCCTCTGTTTGTTTAGTACAACAGAACTGCGATTTTGACTGGGGATATTATGAAAGAGATCATAAGGGCAAAGTATGATAAGAGTAAATAATACACATTTCAGTAATCATTTTTATGTAGAGCACAGTGATCTCCACTGTTAATCAACAAACATACTAAAATATTACCTATATTTCAAATTCTGTGTTTTCCAATTTGGAGACATGGGAAAAGTGCTGTACTGTCGCACATCAGGTATTCCACACCTGGGCTGCTTCATCACTTCCACAGTCTTGAAATTCAAATCCCCAGTTACTTCCAGTCCATAGAACGCCTGCATTTCTCGGATTTTATCAGTCACAGGATTGAGACTCTTCCTTCTAAAGGCAGGTCTTTCCTCTTTTCCAAGGTTGAAGAATTTTTGCAGATATTTCTAATGGGGAAAAGTCCATATTTAAGGCATTAATATTTCTTGTAGAATGTGCACTATGTTAGCAACAGCTATATAGTTTTTCCTGTGATCTTAATACACTAACATACTCGTTTTGCCCATGAAATTAATTCACATGTACTATCACATGTAATTCACTAGAATCATTACCTTAGCAAGCAGCAGATCTTCACTTTCCTTTTCTGTTTCTGGTGCAATTGGAAAGGTATAAGCAAATGCCACATATAGTAACATCAGGAATGGAAGGCTCTTCATTTTCAACTTCAGTTCTTTATCGTACCAGGGGCTTAACTAAACCTCTTGATCCCTCCCTCCTCTATTCATGTCTCTCCCCTGTCCTGTGTATATATATTCACTTGTAAACTCTGTAGAGTCCTCAGTAGTATGACTCACAGATTCTGTCATCCTCTGATTTGCCACAGAATTAGAAAACATTATTTTTTAGCAAGGGTGACACACAACAGATAACTTGGTCTGAAAAACCCTGATTGTGCAATATATCTAAACAGTGGCCTGACTACTTTCATATCCGTACGAATTTCATGCAAATGTTCATATCTGAATTTACACATGTAAATCCATATCTAGGCACCAGTAAGAAATGGTTCTGATTTTTGGACATGCTATAAGCCTGCAAATCCCACTAAGGTGCATCCATTTCCTCTTACCCATGATATGAGTTTTGTAGGAGCCTTTTTTTAACACCCTTCACGGTGAACAGAAGTTCACGGTTGGTTCGGCGGGGGGGGCGGGGGACACATGAGGAATCTAGCTGGGGCTGAGAGCCCACAGCCAGGTTCCCATTGCAACAGCCAGGCCTCTCTGCCAGTGCTTGCTGTTTTCAGAACGGGGGGAAAGGCAGTGGAGGGACCTCATTCTTGGGGCTCCCCAGCTAGTGCTGAAGGAGGGGGTGGTGAATTGGAGCACCCGGTGGGGGGGAGGGAAGGCTGAAAACCCCCCAGACTGAAATCCCTCCGCTTCCTTTCCCCCCTCTCATTCTGAAAACTGAGACAGGCTGGGAGCTCCACAGACACAAGTTACAAAAGATGCTACATTTTGTAACATTTTTATCTGATACCTCATACAATGAGGGATCATATTTTCACCTAATCTGTCATTTTTAAAGCTGTTTGCAGCTGTGCACTTGTGTTTGGTGACAGCTATAAAGTGCTTTCTGTGGCCAGGTCAGGCAAAAATTGCCTCTTCTGTCTGCACCCATAATGAACACTGAGCCAATGTAGCTCTGTATGGAAGAACAGCACTTACAGACAGTTTGGGACAAAGTTGTGTGGGGTTTGAGAAAAGTCTTCCTCCAAGGCCCAAGAACGACTGCAAGAACAAACTCTGGTGGCCCCTCTAAGCCAAAGTCTCGATTAGGCTGGCCTGGCTCATTTTGAGGCCTTTGAAATAATGGATGTATGATGCTATTCCCATGCTCACCCCTACTCAGTGGGTGTGTCTACACATTCATTAATACATTTTTGCTACTTCACATTAATTTACTACCTCTAATCTGAGATACTAAATAAATGCACATTAGGCTGTCGTAATGTGCAGTAGCAAAAGCATACACTTTTTAAATGCCACCTAATGCACAGTAGCCTATTTTTACTGTGCATTAACATATTAACATGGTTTTTGGTGTGATGTTTTAATGCGCAGTAAAATAGTCTACTGCACATTAAAGTGCATGTGTAGACATACCCACTCTGTACCCCTCATCATTGCTTATTGGACACTCTGTGAAAGGGCATTCAGCAAAGCACCATCTAAATATATGCTGGTCCACATGGGTTCAAAGGGAGTAGAAGAAAGGGCAGGATTCACCCACAATAAGTTTAGTGAAGAAATCCCCTCAGCACGCCCAGGATGTTATTTTCAAACATGTCTAGTAAGGTCAAATCAAGGCCAGTTTCCCTTGGATCAAGGCCATGCCCTCATCCTCAGGCCAGGTTTCAGACTGCAGATCTCAGCTACTGTGGTGATTTGGTTGTTTTTGAAAGGTCGCTGGAATTTGCAAACCCTGAAAAAGTGGGCGGGGGGGGG
>NW_017728906.1:178832385-178833443 GCF_001723895.1 Crocodylus porosus | reverse complement strand
CCCGGCCCAGCCCCCATGGGCAAGAGCCCAGTGCAGCTGTGGCACCAGCCTGCAATGGCAGCCCACCCTGCCCCATGCAGATCTGGTGTTACACACCCACCATACCCTCCTGAGGTGTGTGCAGGGCAGGAGCCAGCCCCCCACACACACACTCCCCGGATGAGCCGCTCACAGCTCTGTCCCACACCCCACCCCAGCCACCCCAGCTGAGCAGCGCTTGTCCCAGCCCCACTCCCTCCCTCACTGCGAGGGCCTCAATCTGCCCCTACATACCCCTTTCCTCCCCCACCCTTTCCCCCACACCAGACTTACCAGCCTGACGCTGGTTTCCAATCTGCTGGGCTGTATATCAGAATTGAATCAGCATCAACCAATATGACTCCTTAAAATATCGGCCATTGGTATCGGCTGAAAAAGTCCATATTTGTAACTATTAGTTATAATGGTGAAACTGAAAAGGTGAGACAAATGGGGGACAACATCAAGGGTATAGTACACTGAAGTATGCAGAAGACACAATATGTCTTCACAATGTGTTCAGTGTTTATTAGATATATCAAAGCTGTCAGTGTGGCAGTAATACAAACATATTTGGTAAAAATCACAAGAAATTGTTAAAAGAAAATCCCAAGCATAATAACAACTTTTGCAAGATATGAATAGCTGACTTCATCATCCTATGTCAGTGACTCATTTCTTGCCAAAGGGACTTCCAGAAAACCTGCTAAAGATATGTTGCTAGGACATGAGTTTGGTTCAGTGACCCATAGCTAGTTTACTTCTATCTGGGACTAATTATTTCTTAGAATCATCTACGCATGACTCATACGCTTATGGTGTATTTAGCGAATGAGTTGATGATTACTACCTGCCCAAAGTTCTATTATTGTGCAAAAATTATTCACAGATGTTCCCCTTTCCCTGAAGCAATCACGTACCCATCTTTCACACCTGCAGAGCTATGCAGATGGAAACTGAGAAAATGCATACGAGAAATGGGAGAAAGGGAGAAAGGAGGACCCAGGAAACTATAGGCCCATAAGCCTCACATTGGTCTT
>NW_017728906.1:178814457-178830517 GCF_001723895.1 Crocodylus porosus | reverse complement strand
GACTTATGAAAAAAGCCTAAAAGAACCAGGGTTATTTAGTCTGGAAAAGAGAAAAACGTGGGCAACAAAATGGTGAGGGGCTTATGAGGCAAGACAGGGGGAATTGGGCTTATTTAGTTTAAAGAAGATGAGATTGAGAGGGGACTTAATAACAGTTTTTGACTACCTAAAAGGGGTTTCAAAAGAAGATGGAGCTGGACTGTTCTCAGTGGTGGCAGATAACAGAACAAGGAGCAATCGTCTCAAGTTGCAGCAAGGGAAGTTTAGGTTAGATATTAGGAAGAATTTTCTTACTAGGAGTGTAATAAAAAACTGGAACAGGTTACCCAGAGAGGTGGTGGAAGCTCCATCCTTGGAGATTTTCAAAAGCCAGCTAGACAAAACTTTGACTGGGATGATCCTGTTGGGGCTAGTCCTGTGTTGAACAGGGGGCTGGACTAGATGATCTCCTGAGGTCCCTTCCAAACCCAACTTTTTTATGATTCTGTGATTCTATGATTTGAAAACAGCTCTCAAGTACCTGAAGCGGGTTATAAAGAGGATGAGAATAATTGTTTTTTCTGCAGCTAAGGAAATTTAGATTGGAGATCAGGAAGTACTTTCTGCTTATGAGGGTGGTTAAGCATTGAAACAGGCTACTTAAAGGAGTTGTAGAATCTCCACCCCCAGAAATTTTCAAGACCAGGTTAAACAGACACTTGAGAGGTATAATTTAATCAGGGACAATCCTGCTTAGAGCAAGGGGCAGGACTAGATGACCTTATGACCAGGGATCCTGGTTTTCTCTGATAAAAAAAATTCCCCAATTTTTGGAGTAAAAGAAGTAACTCAAATATCCACATTTTTCTGTGATTAAAATGAAACACCACTGTATATAGATAGCTATCTATATATAGCTAATTCCCCAATTTGGGAATTTAAAAAAGTAACCCAAAATCCACATTTTTCCGTGATTAAAATGGAACACCACTGTATATAGGTAACTATTAAAAGGAAAATGGTGTTTCATTTTAATCATGGAAAAATGTGGATTTTGGATTGCTTTTTTAAATCCCAAAATTGGGGATTTTTTTTTATCAGAGAAAACCAGTATTCCTGCTTATAAGGTCCCTGCCAGCCCTACTTTTCTATGTTTCTATGAAATAAATGGAAGCTAATTCTACCCATCTATACAACCTTCCCTACTCTCAGCACAGGAAAAAAAAGTTGTTATATGCTTTTTTCCCCACAGTTTTGCATTATTTGTGCAAGAGTATTCTTAGCCACAGAGACTTCCTGTGTATCGCCACCTCATCATTTTTAGGTCTTCACATTTAAATTGAAAACATATGCAATTTAGAAATTAATCAGTTCAAAACAACATACCACCTGTAAATACAATGGGCTTTTTTCTTTGTCTTTTATTATTTGTTTACATGTTCACTAATCCTTGCTCAATGTGTTTTATCACTTGCAAGACTTCTGAACCTCAAGTTAGTTTGCAGTTTACCTTGATTTATTATATCATTTCTCAGAAGCAAAAACTGGATATTTAAGGGATAACAAGAACATAAAGGGAAAAAATAGTGACTGGAACATGAGAAATGAAGGGTGTGTGTTTTTTCAGAATGTTAGACACGAATAGAAAGGTAGTGAGATAGCATAACGCAGAACCGATCTTGGACAAGGATGGTAAAAGAGGACACATTGTGCCAGTGCTAGAAATCTGCTGTGCTAGAAGGCTAGTGTTGCCGTTGAATAAATGCTACTGGAAATTGTTATTATGGGAAATTTCAGCTTCCCAGGCATAGTTTGAAGAACAAATTCTACTAATACTGGTAGAGCACAGTTATTCCTGAATGTGATAGCTATTATCTTCATTGGATAGTTACTGAATCAGCAAGAGCTGATGGTAATTTAGACTTCGTTTTGTAAGTTTTGAGGTCTTATAAATTTGTATTTCGAATTCAGTGTCACAATTTGAATCGGTTTAATTTAAAATGCGAGTAAAAATTAAATTTGGTCTGTAACTAAGATTTGTGAGTTACAAAAGATAACAGTTGATAAACTAAGGGCGCGTCTACACATTGGTGCATGGCAACATTGCTACAGCACTGTGCTTTAGTAGTTCCTTTTAGACGTACTAAAGCATGGCACAGTATATAATGAAAATGAGAAAACAGATAGCAGAAAGAAAGCTGCTGTGCAGTTAGGAGGGACACAAATTAAAGATTACAGTCCAAAGCCTAAACTAAAGTCATGACTTCACTTTCACTATGCTGAGGAGGGAGGTAAAAGCGGAATGACTTAATCACAGATGGGCACAGAAAAGTAAATTACCACATTCAAGATGGAAGTAAAACTCAAAGGGCCAGATCCTATTTTGCCTAACCGGACTTACATAACCTGTAACTGCTTTTTCTGGCAACTGTGCACAATTTAGATTCCACATAGATGTGCTCACCCATGCTTTCCTACTGAGCATGCTCAGTAGGCTGCACAACTTCTGGGGGAAAGTAGAATTGCCCAAGCATGCTCATAATGCCAAGCCTTTAGTCACCAAAACATTGTAAAGGATGAGGAAGAAAAGGCAGCTACTCCTTCAACTCTCTAGCCAAGCAGCTAAGGCATTTGAAGGAGTGGGAAACCTGGGTTCTAGACCTACCTCACCAGAGGATAGCTTGAGCCTGTATTTTCTGCCAAAGATACTGTAATCAGCAGGCCAGGCTCACTATTGCCCATAGTACCCTCTACCCCCCCAAGTGAAGCTGAGCCACTGGGAAGTCAAATGGGGCAAGATGTGCAAGTCAGAGAAGAAGTAGGTCAGTGAGGAAAAGTTGCTTTCCTCCTGGTCCCATATATCTTTCTCTCGTGGGTGGAGAAGATGGGAATTAATAAGAATTGTAAAATAAGTAGCATAATGTGGGGATGATCATGAGTTACACTGAATGTGAAGTATTTTAGTTGAGTTGATTCAGCATTGCTCTTTGGATTGTACTTGTCTAATACTTTCCCTCCTTGGCAATAAAAGTCATATGTTGATTAAGTTTGTCATATTCAGTTATGAGACACTGTCAATAAAGATGATGATCAGTATACCATTCAGGAAGACTTGGATGACTTTAAGGAATGAAGTAAGAAAAACTGGATGAAATGTAATAGTATTATGTGCAGGGTCATGCGCTGAGAAACTAACCACAAAAATTCCTGTCACAGGCTGGAAACTCATCAGTGAAAATGACCAAGAAAGAAAAGGACCAGTGTAAATATGGATGATAATGAAAAAGACAAAAGAAATTTTAGCAAAGGTATTTCCAGCAGAGACAGAAAAGCTACATATTTCCTTACAGACCACACCCCTCCAAGTAAGACACACCTTGTTTATGGAAAGGCATAATGAAGAAAAAATAATTTTCATGAGTTATGGCTCTTTGAGAACAGAGTCTAATCTTATGCTCACTTACCCTCCCCTTCCTGCACAGGCAATAGCTACAGTTTTAACCCTTTCACAGCTGAATTATTAGCAGCTCTTGGCTGCTGTGCCAAAAGCTGAAACTGAAGCTGCAGCTGAAGACTGGACTACATTGGTGGATCCAGGATTTTGAAAACAACTAGAAAGAATCTGCAGGCCTGTGAAACATAAGAAGGGAGGTTCAACAGACAGCAGCATTGCCAAAGGAAGGAGAGCCTGACTAGGGGAATACGGAGACCATTAAAACGGAGAGACCATTAACACCTGTAGAGTGAGGACCAATTAGAGTAAATCAGGTAGAGATAATAAGCCATGAAATCAGTTAGCTCTAGCACTGCATCTGACTAGAAATCCCACTACTTCCAAGCAGATGAATATAAATGTTGGGTGGAGTAGGAATCAAAGCAGGGTGCAAATGAACCTCTACATCCCCCTGGAACATCCTCCGCTGGATCTTGCCCCTCTCTCCATGCAGCTTCTAGAGGGAAGAGAAGCAGAAGCCACCTTACAGCATCTCCATGCTTCTATTCTGGGCAAAAAATTAGCATCCCCACTTAATACATACACCCTTATTTTGGAAGGCTAATTCTTGGGGAAAAAGTGTGTGTGGTAAGGTCAGTAAATGTGGTATTAAATGAATAGATTTCATAGACATTAGGGGCTGAAAGGGACCTCATGAGATCGTCAAGTTCAGCCCCCCTGCCAGAGGCATGAAGTCTGCAGGGATCAAATTATCCCAGCAAGATAAACATCCAAATGCTTTTTGAATGAGTCCAGAGTAGGTGCTTTTACCACCTCTGGGGGGAGTCTGTACCAGACCTTGGACACTTGGACTGTAAAGAAGTTTTTCCTTATACTGAGTCTGAATTAGCTTTCTAGAAGTTTGTGGCCATTAGACACAGTTATCCCTTGGGGAGCCCTAGTAAACAACTGTTCTCCCAGATCCTTATTCACCCCTCTTATATACTTATATGCAGCCACCAAGTCCCCCCTGAGCCTTCTCTTCGCCAGGCTAAAGAGTCCCATGTCCCTCAGCCTCTCGTAAGGCATGTTCTCTTGGATTTTGATCATCCGGATGGCTCTCCTCTGGACTCTCTCGAGCTTATCCACATCTCTTCTAAAGTGGGGCGGAGGGAGGGGCGGGTGGTACAAAACTAGAGGCAGTACTCCAGCTGTGGCCTCACTAAGGCTAAGTAAAGAGGAAGGATGACGTCCCTGGTTTTGCTTGAGATGCATCAGTGGATGCATGCCAGTTTGGTTCGCTTTGCCAGCCATGGCATCACATTGGTGGCTCATGTTCATCTTGCAGTCAATCAAGACCCCCAAGTCTCATTTAGTTAAGATGCTGGCAAGCATAGTACGGCCAAGTCTATAAGTATGATGCTGTTTTTTCCCCCAAGGTGTAGCACCCTGCGCTTCTCTACATTGAATGCCATCAGGTTTTGGTCCATCCACTTTGCAAGTGTATCCATGTCAGCCTGTATCTCCAACCCGTCCTCCAGCATGATCGCCTTCCCCCATATCTTAGTGCCATCCATGAACTTTGCCAGTCTGCATCTGATGCCCAAATCCAGATCATTAATGAAGATGTTGAAGAGTACCAGCCCGAGCACTGAGCACTGGGGGACTCCACTGGTAACCTTGCGTCATGTTGATTTGTTCCCATCAGCTAGTACCTGTTGGGTCTAGTGTCCTCTTGAAGTGTCTTCTCCCTTATGGGAGACCAAGTCAAAGGCCTTCTTGAAATCCAGATAAATAACATCAATCTTGCCTCCCTTGTCCAGGCAATGTGTCACCTGGTCATAGAAGGAGATGAGGTTGGTCAGGCAAGACCTTCCAGTAATAGAACCATATTGGCCAGCATTCAGCGGGTTGCCTTTCATTAGCCTGTTGCAGATGGATCCCTTGATAATTTTCTCCAAGATCTTTCCAGGGATGGATGTCAGACTGATATGTCTATAATTCCCTGGATCTTCCTTCCTCTTTTTCTTGAAGACTGAGACCACGTTGGCTCTTTTCCAGTCTTCCAGTACACCACCCAAGTGCCACAAGCTTTCAAATATCTTGGTCATAGGGAATGCTATGATGTCTGCCAGCTCTTTTAAGGCTGTTGAGTGCAATCTGTCTGGGCCTGCAGACTTATGGATGTCAAGCTGCTCGAGTTGTTCTTTCACTTGATCTACATCAATTGTGGGCTCATCTCCTGAGCCCTGGATGCTTCAAAGTATGCATGCTCAAACAGATGTTGAGAGGACTTCTAGGATGATTGAGGAAAATGGAGAGCCTATTTTATAAGAGGACACTAAAAAAGTTGCCTTGCTGGGCCAAGAGGAGATAAGATTACTTTCTTCAAGTATGCTGTAGGGAGTGGGAGGAGGGAAACACCAGGGAGGGAAAAGGACTTTATAAGCAAAAGTACAAGAAGAAATACTGGCCATGAAGAAATTGAAGATGGAAATTAAAGCAAGTTTCTAACCATTAGAGAGCAATGAGGTGCCAGAACAGTACTCTAACATGAATAATAGGAGAGGCAAAAAATGAAATAAAAATCCACTTACTTTACAGACACAGTTTAATCAGTTTCTGACATAACTTAAAATTGTGTGACTGCTCAAGCTAGCAGGGGGGAATTAAATCTGATGATTCAGTTTTTGTATTTATTACACATATATTAGTATTGCTGTTTCTTGTCTGCTGTTCACCTGAAAATGCTTTATAAACTGTTCTACTTTCTTTTGTATAGGAGTTCTTGAGATTTCTACCTACTTGTGCAAGATAGCTAAAATCAAGTATGTGGTTATAATGGTACCAAAAAAAATATTTTGGGCCCCTTTAAAAAAGCAGCTTTTTGGCCACTTTAAGAACCCCTTAGTAATTAGTCATGTTATCAAGTAAAAAGTATGAAAATCAGGAATCAATTTCAATAATGATACTGCTTTTACAATACATCCCCAAAATAAATAATTTTCTACTAAACGTTTGTGAAGTTGCAACGTATGACATAGACAGTCTGGATATGACTATACATAATCCAGATTAGCCTTCCTTGCTGACAAATCCCCACACAACTAAATACATGTCCATGACTGCGTGTGACCCACATACATTTTAAGTGCCTTGTGGAAACAGATATACACTGCAAGGCTGAGTCACTTTTAAACTGACGGCATTATACCTGTTAACAGAGTGTCAGATATTCACCTGGTCCAAATGAGTCTGAATTCAAGCTCTGGATTGACACTATCTTAGAACTTATATCATAGTTCTTCAATATGTATTCAATATGTATTACTGAATAACTGATGTAGGATGAAATGCCATTTTTCTTCTTGGTGACTAAAAGGCAACTTTCTAACCACGAGTGGCATTTTTGACACTTACATGCTGGGAGTGATTCTGTTTCCCCTGTAGCACAGACATGTAAATGTGCTTGCCTAGACTGAGCTTGTGCAGTAAGCTATACACTAGCTGGAAGATGTGCACCTCTGTACACATGCCCATTCTGATTGGGTTCCTATATCTAAGTCATAAATAGGCAGCCAGGCACAAACGCATGACTAAGAGGAATCCAAGGTAAAAAAGCCACTTTTTTTTACCTTTTATTACTCCTATGGAGTGTCTCTGTTTGGCCTTTTTATCCTCTGCTCTTTTCTCCCTCCCTTCCCTGCTTTACCTTTTGTCTTTCTAATTTCTACCTATTTACATTCTCACTGACATCCTGCCACACTTCTAGCTTCTCTCATTTCTTTCAGTCTCAGAACAGCAGAGACTCCCTATGCCTGAAGGAGGGTGATTGCACCTGAAAGTTTACTAAGAACTCTTTTCCAGCTACTCAGTTGGTCTAATAAAAGATATCACATCTACCCAGAAAACCTTGCCTGACTAGTAGGAAGGCCTTCTTATCTCTTAGGCCAAATAGCAGAGTGGCCACGTAACCAGGAAGATAAAGAGCTGGATTTTGGGCCTCTCTAACCCAGAGGGGGTTAAGCCTGCAGATCCCTGATTTCCCAGCACAGTGCTCTAACCATCATATCACAAGTTAGCCATTATATGGTCAGCTCCTTTTAAAGCTGACCTCTGGACAAATCTGTGTTGTGGTGGTTGGAGCTCATTGAGATGGCTGCTGTTCTGAAAAGGAACAGGCTTTGGGTTCTGTAGCGATCATCGGGTTCAGCAAAGACAGTCACAAATGAAAAGAACTAAACAACAGCCTCTATTATGGAGCCGTAGGCAAGCTTTGCAGACCTCTTGCCTATAACTAACAGCACGGGCAGATCCACGATTATGATAATGGGGATGCAGCCACGCATCTTTTGGTTGTGCAATTCGTGCACAGGGAAGGGAGCTCGCTGTGCATGTGAAACACTGCCGAAAGGCATGTGGCCCCCCCCTTATTGTGGTGCTGGAAGCCAATGAGTTCATCTGCGTGTCAGCAGAGTGCCTGTTAGGGGCTCTACATGTACCATGACTTCCATGAGCTTATTAAGGGGGTTGGTGCAGGCTTTGCCTGGAGTCCCTGCTTTCAAGCAGCTCTGAAGGGCAGGGGAGAGGAAGGGACAAGTGGCTGTGGTGCTCAGTCCCTGGCACTCCTCCCCTCCTTTTCACAGCTGCTGAATTCGGGGAGGAGGGCAGGGGAAGGGAGAAAGGGAGGGAAGAGCAAGGAGCAGCAACACTTACTTCCTGTGCTTCAAACTGCTTGGAAGCAGGGACCTGGGGAAGAGCCCACACTGACCACACTGGCCAGCAGATGAATTCAGTCGAGCTCAAAGCACAGGCAGAGCTCCCAGTGACAGCTCTGCTGACATGCTGCTGAGCTCTGACAGCCTCTGGATCCACCCCAACTACCAGCTGCTCCCTGATTAAACCATCTCCCAATTCCCAAGTTTTCTAAAGTAGGGAGCGCCTGTAATTAATAACTTTTATCACTACAGGTTCTATTGTGGAACCTAGCTCCCAACAGGCTAGAAACTTCCCATCTGCACTCTTCTGCACTTATTTTATCTAATCACTAATACATGCAATGGTCAAAAGCTACTCTGGAAGTTGGCTGAAATAATGCTTTGCCTGTGGCCAGGTAATTAGATCACCGTGTGCTAGCAAATCAGACAGAGATACAGGTTCAAAACCACTTTGGGTGAGGGAGATGGCCTAAAACCTGGGTTTCCAGTGCTATAGCCCTAACCACTCAGCTATTGGGGTAATACATGTGTCTCAACTTATGCTCAAGTATGTGCATGCTTATAGAACCACAGTATAAAGCCAGAACCAAAATCAGGCAGGGAGACAGCAAGAAAATTGCTATTTAGATACACAAAAGAAAACAGAATTCAGCCACCTTTTATTTAACAGCTATTTCCTATATCTGTCATTTTTCTGTGTTACTTCATTTCTTTATTTGAGAGGGTTAAATAAAGCAGGTAGAAAAAATAAACAGAAAAAATAATACTACTTTTCTTATGTCATAGTACAATACTTGATTGAAAACCAGGAATTCAGCCATGACATCCACATTGAAACAGATAAAGTACAAGTTACATTGATAAAATTATATAACATATACATACTCATTTTATCAACGTAACCTGTACTCTATCTGTTTCACGATATATATTAATATATGTATTACTGCTCAAGGCAGTGCTTACTTAGACAAAACCCTTACTGAAGTCAGTGGGAATTCAGCCAGGTCAAGGATTACAGGTTTAGACTTTGTGATTATTGCTGATATGAGGCTACAGGAAATTACTTACTGAGGGATGTATTTACAAGCCCATGGTGTTTGTACTGTGGTAATTATTTACTCATGTGTCACATCTATGGTCATGGTGAAATCTCACCTTGTTTTAAAAGTCTACACCCTTATGGAAAAAAGAGCTTGGGAGACTTTGTATTGCTATCAACTTCACGTAGAATAACTGTACAGGCTTTTCTAAACTTCATGGGTGAAATCCTGGCTCTGCTAATGTTATAACTCTCTCTTATAGACTTCGGTGCGGCTAGGAACATAACCTAAATACTAGCAGAAGTCTGTATCTTATAGACTATCTGATCAGCAATGCACATGCTTTCATGAGCAAGAATGCTAAAACTAGTATACGGATTGGTTTTCAAAACTATTGGCTGTGAACACTGTGTTATACCAATATGTTAGATAGCAGAAATGGGCAAATTTATCAAGCCCACTTTGTCATCATAGTTACATGCATGCCAGTAACGAGAAGGTTTGAATCCCATTACAAAGAGACCAGGAAAAATGAGCAAATGATTTATCAAAAGAAAAATCTGTTGATAAAATGGAGCAAAGTATAAGCAGAAGGGACAGAGCCAGAGAGATTGTGATAAGAGTAGAGTGAAGAGGAGAGATTTGAATGAAAAATACATGTATAGTTCCTCAGCTGATAATAGAGCAACAGCTGGAGATAGCAAAAGCAACTGGATTTACTTCTACTGGTGATCCACCCCTTTGCCCCATTGTGTGGAGTGGAGAGAAATTAACTTGAATCAGGGAGATGACAGTAAGACATGAAGTCGATTGACTCTGTCAGCACTGCTTGAAGAGAAATACAGATGTTCCTCCCAGCAGCTGGTTTTAAAGTTTGGGTGGAGCAGGAATTAAAGGGAGGTGCAACTATGCCATTGCACCTCCTCCTCTAAATCTGCCCCTGCTTAAAACAATGCAAACTTTTCTAACTCTGTGGAAATCAGTGAAGTTGCACTTTTGTAAAATGGGGTGAACTGAGGGATTACTAAAGCCCTTTAGGTGAAGCTATCTCTACCTTTTTTCTAATAAGACCTCAAACTTTATGAGTCTTGTCCTCTGACTTCAATTTTGACAAATCTTTTCGAACTGAAAGTATTTCTAATACAGTTAGTTTCCTTCAAATTAGATTAAAGAAATTACATAATGGGCGCATCTACACATGATGCTACATTGCCGCCCTGACTGTGAAGTAGTGCTTCTTGATGTCTTGCCTGAACCTACTCTCAGTCAACTTGTGGCCATTATTCCACTGGTCCCCGCTGGCAAGTTTATAGACGGTCACCAGATCCCTCCTGAGCCTTCTCTTGTGAGAAGGTCCTGCAGCCTCTCCTTGTAGGGCCTGCCCTGCTGTCCCCAGATTATGTGAGTGGCCCCCCTCTGGACCCTCTCGATGCTGGCCACATCCCTCTTGAAGTGCAGTGCCCAGAACTGGGTGCAGTACTCCAACTGTGGCCTGACCAGTGTTGCATAGAGGGGGAGGATTGCCTCCTTGGACCTGCTCGTGATATATCTGTAGATGCATGACAAGGTGCGGTTAGCCTTCCTGACCGCATCCTCACATTGTCGGCTCATGTTCATCTTGGAATCAATAGTGACTCCAAGATCCCTTTCTGCCTCTGTGCTGATGAGAAGAGAGTTCCCCAGCCTACAGGTATGCTGCTGGTTCCTCCTTCCTAGGTGCAGTACCTTGCACTTGTCAGTATTAAATCCCATCCTATTCTCATCTGCCCACCCCTGTAACCTGTCCAGATCTAGTTGTAGCCTGTCCCTCCCTTCTAGCATGCCCACCTCTCCCCACATCTCAGAGTCATCCGTGAATTTGAACAAGGTGCTTTTCACCCCCTTGTCCAAGTTGCTGATGAAGATGTTATACAGTGTGGGCTCAAGGATCAAGCCCTGGGGGACCCCACTGCAAACGTCCCTCCAGGTCAAAAATGACCCATCCACCACCACTCTCTGGATTTGGCCCTCCAGCTAATTTGTGACCCATCTGACTGTGTAGGCATCAATGCCACAGTCACCTAATTTTTTGATGACAGTGGGGTGAGAGATAGTGTTGAAGGCCTTCCTAAAGTCCAGAAAGACCACGTCCACCGTGACACTGCATCTAAAGATTTTGTGACCTGGTCATAGAAGGCAACCAGGTTGGTCTGACAGGACCTGCCCCATATGAAACCATGTTAGTTGCGCCTAAGCATAATCTCCCCTGCTGGCCCCTCATAGATGTGCTCCTGGATAATTTTCTCAAAGACCTTCCCCAGGACCGAGGTAAGACTAATGGGCCTATAGTTTCCTGGATCCTCTGTCTTCCCCTTTTTGAAAATGGGGACCACAATGGCCCTTTTCCAGTCCTCTGGCATCTGGCCAGAGCACCATGAGTGCTCATAAAGCCATGCCAGGTGTCTCGCTATGACCCCTGCCAATTCCCTCAGCACCCTGGGGTGGAGAGGATATGGACCTGATGATTTGAACATGTCCAGCCCCACCGGAAGTTCCCTAACTGGGTCCTCTCTGACCCTAGGCCTGGCTGTTCCTCTCCTGAGTCTGTCCAGAATCCCAGTGGAAGGGATGTCCCAGTGCCTGCTCAGAAAAATGGAGGCAAAGAATTTGTTAAAGAGGTCAGCTTTATCATCCGGTGCAACCACCAGATTGCCAAGCATGTCCTGCAGGGGCCCCATGTTACCCAGTGCTTTCATTTTACTCCCTATGTAATAATCCTTGGATTATTAATTGATAATAGTTAATTTATTATCACTAGATAAAGCTATAAGGAAAGATATAAATTAAGGAAAAGATTTAATTAAGTAATTATAACTAGATAGAGATATAAGGAAAATAATCCTGTTAATAATCCTTTATTTATATTAAGGCAATCAATCTGGATCTAATCCTAGCTGGGTAGGCACTGTCTAGAACTTGACCTGATCCCAAAAATTTAGTAATTTTCTAATTAAGAGAAATTTTCACTCATGGGAACACTGTTATTCTTTTCTCTCAAAAGTGAGCTGGTCTCACAACCATATTATCCTAGTCTCTATGCAAGTTCTAGCAAGTGTTATTTCCTGCTATCTTAATAACCTGGTACATTTGTTCTTTTACTGGGCGTGTTAGGGCCCTCAAGGTCCTACTTATTTATACTTAACCCTTCCTTCTTAAAAAGGGAACAACTACTTCTGACGAATATTGAACTCTTTGCTTGCCACCCAACCCAAAACGTATTAATGAGATATTTAATAGTGATCATTAAAAAGGAAGGTATTTTGCAGCTCATTTAAAACAGAAAGAGCTGAAATGGGAAGTAACATAGGATTCTTGGATTAGCACGTAGAGCTGAGAGGTAAAAAAGACTGGAACTAGAGCTAACTTTAAGCAGCAGGAAGAGAATATGTAATGATTCAAAATAAGGATGTGAGCTAGTCAGTTGCATCATTCTAAACAAAACACCCACAGGGAAAGCTGGGTTTTCCCCTTACTACAAGTTGAAATCAAAAGTTTTTATTCTGGTCTCCAATGTTAGAAAAAAATGCAGAAGATAAAGAAGAATCTCTCTAGAATTTATCTGGGATTGGATTCAACAATCCCTCCTGTTGAAGCTGCCTCACATGGAATAAAATACTTAAATACTCATGTAAGCAGGGGCTGGAACCTATGGTTCCAACCTCCATCCTTCCCCACACCTCCTTCTAGGTGACTGCCCTCTGTTGGATCACAGAGCCATCCCTGTTCTTTCTCTGACTCAGTAAATAATGAATTATGTATATAAAGTGCTTCTACAGTGCAAAAACCTTCCTCCAGAAGACTCAATACCCACTGGCCAGGGCACTCTCTGTGTTCTCATGTCATAGGTACGGTCTCTCCCATCCTGGCTAGATAGAGCTATTGTACAAATTAAGCAGTATTGCTGACCCCTGATGACCCTAATTTTGTCCATGTTTTGTGGGGACAGGCTTGATAAGATCATGACTATATATGAGGCCTCACTAGACTGGGCAGTACTGAGTTTGTGCATCTCCACTGGTCTTTGGCATGCATTTAGCTACTCTGTATTGCTTAAGCTTTGACAAGGTGTACCAGCCCAACCACAAGAACTTAAGTGACCTTGGGCACATCTACACATACAATTAAGGCAACTCAATAAACTTCAGAGCTATTTCAGCCGGAGTCTGCTGTTCCTTGGCACTGTGTCTACACTTGTGCCTGGGACCACAGCAGTTTGAGCTAGTGTGGAACAGCCCTGGACTGGCAGCAAGCTTCAGGGATCAGCCCTGGGCTCTGAGTGGCAGCATCAGGTGGGGGAGAGTGCTGAAATGCAGAGCTGTGTGTCATGCACCCCCGCACTTTAGCACTCTCTGTCCCAGCCAGCCCATGCATTTTGGCAAAGTAACTGCGCCATAAAATAGTGCTTTCTGGGACAATGCTATCTTATGGTGGAGTTCATTAATTTGCTGCACCTTAATATTGGGTGCATGTGTAGATGGTGATGCTTTACTGTAGAGCTAATAAGTCTACTCCACGGTAAAACACATGTGTAGCCATACCCCTTAGAACTTAGATATCCAATGCTTATAGGAATGCAGGCATCTGCACAGCAGGTGAATGCCAGTGCTGACTAAATGTTGAATTTAGAGCCTTAAAGAGCTGTTTGATAAATCTAGGCACTGGTGTTTGAAGACATGAATAAGACTTTGTGGTGTTTCTATCTTCATTCTGCATTGTGATGAGATGTGCATGGTGTCACAGACATTGTCTAAGGCTTGCCTTACATAACACAGCTGTGTGTCAGCTGATTCATTTTCTGCCTAATAAGGATGTAAGTAATGTTTGTACACAGAAATGTTTCTATGCAGCCTAGAGAAAAGCAAGATTACCGGTCTAGTGTTAAAAATTCTTCCATTATTGTTTGAAGAAAGTTTATAACCAGGAACTTGATGACAAGATCACAGTAACCCCATCATTAAGCTAGAGAATGCAGGTTTTGGGAAGGGAAATAAGTTCTGCAGCCAATTGTCAAAGTAACCAGGCCACCAGATCACATTGATGTGTAGACCAAGACAAGCCGGACTCAGTGGACAGTGATGAGAGGAGAAGCAGTCCCACTGGCTAGAAAATCTCCTTTCTTTTATGTTTTACCTTTGATATAAGCCTACCATTTTCTTCAGTAAGGAAATAAAATGTGAATTATGAAGGGAATTAATTCACCAAATCATTCTTGGACTAAAGATTAGGAACTATATTGATGTATCAACTAATTTGATGTGAACGATAAAGAAGTCGGGATGTTTAATTGTCTAGTTAGTCTGTCCCCCTGCCATTCATATCTCTTCCTTCCTTCTCTTCCTCTTCCCCCCTGCCTCTCTCACCTTCTCTCTTCTTTGTCTTTCTGTTTAACTCACTCCCTCCACCAGCAAAACCTCACCCAAAAAACTGGAAAAATATATAGTGGAGCTACACTAACATTTTCAAGCAGTCACCCACTTCATCCACATGTGTCATTACCCAACCTCTCTCTTGTCTGCTTAAAATATAAGTCCGTTAGAGCAAGGGCCATTTCTTACTTTGTATTTGAACACTGCTTCTCTGTCTCTGTGAATGTGGAATACATTTCATCCATGTTCTTTGACTGTCCCAACCCTCTGAAGTGAAGGGAGCTGGTGACAATAAAACCAATTCCTCATTTGAAGAGTTCATTGTGAGATCTAGATCTCATTTTATATTATCACAAATATAATCCATAATGAATGATAGGTATTATTCTTAAACCATAATATTAGACAGCGAGAGCTGACCTAAGCCATGCCACATAGGTCTGTCTGGTATATTGATGATGTTATATAGGAAAAAAAGTGTTGGGTCTTGATCCCCCAAGATCATTAAAGCCAATGGAAGGTTTGCCATTAATTTTTAATAAGAACAAGAATAGACCATTTTTGTCAGTTGCGCAATATGGTGTTATTGAATATGGCATATTAATTATCACACCAAATCTTGCCATTAACTTATATCCTTATTAGGCAATAGTGAGTCTATTGGCTGTCATAAGCAACAGAGGAAGCTGAGTAATTTTGTGTTTAGTGTGTTTAAAAGATTAATATTTTACCAAGACAAGCTTCTCTAGAAAGTGATTTAACTAATTAGTTCCTAATGACACATGGCTTTCTTGGAATATCAGGAACTGTTCTAATTATATTCTCTCAACACAGTATAAACAGTGTATTGAGCTTATATATGACTGTTATTTGTGTAACTGGTTAATTTGAAGTTAGTGATACTGTAACTCAATTTAAACCATAGATTTGCACTGAAGCCTAGTTTGGTTCTGATAATTGCCTGATTTGTGAAGTAATGGTGAAAGACTTTATCTCAATGATGACATGCTTAAACCCTTAGTTTATAAACACAGGGTATATTTTTTTCATGTATACATATGTATCTTAATGGCTTTCTCTCACATATTACACTTTCTTTTATCCTAGTATCCATCCACACTTTTCTGTTCTGGCTGGTTACATTTTATATTGTAAAATGGTGGGCTGATTTTCCATTGGTTCATGCTTAGTAGTACATACTGAAGCACAGAGACACTTATTGATTCCTGCTGTCTCAGGGTGGTTCAAATTGGCACCCTTTACATAGGATATGCATTCTACAAACAGGGGAAATGTTTTTTGGGAGTCAAGGGGGTCAGGGATCAACAATGTTTGTAGATTGTGCTACCTTCCAAGGAGGGCTAGTTCAGGTAGCTATCTGCTCCGGTTTCATAGTTTCATAGTTTCTAGGGTCGGAAGCGACCTGAGTAGATCATCTAGTCCGACCCCCTGCCATGGCAGGAAAGAGTACTGGGGTCAAAC
>NW_017728906.1:178774292-178813845 GCF_001723895.1 Crocodylus porosus | reverse complement strand
CACATCTTAGTGTCATCAGCAAATTTGAACAGGGTGCTTTTTACCCCCTCGTCCAAGTCACTGATGAAGATGTTGAACAGTGCAGGCCTGAGGACCAAGCCCTGTAGAACCCAACTGCCCACATCTCTCCAGGCTGATGGGAGATGCCATGTGATCAACACCATGTTCAATTGTATTCACATAGTCTCAGATAACAGATCACAAGAACTGAAGCAGGTCCAAGGGCTAGAAAAATATTAGTGAAGGCACATTAATATATATGTGATGAGACAGAAATCTGGGAAAAAGTTTAGTTTAAGAAGGGCTCTAAACTGACAGTTCAAAAGAGTTGCATATTGAGAATGCTAGTACTTAGGCAAAGAACAAAAAAAAGACTATAAACTTTATGTTTCAGTGAGGTGATAACTGAAGGGGGTTAGGAAGAAAACTTCTGAGCAGATTTTTTCACGATTTTACAGAGATTGACTGCACATAACTCAAAAGCATTTGGTACTAACTACAGTCAGAGGCAAGATACTAGACTAGATATGCTACTGGTCTAAACCAGTGAGGAAATTCTTATGTTCTTATGCTTTAACCCTTAGACTTAGTTCTGAAGCCGTATATCTGTACCAGCATACTATGTAAAGTCAAACCATGAAAAGTCGAGTGCAAAAACTACCAAGAACAGAGTTAGAGGAGTCTGGAACTATTATACATATTTTTTTTAAGAAAACTTTTCCAATGTTTACTTACGGTAGCATGCACAATGCTGTGTTTGAGTCAGACTGTAGCAAGAATCTGTTTCCCAGTTAGTACACACACTCTCACATATGCATAGTAAACCCACATCCGATCTATTTTTTTGGTAAGTGACTCACTTTTGGAGTGTGTAACAAATCATTCTGAGTCTCAAGAACAGCATGAAGAAAATTCCCAAAAGCTAAATAGTGAGCTTCAAGTTTCCTTACTTCCTTAGCTGCTTTCTACCTTTCCAACACAGCACTGCCAAACTGCTTCTGATTTTATACATTTGAGATGTTTAAATATCCATTAGGACTTGTCAATGAAACATATGCAATCTGATAAGATTTCTCAACATCTTGATATTGAAGGTTGGACATTGAATGATTTCTCCTTCACACTAGGCACATCTACACATGCATTAATGTGCTTTATTTAATGTGCATTAAATCTAGGACCTACATTGTGAGATACTAGGAAAATGAATATAAGCCTGTCTTAATGTGCATTAATTAAAGTGCATGGGGCATTATTACATGTGCCCTAGGAGTGGGGGAGAAGGGTGTTTTAAGTAGAGTGGCTCCAAGAGCCACTCTACTTAAAACACCTGCAGAGTCTCGTGTATCAGTGTCCCCGTGCTTCAAAATGGTGGGATTCTTTTATCTAAAGCTTGTCAAAATGGCTTTAAAGCACCCCCCATATATACAATATGTGTGGTATATTGTAAAATATACCTCCCACATATACAATAATGTGTGGTAATTACCATGCTCCAGCCAGCCTTCATGTTTCATGTATCAGCATCCTCACACTTCAAAATGGCAGTGGGGGTGGGCAAAATGGTAGATCCAGCTAGTAGCCGGGCTTCATTTCCCAGCAGCATAGGTGATTGGTAGGGGAGTCACGTGCCTCCCTCAACAGGGCCGTCTCTGCTGCTACTGCTGCTGGCAGCTTCTGCAGGTGCTCATCAGTCTCATCCCCATTGCTGTTGGCTTCTGTGGGTGCTTGCCAGCCCCATCCCCACCACCACCATTGGCTTTTGCAGGTGCACCCAGACTGAGTAACCCATTCCCAGCAGGCCCTGTCCACATCAGTGTGGTTGGTTTCCTTGGAGACTCCAGCAGCAGCAGTGCCATGACTGTGTGGGGCCAGGGTTTCCATGGAGACTGGACTCTGCGGTGCTGACAGGGTGCGCAGCTGAGTGGGGAGCTGCTCTGGGGCTGGGGCTGGGGCTGGGATCTTGCAGTGGTGACAGTGTGGTCCAAGGCTGGGGCAGAGCCATGATCTGCTGCTCGTATGCCAGTTCCAGACAACACTGTCATTGCCGCAAACCTGGAGCAGTTCCCCACCCAGCTGGATGTCTTGCCAGTGTTGCTGGGGCTGGTCTCCATGGAAACCCTGGTCCCATGCCATCACGGTGTTGCCACTTCTGGGGTCTCCATGGAAACCAGCTGCACCAATGTGGGCAGGGGCTGTTGACCATGGGCCTGATCCAGCCCACAGGTCAGACTTTGCCTGCTCTGTACTACAGGGTACCTGGCTCTAGAAGCTTACTACTCCCCCCCCCCCCCCCCCAGCTCTCCCCTATTCAGTAATCTCACATGCCATACCTTTATGTTAAAATTAGTAGGAGAGGCTACATGGAAGGGAAGGCATGGTTTTAGAGAGACAAACTCAGTCTGGTCTGAGGTTCTCCCCAGCTTCTTCCCAATTTTACTTTCATTGAGCCTTTTAGCTCTGGGCCCATTGCTCAGGGATGCAAGCTCCTGTCTCAGCTCCAGTCATGCCCCATGAACTCAGGTTCCAGCACCTCTAATATCTACTACATAGGACTCAAAGCCACTAGCTGCCTATTTGCCCCTGCCATCTCTTGTCTTACAGTCCAGGCAAGATCAGCCTCCTGTAGCCACAGAACACACACTAGTCCAGCGGGTGGGCAATTATTTTGGCTAGAGGGCGACTTAATGAGTTTTGGTGAGCTGTTGAGCGCCATGAGAGTAGCTCTACCCCTTGACAGGTGCCCCACCCCCTGGATGCCATCTTGAGACTGGAAGCTCTGCCCCTAAGCCCTAGTTTTTGCCACCAGAAGTCCCCCCCACAAACCCACAGAAGTACTCTTATTGGGAGGGAAGGGTTGCCATCTTGGACACAGAACCCCCCTCCCACCCCAAATGATATGCTAAATGTCAAACACCTACTATAGCATATTTTAATTTTATTACAAAAATATTTTTCTCATGCTTTGTGTAGTGTATATAGAGGTGATTGCATAATAACTAAAGAAAGTCTTACTCATATTCTGTGTAGGGGTGTGTGCATGGTGAAGTGTGGGGGGGTTTGACAGGTGTGAAAACATGTGTTGGGGTAATAGGATATGTTGGGGTGTATATGTGAGGGTGCTGTGGAGGCAGAGTGTGAGTGTGTGGGGAGGAAGGGTGTGGGGACTCCCCCCCCGCAAGGTGCACAGCCCTTGCCACTGGCAGCAGCAGTAGGCAGTAAGCACTTGAGCCCAAGCAGGCACTGCCACCCAGTGGCACATGGGTCCTCCCAGAGCTGCTTATGGGGGCAAGGAATGGAGCCAGGCCAGCTTGTTTCTATCATGCAGGGCTCCCCATGGTGCATGTACAGCTCCTGCCACTCATGTGCCACTGGGAGAAGCCCTGTACGATGGAGCTGGCTACCTTTGCCACTTCCTGCTGTGCAAGTCCCAGGACTCTGCTGGAAGTGAAAAGGAGTCCCGCCCCCTGCTTCCTGGTGGAGTCCTGGGACCTGCACAGTAAGGAGTGGAGAAGGCATCCAGCTCCATCATGCCGGGCCTCCCCCAGTGGCACACAAGTGGTGGACACTACATGTGCACCCCAGGGAGCCCTGTATGATTGAGGTGGGCTGGCCTGGCTCTACTCCTTTCTTCCCCATGTGCAGCACTGGCCGGAGCTATGTACTGCTTGGCAGCAGCACCTGTGGGGACCACAAGCACTCCAAGCACCCGCTGCTGCCACCAGTGGTGGGGAATATACATCACTGGGGGGACTTTGTGGGGGTCCCCACATCCCCCACCATCCCTCATACCCACACCCTGCCCATCTGAGCTCCATGCTCCTGCTGCCAGAGTCCTGGTTCAAAGTAATGTCACACATGGGTTTCACCACATCCCTTGGAGGTGGACTTCAAGTGGAAAAGAAAGCAAAACAGAAAGTGCCAAGGGTATTTTGTTTGCTTCCTATGCAGGATCCCGGCTTCTTTTCACTCAGGGCTGGCTCCTGAGTCCTCTCACTATCATCTGGATTCCTGTCCTTCCACCGCTCAGAGCACGTTCCATCCCCCATGGCTCCCATGGCCAGGCTGCCTCCCTTGGCCTGAGGCTTGGGCTTATACAGGGTTTCCTGTGTCACATGATCCCTCTACTGCCCCTCCCTGGGTCATCAAGCTCTGCCTGCACCTTGACCCAGTGGCCACGTTGCTTCAGGTTTCCTTTCCTGCGAGTTTGCCTCTGGTGTCCCCATAGGGCACAGGCAGAAGAGATACAGAGATGAGATGGCAGGAAGTGGGAGGGCAAGGGGAGAAATCAGAACCATGTAACCAGGGGGAAAAGACCTCTACCAGGGAAAGACTGCACTGGCAAACCTCAACAGGTAAGGGAGGAAAAGATGTAGGGATTTGGGCATCCTTCCCAACCTGGACCCCTTTCCATTCTATTAACAAGGTTTGGAGCCCATTACAGTCCTCCATACCCTCTTAGCAGGTAGGGTATTACTGCCACTCAAGTCAGATTACTGGCTGTTTTCCTAGAGCCAAAACTCAGGTTGATTTACCTCAGAAGTGGCAGGTAGGTACAAACAACCTCCTACTGCTACTTGTTGAAGTTAAGTTAGGAACAGGCCAGTGACAGGTCTACAGCCTGATATTTCATTGTTTACACTGCAAAGCACAAGAATGAACCATTATCCCAATGTCTAGTTAACTGCCCATAACAGCACGATACAATTTCTCACATTTACCAGCTATGGAATCTCAGGGGAAAGGAGGGTGGCGCACAGCCTGAACGTACTGAGTTTTGGTTATTCTAATGAACATGTTCTGATTGGTTCATATATTTTTTTATTTCACTGAGGCTTTGGGAACTAGACTAGACTAGTTTTCTTGATGTACTTGTGAATATTACGGATCTGGAAGGGAGCATTTCTTATCTTCTTCCTTCACCATTTTGGAATGCTGCTTGCCACCATCCTTGCCGCCTTGGCTTGTGGTCTTCACTGACAAAGCTATTTTGTTTTTATATATATTTCTAAATGCAGTGCAACTATATTTATTATAGCAAAGCTGAATCTAACACATCTGCTTACCTCAGTCATCATTGCTGATAATTTTAAGCTAAAGTTATGATATGCAGTATTTGGACTGAAGAATTGAGAAGTCTTTTATTAATGTTTCCCTTCTGTCTTTTGACCTTTGCTGACCAGGTTAGTTGCTTGGTTCAGGTTCATTCTGTGATCACTTGGTAACAAGCCCTATAGACCTTGGCTTCAGTATGTAACTTAATTTATGTTCCTCTGCCTGAAAATGCCAAAGCTGGCAACAGGTAGTTATTAACTTCCACCTCACTCTATCAAATTAACAAGGACACACAATTATTTCAGTAAGATACTAGGTGACAGCATATGATTCAGTCCTTCCTATTAGAAGATAAAACATCCAGTTACTACCTCAGATATTCCTAGCTGTTACTTTTAACTACTATTGTATGAGCACTTTCCAAAAAGAGTTATGTGTAATTGGCCTAGCCCAATACTGGCAGCCTTGACTAAGAGATTTTTATTCTATTTTTCAAGTCTACTGTTTATTGATTTTATGTTGAGCACTTTAATCAATATAAGCTTAGGCACCTATCATTCATAGCTTAGGCTCATGCAAGGTCCCCACACCTATCACTATGTTTTTTTAGTTATTGACCAGGTCTGCCACTTACAACATTAAAGTTTTGCTAAGCAGGAAAAGGAAAGACCAAGAACCAAACTCAATTATGTAATACTTCCTATGTCATATTTAGTCGAACTGGTTGGGCCTCTTCCATTTAATTTTTGGAGGGTTTTTATTAAGAAAACGTTCATTCTTCAAAGCCAGCAGCTCTCATGGCAGTTCACATCCTACTTGCTATAAACAATAAGTATATATAATCCTCCTGCCCAACACAGAGTAGCAGTAAAAAAGCTGAGTTCAATCTCCATGGTTTCTACTAATCACTTAAATAATATCAGCTTGAACCTCTACTCACAATCTGGAGAAAACTGAATAACAGCTTATGGGTATTCATCATGAGCAATACTTCCCCATATGCAAGCAATGCTTTATTAAACAGTACTTTGTAACACACCCAACAATTTATTAAGGGAAGAGGGTAAAAACATAAGATAACTCTGGAAAGCCTGAATGACAGACCAACAGCAGGAAAAGGAGCTCCAAAATTCCTCTGAATAAAGTTCTTCTGGCCCAGTGTTTCTCTCCCAGTGACTAGTGGCTGATAAAATAGCTAGACACTGCTCTTCTCTATGAATTGTATCACACTCACAGTTCATTGTCCTAACTCACAGAAGTTTGAAATCAAAGTAGGTTGGAGTCTCCTATACATGTGGACTTGTACAGTTCAAGGGGCTCTTCAAACTTCCCCAGCTGAAACAACTGTTGCTGGGTAAGGAGGCTTTTAAAGATGAGTCAGTGGGTGCTTCTATACGTGTATTACTGCATTTTAGTTAATGCACATTAAATGTAGTACCTCCATTATGAGGTACTGGGAAAAGGCACATTAGCCTGTCTTAATGTGCATTAACTAAAGAGCACAGGACACTTTTACACGTGCTCCAGGGATGCATGGGGGAGCACTTGAATTAGAGCAGCTCTGAAAGCATGTCTCCTATATCAGCATCACAGTGCCTAAAAGTGGTAGTAGGGGCACTTGAACTAAAGTGATGTTTAATGAGCACTAGCCTATTTTAATGCACATTAACTAAATAGCTTGATATTTTTCAGTGATATTTAATATGCATTAAAATAGGCTAATGTACATTAAAGCGCACATGTAGATGCACCCAGTATTACACAGAACCCCAGATGATTCCTTATCACTCCACAGAGACACATCTTGTTGGAGATTGGAAAGGCAGGGGGAAGACCTCCTGCAAGGCAGGTGGAGGGAGGTAGCCCCTGAGCCAGAGGTTAGAGGAGGAGGCAGCAGCACAGGGAGTCTTTACATGGCTGGCCTGGAAGGGTAAGCAGGGAGTGAGTGGGGATCACGAAAACGCTCCCTGAAATCCAGCATTCTTAACAGGCAATTGGCTAGTGATATATAAAGGTCTACCTGGGTGTTTCTCCACTTTCATTAGTGCACCTTTGCTACTATGCATTAAGTTTAGTACCTCTAATATGAGGTACTACATGAAGGCGCATTAAGCTGTGCTAATGCACAGTGACAACGGCAAAGTGTTTTATGATGCTTAATGTGCAGTAGACTAATTCTACTGTGCATTAATACATTAGCATCATTTTTTCCATGAGCCAGTAATGTGGAGTAGAATGATCCACCGCGCATTTAGGCATCTTGTGTAGATGCGTCCACTGAGTCTTAAGCCACAGCAAGAAGATATTCCTAGATTCAGACTCCCTTTACTGTCCACTCACTTTGCTTCTGACTCCCTCACCTCACAATTGCAGACTGCACCTGTGGTTAGGGTCAGTAGTGTAGCTGAGGGGGACGATTGGGACAGTAGCCCCAGACACTGCCTTTGTAGTGAGATGGAAAAGCAGGTGCTGCAGCACCAAAATTGGAATAGAGCTCATTGGAATAGAGACTGGAGTCTCTATCTTTCTAATGCCAGGTGAACATCATGACCATTGGATGACAAGGTTAGTCCATATTTGATCAGTTTCAGGGACAGCAGAGACATTAACCTGGGTCACCTACCCAGATTAGCACCCAGACTACCAGGCTAGAAGCTGTTTTACAGTTTCATTTTCTTAATTTCACCAGATGATTTCATCTGAAACCCAAGAAATTGTTCCAATTATGTTTACATAAAACATTTGAGTTTTGACAAATCAGTATTTTTTGATAAAAAGAAAAGCTTTGTAAAAAAATCACCAATTGGCTTCAGTTTATGATATGTATGTATGCTGTTTACAATGTAAAAAAAAAGGTGGAGGGAGTACACTTAATATAATATAAAGAGCATTTTTGCCATGGCATAGTGGTAAGGGACTCTCCTATGCTCCAGGGAAACCAGGTTCACTTCCCTTCTGACCTTGGTCAAGCCACTTAGGGCTAGATTCATAAAGCAACTGAGGTGCCTAATTCTAGCATTTAGCTACAATTGAGCTTTTTGGCTTTTGAGCTTTTAGGTCCTATGCACCTAAATATACTGGGTATGTCCCAGATTGCCTAAATCCTGACAGTGCCAAAGAGCTAGGCACTTAGCTGATGTCTGAGACTCATCAAATGCTCAAGCTAGACATTGACTCGTAAATGAGACTTGATCAAGTAGGCCTTGATCAAGTGGGCAATTCCCCATTAGCAATATTTCCTTACTTCACAGGAGTATTATGAGAAAATGAATGCAATCTGCACAGATTGTTTGGTGCCCAGTTACTATGATTACATAATAAGAAAATGGTGCAAGTTTTTCTCAGCTGCATAGCTAGGCTTGAACAATTTTCCTTAGAGTAAAATCCTTATCCATCCCTCTTCTACATAGAAGAAAAATGAGTGGGGAAGGCATGGATAGTATTATTTGCAAGCTGAGAGTCATTTAATAAATTCTAGTCTGGCAATATAAAGCTGCAAAAAATAATGATGAAATACATTGGCAGAAATTTAGTGGAAAAGGAATAGACCTTCAGGGCATTCTCAGGCAGAAGATTGAAAAGCCAGAGTGTAACTTGCAGCTGACCGGACATGACTAAAAAGGATGTACCAGTCCAGCCACATTAAAGTTACGCTAAGAAGTAATGAGAAAGATTAGGGGACAGAACTCAATCATGCAATGTGCTGAGCACCTCCATGTCATATCAAGTAGCACTGGCTGAGTCTATTTCAATCAATTTGATTTTGTTGGAAAACACAGATTAATCAAAATAAGAAAAAAATCTTGGGACTAGCCTTACCGCTTTAAATAAGCCATTTAGTCTTCATTGGACCAGAGTTTTATTTAGCTTTTCCACACCCCAAATGGATATCTGTAGCAGGGTTAAGGGTCCCCCATTACTATATCCTACCTAAGATATAGCATCCTCAGACCAGCTGAATAGCCTAGTGATAAGACCATTTGGCTAACTTAGAGGAGGCTGAAATTCCTGTCACTAGTTTGAATTAGGCACAGGCAGGGACTTGAACTTGTAGCTTCTCATTTTAGATGTGTGTCCTGACAAATTACAAAGCTATAGGTCAGGGGTTGGCAACCCCTGGCAGGTGCTCCACTAGTGGTATGTGGAGACATTTTCCCTGGCACACTGGGAGGCATGCAAGGAAATTGTTTAATTTTTTTTTTTTTTTTAAGCTGCTGCTCTTGCTGCAGGCTCCCGGCCAGCTTGACCCTGAGCACTGGATGCGGCAGCTGTTCCTAGAGCCTAGGGGAACAGCCTGCAGCTCCTGCTGCCACTTGCACTGTACCCAGCATGCACCAGGCCAAGCAGGGAGCCCCTTGAGCCCAGAGTCCTGCCCTAGCCAGACAGCATCCCTTTGCGGGCAGGGTGGTTGCACCCCATCCCCACAGAGCTGCGTGGGCTGGTTGGGCTTCACCTGCAGTTCTGCTGGGCTCCCCGCTGTGGCCCAAGCCTGCAGAGTCCTGGAGCAGCCCCCGCTCCCCACCTGACCCTCACCCTTCTCCAGCTGCAGCCTTCCCAAGGGCCTGGCCAGGCCAGCCTGCCCGCAGTGCTTCCCCCGCTGCCTACTGGTCCCTGCTCCTCTCCCTCTTTTCCCCCTCTCATCACAACATGCTTAACAAGAAAAAAGAATTCACAGGTACAAAGGCAGTACATGAAGTTTTATTTACTGTCACCAGGTTCAGAATTTTTAGAAAACCTGGTATTTACTGTAAAAAAAAAAAAAAAAAAGAAAGCAACATTTATACTTATTAACTGTATTAAATATGCAATGCATCCTGCCATGTACCCCTCCCCACCCCAGTTATGTTTTTGCTGCAGGCTGGCACTCCAGCACCTTACAGAGTAGATGTGATTTTTTTGGCACTCTGGCCAAAAAACGTTGCCTACCCCTGCTATAGGTTCTTTTGGAAGAAAGGGCAAAGGGAAAAAAAGGTGGGAAAAGACAAGAGGGACTGTGTGCGTGTTGTTTACTTCATTAAAAGCTTCCAAAGCTGAAAAACTAGAACAGAAAGCAGTTTTCTACTCACCTCTGATGTTAGTCTCTTGGTTGCAACTTGAGATCTTTGGGTGTCACGAGTGCTCAGAACCTTTCAGGACCTGCTCCCTATTCCCCATTTTTTGATAAGTCACAAGACCAGAAACATCAACACCAAATGACTGTTAAATCCTGTTTCCCGTTAATGCCTTATAACATCTTTTGCAAATTATTGTAAATATTTGGCTTATCTTGAAAACATTTCTCTTGCTTTGCTTGCTCTTTTCACAACAGAAAAAACCTTTTCCCTGTTCTTCTATTTTCCAGAATCCAAGCCCTGCAGCACGATTGTTTTCTGTTTTTTAAAGACAAGGCTTGCAGCTTGGACAAAAACTCTGCTCTAGCCATGGACTGGACTATCGATCTTCATGTATTTAATGGAGATAAATGACTAGGCCAGAGGTCAGCAACCTACAGCCCATGGACCTATTTTATCCAGCCAGGAGAGCTGGAGGGTTTCTGTGGCATTTGAGAGGTGTTTCTGCAGCAGAAGAGTTTCACATGGGTGGCAGGGAGAAGCAGTGGCAGCACTGCAGGTGGGTTGAGGAGCAGTGATGTTGAGGAGTTCGTAACCCCTTGCAGAGCTGTTCCCAAAGACACAGAGTCGCTGTCTGTCTCAAAATTTATTCAGCATGCTGGCACCCTGAGCGAACTCACAGGCCCCAAATAAAACTGTTAGAGGCAATTTATAGTCTACAGACAAGATGCGCGCACAGGTGGGGATTTTCCACTATGAATATCAGGTCAGTGTGGGAACACTCTTAATTGTTTCAAAACTGGTTTGTTTATTTTATTTATTTTTTTGCGAGTTAACTAATGGCGGGGGCTGTATCTCTGCTTCAGACTTCAAGGCGACGAGGCCTGTGTCTACGAGGCCTGTGTCTTGTCAGCCTGTCCTTGAAGCACTGAGCCTGCTACACTATTATTTACGATCTTGTACCAGCCTGTCCTTGGAGGCTGAGTCTGCTATAGGAGTTTAACTGTTAGTAAAATTTCTACAGTGACTCCAGGTCCAGTGGCTGGACAGGACGAGAAGTGGCCTGTGCTAAGCTAAGTTCTCTTAAAGCAGTCCTCCACTACAAAGAGTTACCCAAAAACTAGGGTATGGGAGTAATTGGGAGGTACATTGTTAAAACGTCATGGCATTGATGCTGAAGAAAGAAAAGGCCAGTGAACTGAAAAACATGTACCAGTTAGCAGCTCTGACAGCTGCTATGTAGCCATCTATGTATCTTGCCTCATTTCCCCAGGGCTCCATGTTTCCAGCAGAGTTTAGCCATATATTACATGTACTTACGGGTGTTTAGTATTTTCACTAAACACAGGGACTTATTTCCTCATTCTTAAAACAAACTGTTTTTATAGTTTTTACAACAGGCCAGCTTGCCATTACTGTGCATCACTCTCTGAGAAGAGAAGCACTACTGCCATCTAGTGCCTGGGTCAGTTTTTCTTTTCCTGCCTTAAATGTAAAGTGTCTTTGTGTTAAAAATATTTTCTTCCTGCAGTTAATCAGTAACAAAGAATCACAAACTGGAGCACAAATACTCAGTTCCTGCACTGGTTGCCTTTCCATCATGCTACTGATTTTAAATTAATCCAGTCTGAGTTTTTAACCTTTATATTTTATAATGAAACTGTGCTGCTCATTTATGTTTCTCACCTAATTGTAGGCAGGAAAGGTTCTTTGAGTAGATGGGATATCTTTTATTAGACCAACTGAGTAGTTGGAAAAAAGTTCTTAGCAAGATTTCAGGCACAATCACCCTTCTGCAAACATAGGAAGTCTCTGCTGTTTGGAGACTCCAAGGAATGAGAGAAGCTAAAGGTGTGGCAGGATGTCAGCCAGCATGTAATTCGGCGGAAATTAAGAAAACAAAAGGTAAAGCAGGGAAGGGGTGGAGGGGGTGGGCAGAGAGGGGAAAGCCAAAGGTAAGTAAAGGAGAGGCTGCAGTGGCGGTAATTCAAGGTAGAAAAGAGGCTGTCTACGAAAAAGGAAATGGCTGGAAATTAGGAAGACAAAGGGCAGAAAAGTGGGGAGGGAAGAAAAGTGTAAGAGGTCAGGTCTGGCAGGTACCTGGTGAATCAGATGCCAGGCAGGTTGTAATGTGTCATAAATCCAAAGTTTATATTAAGTCCTTAATTTTTTGTATCCAGTAGATTTATGAAGTAAAGTTCGTAGGCTCGTCTACAAAAGGTGTTTAATCTACTGGATACAAACAATCATGGACTCAATATAGATATTGAATTTATGACACATTACAACCTGCCTGACAACTGATTCACCACCACCTGCCAGACCTGACCTCTTACACTTTTCTCTACCTCTCCCCATTTTCTGCCCTTTGTCTTCCTAATTTCCAGTCATTTCCTTTTTCACAGACGGCCTCTTTTCTGCCTTGAATTACCGCCACTGTAGAGTCTCCCTTACTCACCTTTGGTTTCCCCCCCGCCCCGTCCATTCTCCCCCCTTCCCTGCTTTACCTTTTGTTTTCCTAATTTCCACCTAATTACATGCTCGCTGACATCCTGCCACACCTTTAGCTTCTCTCATTCCTTGGAGTCTCTGAACAGCAGAGACTTCCTATGCCTGAAGAAGGGTGACTGCACCCGAAAGCTTGATAAGAACTTTTTTCCAACTACTCAGTCAGTCTAATAAAAGATAGCCCATCTACTCAAAGAACCTTGCCTGCTTATGTCCTTAGACCAACACGGCTACAGCCAAAAACCTCACCTGATTATATTGTGCAGAACTCACTGAGGACCAGGAAACATGACAGATTGTTCGAATGGCTCAGCATTACGGAAGAAGAGACTCTTTATAACATAACTTTTACAAAAACCTTCTAAAGACACAGTCGCTAACACCTTCCTTTCCTGGACAACGTAACAACTGCAATTAAAATTACCAGAGAACTAAGTGCATATAACAACCAACTTGCTACCAGTGTTCAACCAGGGCTCTTCCTCTCTTGCTTTGAGCCCCACCACAGAGCGCACCCACTTGATGAGACCAAAGACATAACCTTGTTTTTTACCCTGTAAAAGGATATTTTTGGTACCATCCCAAACTCTATCTTTTCTAGTTCATTATGTACCCAAATAACTAGCCATTTATCTGAATAGTAACCATTTACCTTTTACAGCCTGTGCCTTTTATCTCAGTGCTAATATATCTGGATGGATATAGTATCCAACTTACCTGGTTTAGATTAAACTGGTCTATTGAACTTCAGATCCCCTCCCAACTCAAGTTGCCTTACAGTCCTCCCTGCAGACCCTCCTTTGCAGGGCAGCCCACTGCAACACCTCACCTGTGCTGCTCCAGCCCAGCACCTAGCTGGCCCCACACCTGGGCCGGCACAGAGTTGTCTGCATGGCTCCCAGCTCCGGGCAGCATGCAGCCTGGTGCAGGGGAGGAGGGGGGTGGTAAGGAGCCAACACAGATGCTTCCCTCAGGGTCTCTGTTGGCTATCCCTGCCAGCTCCAGGCTGCCCGCTGACCCAGCTGGGCAAGCATGGGCCCTGAGGGAAACATCAGCCTTGGCTTCCCCCAGGCCCCCTGCCAACTCCAGGCTGCCCACTGGCTGAGCCAAGGCTATGTGGACCATGAGGAAAGCATCCATCTTGGCTCCCCTTGCACCCCCCTGCCAGCTCCAGCGGGGAGCTGAAGCTGGACAAAGGGGGCTGCGGTCTGACAGAGTTGAAGCCTCAGTCCCCTCCTAGCCTCTACCCCCCAACTCTGGTTTCTCCTATGCCACTGCTGGCCCAGCTTCTAAGGGTGCCGGGGCCCATTCTGGAAGCCTTGGTCTCAATGGAGGTGGCATCCGGGTGACAGTAAGGGTTTGTGGGGGTGTGCCCCACAGCCAGTCAAGGATGGCCCCAGCTTAGCTAGGCTGGGCCACCCCCAGCAATGTCTGGCACACTGGGAGGTGTGCAGGATCATCCCGCAGCTGCTGGCCCTAGCCAATGCAGACATTTGCTTCCCCCGGTCCCTACCAAAGGAGAAGCATGTGTTCTGTTCTCTCCTAATCCAATCTACACAGCTTAGTGAATCCCGAATACATTGAATCAATTCTCCCTCAGCCTTTTTGAATATCTGTACTTAGCCTTAATGTTCTACTTTGTATTTTTTACCAGCGCTGTTTCTCATATTTAACTTAAACAACGCTGCTACTGGTGTGTTTGGAAAAAGCAGCTAATCTTCCAAGATCCACAGATATTAAGGCCAGAAGAGATCTTTAGATCATCAAGCATCAAGTCTGATATTCTATATAAGATGGGCTGCAGCTTTTCACTTAGTTACCCCTATATTAATTTGAATAATTTAGTTTGACTGAAGTATTTCTTCCAGACAGTCATGTGATATTGACTTGAAAACCCTGAGAAATGACAAATTCCCGCATTTCGCTTGGTAGTGTTGGGAAAAATTGTTACAGTACGAGCTTTATTCAAGGGAGTGCTTTCAAGAAGGGAGATTCTTAATTTTTGGTTCCTTGAAATTAATTGCCTTAGCTGGGCAGTTCTGCACCCTGGATGGCAATGGTGCACAGCACAGCAGCAGTAGCTGGGTCACTGCTACTGGCAGCAGCACTAACCCAGTAGTTTCTATTTTTGTGCCCCTTGCCCAAGTAGACGCCCAGAGTTGGTACCCCAATCACCTCATCCCCTACTTATGCTACTGAATTGTCAATTATTTATGATTCAAGCAAAAAAAAAAGAAAGTACATAATGTCTGGGTAATTTAATAATCCTTTCTGATATTCTGCTCCATGGGTAATACATTTACCCATGATGCCCATTCTTCTGTTTTGGGGTCTGACTGCTTTTTGTTCAACAAAGCAAAATATTTTAATAAAATGTGAATGAATGAAAAAATGAATGAAAACATGATTTTTCCTTTAAAAATGTGATAAAAATAACATAATTATTAAAATCAATTTCATGCTTCCTAATTTGTTTTTGTTAATACTCTGTAGTTCTCTTGTGTCTTTTTAGGCATGAAGTCCTAGGTATTTTTATTGAAGAAGATTCACAATTTACTTTTATTCATTCCATTTATTTAATACATTTGAAGTTGAGAAATAATCACAGTCTTGTATCATTTATGTTGATTGCAAAAAAACAGTTAACGTATATGGCACTGAAATAACTAAAATAAATACAGAATGGGTGGAAACATTGACTCAGTAGTCAAAAAGTCATGTAACTTTAACATATTTTGGAATGGAGAGTTGAACTCTTAGTTGTTTTAAATAGCTGCAATTTCAGTGAAAATCCATAGATCTACCTGAAGAAACACCTGTGAAAGATAAAGCCCAGGGTGTTCTTCATGATGCTATATTAGTACAAGAGTGCAGTGACCTTTCCTAAATGTCTCATAGTGCTTAGTTTTGTCCTCTGTTCTTGGTTTCTACAGTATCATTCAGACTGCTGGTTTTTCCAAAAACCTTTTATTCCTTGCATCTCCTTTGCCATTTCTCCCTCTTCTGCTTTCTGTGAAGATGACATGGCCATCCACTCCCAAGGGGACATTCAAGTAGGAATATATATTTACAGTCTATAACTCCAGTATCTTAACTCCAGTAGCTCTCCATTAGGATTCAGTCCTGCAGCCCTGACCAATTCTTTACACATAAGAAATGTGTACTGGAAGGTACACAAGGTGTGGACCACAGAATAAGTTCCTAGTTATTTAAATAGGGACTCCTGAGGCTGGTAGGTTGCTCTTTGAGAGGCACTGAGAGCCTCTGTTAAGATACTAAGGACCCTTATATTATTCAGAGCTGTGGTGCTTGTGATCACAGAGGATTCATTTAGCATCTTACCAAGGGACCCCAAATCTATTTCTACACTGACATTAAATGTTCTAATGCCCCTTGAAATGATGGCTATTTTCTTTTCTCTCTTCCTATTAAATTAACTCAGTTCCAGACTGATATAAAGTTATAAAGTTCCATATATACATTATATATTTGATGGCACATAACCAGAGCTTGTTCACAGAACCATGCTTTCCTCTTATAAAACCCTATGCCCACAGTATTATTTTCATGTTCTACAAGCTGTTCCACAGCCTACAACATGGTCACTAAATATAAAGTGTGATTAGCACCAGAAAATGGAGTTAGTGTGCAGGATCCGGACAATTCTTTTGCTCCAGATGCTGTATTCAAACTGCAGCGGTCCACTGAAAAAGTAGAGATAGCCTGTTGAAGAAAAAGATATTGTTGAGATGAATTGCAGTCAGAGGTTTATAGGATTTCATTCATATTATTATTCAGTTATTATACTTAAGACTTGAAAATATTGTGTGAGAGTCATAAGGTCCTGATTTCTGTTTTTGATTCTGCCAATTGCCTACTCTGTGGCCTTAGAGAAAGCAGCTCATGTTCCTTTCTTCTCTGTAAACCAGATATGATAAATCCTGACAAGCTTCCTCATTGTTTTGAATGTTTAAAGTACTGTACAATATGAAGTGCTCTTTTAGAAAAGGGAAAAAAAATAAACGTGTGCTTATTCACACACCGGGAAATAATATGTGGTAATTAGAGCTGGTTGAATATATATCAGAGGAACACTCTTTCATCAGGAAACATGGATTCCACAAAACTGGGATACTTTTCTTTTCTGCCTGGGAGAAATTTTACAATCTTTGAATTCTCCTTTGCCTAAAGAAGGGTATTTGGGCCCAAAAGCTTGCAAAGAAAAAAAATTGCAACTATTTAGTTAGTTTAATAAAAAATAAGGCCTCTACCCCAAGAGTCTTGTCTGCTTAAAGGAAGACATGAATTTAGTCTACAATTTCAATAAATTACTAAAACATTTTGTTACTATAAGATTGAAGTGCATTTTTTCAACTGTACTGAGTTAATACCATGTGATGTTATTATTCAAAATGAATTATTTTAATCTTGTCAAAATAATAAAGTACTTTGGTAAGGCCCAAATAAAATATTTTGAAATCTATTCTCTCCATAAGGTCATTTTTGGAAATGTAATTTAATGTGAATTTTTTATTTTTGATCCAGTTTTGGTCAAAGGACAAATTCAAATTGTTGCAAATTTTTACTGAACAAAAATCCTGAATTTCACTTCACTCTTACAGTAATAATGAAAACTAAGAAAATGATAATAGCTACCATTTCTCTGGTAAACTGCATCCACTCTGGTGCCAATTCCTGCAAATTCTTCCTCTATCAGCCTGGGGTATCCTTCATCCATAACCTGGTTCTCTTCATCATAGCTATATTAAAGATGAAAGAAATGCAAATTCAGAAAACTTGGAGAGCTTGGTGTTTTGCAATCTGACACAGTCCTATCACCTTTTGAGTAGCTAGAAGTCATTCAGATATCTGTATTAAAAGCAACAGTGAATCTCATTTCCAAGATATGCCAGAAACACAACCTCAACTGCTAACAAGGTCAAGGGAGGTAATTATTCCCAACCAGGTAATAAACTAAAGACTATATGGGATAGCTTGTAGCTCATAATCTGGGTACATAGTTTAACAGCAGGAATTGTATGTCTGTCCTGGACAAGCAGCAGGTAAAGCATTGTCTCTAAGTCAAATTTACTAGGCAGCACAGATTGGGTTGAATTTGCTGCTGGCACAGGGCAACAACAGCTTTACTACTTTGTGCCACATACACTAAGGAGGGAGGGAGCAGGGAAGGAGTTACATCTAGAGCAGTGGCTCCCAACTTTTCTAGACTTGAGACTTCCTTAGATAGACACAAGGCACTCCATGGAAAATGCCAGCTCTTACTTGTCAGTCTTCTGTGCCTACAGAAAAAAATAATGGAGCCGTTTTTTCTGTTGCAAAGGACTTAGAAAGACCACAACTATGGATTTCTATTTGAAATATCTAGGTTTATCCTGTGAATCAAGTTTGCACACCTAACAGGGCTGCCATTGTGTGGCACCCCATAGCACCTTTGAAAGGATCTCAAGGTCCTATGGTCACTGTAACATGTGACTGTAACAACAGCTCCTGGTGTGATGCACTTAGTGCTCTTTCCTCAGGGGTGTGGTTATAGTCACCACTTAGCTCAGTATGTTTATGAAACTTTATAAACATCTTTATAAGATCCTTGAAGTATATTCTAAGCAGCTGATTCCTCTGACACTTTGAAGAATGGATGACAAAAAGTCACTTAGACATAGTACATCAAAAATCTATGGGCTCTTTTACATAAGATTGGATTGAAAATTAGAATCATTATATCACAAACTTACCTCCAGTACTTGTCTCCAGTAAAAAAGAGAGTCTTGCCAGTGTCTTTAATGTGGACAGCTGCATCTATTGTTTTCATCTCTTTTGGGAATCCCAATTCATAAATTTTTTTTGGATAATCTGCAACTATGTCATAGCCATTCATTGCCCAGACTTTCCTGCCTGTAAATAGTTACACCAAACACATATTAGTATTTTACAACAGCATACCTTCAACAGCAAGATATTAAAGGAGTAGAGCCTATGAGACATGATGACATTATTTTTGTTTTCTGTATGACTACTTAGGGTCTCAGGGACAGGTTTTCAGCTGATGTTAGATAGCACATTGCCACAGAATCTATTATGCTAGGTGCAGATATCATTCTCTGGGCTAAATTCTATACTCTCTATACATGTAAAATCCTGTAGGTTTTCATGAGCTGAAACCAAGGGGAATTCTGTCTGAGTAAGGATGGTTGAGATATAATCTGACCCCAGCTGACTTCCTGCCCTTTGGGCAGGGGGCTGGACCAAATGATCTTGCAAAGTCCCTTCCAGCCCTTGTGTCTATGAAATCTATGAAATCTATGAACTGTAAACAGTGGGAGTGATTAAGATACTTTCACTTCTCTGCCAGTTACAAAACACTCACCCTTAAACATGAACACACGATCTTTGATGGGGTTTTCATAAGCAGCATCAAACTTGTTGGGAAGTTCCGGCCAAAATGATTTGGTTAACACCAGTTCTGGTTCAACCATCTGGGGATGTAGACGCCAGAAGAACCTAAATCAGAAACAGAAAATATACTTTTGATGATTTTCTTCATCCAAGGGCTCTATCAATATTAACTTTTCTTTCTTAGTGTTTGCCACAAGGGACATATGTTAGACCACATCCTTCACTTCTAGCCACCATGGTATAGATCGTTTTTCTCAGTCATAATGTGATGATTTTCCTAGAAGAGGAAAAACGTGTACCTTGATTTCTTTTAGCTCAACTTTCTGTCTCAAAAAAAAAAGGAAAGTAAAAACCATGTGGTAATGCATCAGGTAAAGAGCTGTGTGATGGGCAGTTTTTGTTCAGAAAGTTAATTCATTTCTTAATTTTGGAGTAAATCTAGTGCAGTGATGTCAAATGGCAAGTATATCTGATCTAAGTTGCCATTCATAACAGTTTTACACATACATGATTCTATGGGTTTCTCAGGCAGTAACTCTTGATTGTCACAGAGTGACAGGACAGTATGTTACAGAGGCTGTTTAAATATGATATTCAGTGAGCCCCTTGCAGCCTTTTTTGTTGAGTTTGCAATCTGACTTACTTGTATTTAAGAAAGCCTTACACAGCTTAACATTTAATGTAGAAAATTAGCCAATGGAAAATGTAATCAATTATCATTTCATGGCCAAAGATATTCAAATTATAAAAGAAATATGTTGTGCTTTTTCTTTTACTTATATTTTATGTAAAGGTTATCTAGCCAGGTGTTCTATTCATCTATACTAATCAAAGGGCTTGCCCCTATACATTGAAAGAGCACACAGCATATGTTCTATGCAAAGCCCTTTAATCTATCACTTGCTTTCTCACCTGTCCTTGAAGATTAGCAGCTCTCCGCGAAGTTCTGTTATTGCATCAAGTGTTAAGTTTGCATCACATTTCTCTGGAGTTTTGGGATGTTTGGGGTTGGGATCTTTGTCTCCTGGACCTGGAACCACAAATTATGACATAGGCTTAACAGCTTTTTTTCCCAGTGTGTGGAAGATAACCACATACTGTATGGGACACTAAAAAGTTTCTCAGTACCATGATGAAGACAGCCTTTATGGAGAGATTGTCTGGACTAGTGATATTCATTTTCTTTTCTTTTTCCCTTTAACTGGTCACATCCATGGCCTTTGAGGGCTAGCTACATTGCAAAAATAGTTGTGAATAAAGCTAAATAGGTATCATATATGGATACCAAGTGTTAGTGGACAGAAGGTTGCTTCCTTCCAAAGTCCTGTAAAGACAGTCCTGTTTCCTCTTCTTAGTCTCTACCCATCCTTCCCACAGAAGGCCAAATTTCCATTACAACAGGCAGCCAGCAGACAATAACTACTCGTGCTCTAGAATAATTTTTGTTGCATTTTTCACCTCATGGCTAAATCTGGGTCTCTTGTGACACTGATGACCCAAAGATATAGGAATTATCTTACTCCACCAGAGCCATCCTATCAGCAGCAGGAACACAGCCATGCAGTGTAATGTATATATACTAGGATATAGGGACTGAATGGCAAAGGGAAGATATACCATAGAGAGCCTGGATCCCTTGCACATCATCATCAGGAAGTACAAAGCCAGTTTTTCCAATGTATGTGTAAATAGGGAACATAAGAGCTCCAGGATCTCTGGAGTGTTCAAGCCCCAAAGAGTGACCAAATTCATGGGCAGCAACAAGGAACAAGTTGTATCCTGTGAGAAAGAAAAGCAAAATTACTGTACTGGTTAAACTAATATACACATGTATCTTATTGTTTTATAGTTTGATTTCCTTCCATTATCTCTCTTTTGCAGTAATGCTCTACAATAATTATATAGACCCCTGCCTTCTCAAAGTGAATGCACAGTCATTAATGAGCTCTTACAAGGCATTGTGAAATGGAATGGATCATTTTCTCCATCTTAGAGATAGGGAAACTGAAATGCAAAGTGCAAGACAACTTCTTTATTCAAGATAATGGGAGACTGAATATGAGTCCAATGGTTTCAGCTCCACAAGTTTTTATTTAACTCTAAATTTTATTTGAAAATGTTCCCAGTTGCATCCTAGTTTAAGGATGTTGAAAGCTATAGTGTGACATCTGGCCCTACTAAAATCAAGGTAAATTTTGTCAGGATTCCAGTGTTAGTACACATAGCTCACTAATCCTGACCCTGTTTTCTGTACTACATCAATTCAATCTGTTATCAGCTGGTGTAGAAAATACCATGCTGTATAGTAGTATCAGCAGCTTGAACAACGGTACTAGCTGCATCTTTTATAAATGGTTCCTCATGTAGACAATGCCAGATATTTTCAATCTAAATAAAAGTGGTCTGAACTTCAGAAGAGCTGAGTATATACAACTCCCACTAGTGTCACTGAGAGCGTTACACTGCGTGCATCTACATGTGCACTTCACTGCAGAGTAGACTAATTTGCTGTGCAGTAAAGCATCATGGTCTACATGTGCAGTGATATTAGGCCTCAGTAAACTAATTAACTCTGACATAAAGGAGTAAAGTCCTCACCCTCTGTATGCAGAGCCTGGGAGAAATAAACTGGTGCATATTGGAGTTTATTGCTCTGCGCTAATAGCATATTATGGTGCACCCACTGGGGGCACATGAGGACAAGTCCTTTGCCCAGTGGGGCTTCCCTGCAAAGCCAGGGGCTGGCTCAGAGCTGTTCCACTTCTGGGGCAACACCCAGCCAGCTCTGGGTTGGGTGGGAGTTTCCCTGAGCAGCCCAGAACTGTCAGGAGTTGGCCCAATCCTGGGGCACCTCCCAGCTAGATCCAGGCTGTTCAGGGAAATCCACACCCAGCTTGGAGCTGGCTGGGAGTCCCAGAAGCAGGACAGCTCCTGGCCAGCCCCTGGCTGCATGGGGAAGCAGAGTGCTCCCCAGTCCCAGTGCTGCTTGGCTCCCAGCTCCTGTAGAGAGCCAGGACCTCAGCCGGAGGGGCGGGGGTGGGGAGGAGCAGGGGTGACAGAAAGCATCCAGTAGCTGCTTGGCTCCTGGCTTCTGAGGGGGCCTGGGAGTTGAACAGCACCAGGACCAGGGGAGTTCCCCAACCTCTGTGGTCCCCTAGTAGTGGGTCTGACTGGGAGCAAATTTGCTCCTGGTTAGTGTCTACGTATGCACTACTATGCAGTATGTACGCCGCAGTTAGTAGCTAACTGCACAGTAGACTCATTTACTGCCCAGGAAAAGATATCATGTAGACACACCCACTGTGACTCAGATCAGACAACAGAATCCTCAAACTTCAATAAAAAATAGTGAGATACCTGAACACTAAGAAAAAAAACAGCCTTGTTTCTCTGGGTTTTGTGGTTTATGTTATCCATTATTCCTGACCATGCAGACCAGTGAGGGTTTTTATACAGTGCTTTGGGAATGGAGATTAATCAAGTCTGATCAAACACGCTGTAATTACAGCATGTTGGAGAAGCCTCACTGCTTGTGTATAGGTGCCCTGACAGTCCTGAAAAAGTTTGAGAATCCAAAAATTACACAATATGAACCCAAACCTAAAGGCCCATAGTGCTAGCATGATAAAGATACACTAGCTTCTTAGCTAACAGCCTACAAGGACGTGATGTGGTCAGCCTGAATAACCAGGTACTCATTTTTTACAACTAGATAATCTGAAGGTAGTCTTTGCCATAAATTCAGAGTAGGCCTTGAATTCATACATCCAGAGCTACAGTAAGATGTCTTAGCTACCCTGCTAAAACAACATCCCTCCAAAAAGTTAATCACTGTCATTTTTTGTTTAAAATCTCATGCCATATAGTTGTATTTTACTTGGTTCTAACAGGTGGCAAAATAACTAACCACACAACTCTTAGAATGATTATTTAACAGAGAATACCCAAAGTAAATTGTTTACAAACCAGATGAGGATAATTATCCAGCCAAGGATTTTGTAAACATTGTAAATAGGTACGAAATTAATAATGAATATTATTCTTGACAAGTATTTATGATGACCTTTAGAACATATTACCTCTGGAGTCAGTTGACCAGGTTTCATCATCATCAAAATGGGCATCTCCTCCATAGTTTGGTCCAGGAGGAAAAGCATGAGCCAGTAGTCCCGAAGGTCCATCAAAGGGATAAAAGTCACCATGTTCTACAAAGTGACATTTAGAATAGCAACAGCATTTAAATTTCTTCTTATTTGAAAGATGAAGTGATAATTATAATGTTAAAAAGTAATCTTTCACATATACCTTTAGTTCCAAAGGAGATCATGATATCAGCAGTGCCACTACGAATTCTAGTAAAGTTAAGTGGTGTCACATCAGACCATACTTTGAATGCCTTTTTGAAAGCTCTGTCCACTTCAGCACGGGTTAGATCTTGTGTGTAATTCATAATTCTATAACAAGGAAATAAAATATCTGCAGTTAAATTCTTGGCGGATCCAGGCAACTGAAATTACTTTTGACTAGGAAAGAGTCACTTCTCAGAAGCTATTCTTAATACACTCTTCCCCACCATGGTAGAGAGGTAACACAAGATAGAGAAGTCTTTTAAGAGATACAGTGGTTATCATTACTAAATCTTGATTTGTCAATAGCTACTTCACTAAGGCATCATAGATACTACATTACATTCATATTCAAGTATAGGCAGAAATACTCTTCTCTCTCTCATCTTTGGCATCTGGCGTGACTTTTTAATGGCAGCCATTTTCTTATGGTGTGATAACTGCATATATTTATACAGGAGCTGATCAAAAGCCTTAGTCACTGGGGCTGTCTATGTAGGAAAGTTAGTGTAGGGGAAATTAGGCGAGATGTACAGTGTCCTAGCTACTCTATTTAAATTCTTTGTGTGCATTCTTTGTCCTAAAAGTATGCAAGTGTACCATAGCTTAATACGCTTTCAGTGTATTGCACTACACCACACAAAGGCAACCTGAATGTAGAGTAAGAGTGTCTGGTGACACTAGATCAGAGAACTAGTGCATTGTAAGTTTATACCTTAACTGACAGCATGCTAACTCCCCCATGTAGAGAAGCCCAATGGAGAGATCTGCATTTGCTTCCATGAACTTTAGATCAAGACCATAATTTTAAAACTGCACCATGAGATTTTTACAAAGCCTGGACTTTTTCTTGTTGTTGAGCTTATCGGTCTATTATATAATGACTGTTAAACAGGTAGGTAGTAGACTAAATTGAATACAGGAAGCAGATGTGAAATGTTATGATTTTACCTGTATGTCAAATTATTTTTTGACCATTTGAGTTTTCTAGGGAAAAAATTATATTCCCCCACATCTGGGACCCCACATCTTGGCTGTTGCATCAGTTCGTAGGTTTCTTCATTTAGTTCACCAGTCACCTTCAGCCCAAAAAATGACTGCAGTTCTCGAAGTTTGGCTGCCACTGAATTGGCACTCTTCCTCATTAAGCCAGCAGGGTTACGGTGGAGGGCATAGTGGGTCCGTAAATAACGCTAGAGGAAAAAAATAAAATCATATATCCAGTTCCCAAAGCACAGCAACAATCATACAGCATGCTCTAACATGCAAAAATTATATACCATACCTCTGCAAACTTGAGGTCTTGCTCTGTGAATTCATTGCTATCATCATAGGGTACAGGCAGTGCCAAGCAATATGACAGGCCCAAGAAGAACAGGAGAGCAGTTGGAAGGCTTGGTCTCATCATGCTGGATTCTTGAGTTCTGAAACTCTGATTCTTAGTGTGTAAATATCTTTGCTTTTATAGCCCTGAACCAGTGAGTCATGTCTTAGGGACAAGTCAGAACTTCCTTGCCACTGCAAAATAAACATGCTTACATGACTATTTTTTTTCTTTCCCTCAAGAAGTCATGGTTAGGGCATCTGTGGTCCTAACAAGGGCTTAGAAACTATATCTTTATATAAACATGCTCTCAGCATATTTGCAAATAGTACGGGAAGTATTGTGTGAAATTACCACAACACGTTTTTCATTACTTGACAATAATTTAACCTACATTTTTTTTCCTTTGATACCATAACTACTTTCCTCTTATTGTTTTTCAAAAAGCAACAATACATGACAAACTGCAGGAACACATTTATTTTTAAGCAATAAAATAGTATCACTTTAATAATGACAAATCAGTTGGACAAGTTGTTTAGGAAACTTATCACCCTGGTATATAAAACCAATAACAAAGTAGAATAGATTATATTGTTAATATTTCATAACTAAAGCTCTTAAATTTTAGCATAAGTTTTGGTGCAGGGATCATTAAAGAGGTATGTTTTAGTACATATCAGAATTATTTACATATTTTTAAAAGTGACTGTAGAGTATGGATAGATCATTTTGGCATGTCCAGACAGGCGTACACGGTCAGGGACATGCATTTCCTGTGGTACAAAAAGCAACAGCACATATTCATGCCACTGCTTTTTGTCTCAGAGTGCATCCATGCACACACACTCCAGTTCATTGCAAATTGTCCTGGGAGGGGTAGGGGAGACTGGAGGCAGCACCTGTGCTGGCCCCAGCAGCCTTACCTAGGGTCCTGGGGGCCTCCCAGGGCAGCAGTGGTGGTGATCCAGCCACTTGGAGTCTGGCCAGCAGCCAGAGCATGGCTCTGAGTGGCCAAGCTCTGTTTCTGGTGGAGCACCCTACTGCTGCAGGTGCTACACCACTCTTTTTATCTCCCAGTATCAAATTTCCCGGTGTCAGATTTTGACATCATGCTGCAAATTAGCAAATGGGTGCACGTGCACCACGTGCAGTTTGCTACACCTCAGACAGCCCTGAGGAGTCACCAACCACTCGTGCGTGCTCGCCTGGATGCACCCTTTTTGGCCACCAACTTGAGATGCTTCTGGAAACAAAGCCACTGAAAATTACTAGCCAGTTGTAGCCTTGAACTGATCTTACAGACGTAGCTGAGCAGTGATGATCCTGAGCCTGTAAGCAACCAGTTTACAGCATCTGACTTATTTAAATACTCTACAATAATTAATTTTAGGTGGGGTATTGCTAAAAATCAATAACATAGTCCAGTATTAGAGTGATGGGGATGATATAAATATGTAAGTGAGCACATTGTATATGAAGACAAAGAAAAAGGAAGTAGTGCTAATGATTTACAAAATGGAAAATACAGTGAAATGTAGTAAGACAGCAGCAAATGATACCATAATTGTTCTTTTCTCCATGGAGTTAGCCTAGCTTCAGCTGATATGGTGCTTTGGAAATTCATGTTGGCTGTTACAATTGGTTCCGTCCACCCCGTGTCACATACTAACTATCTTACATGCCAGATCAAGACTATACTGGACTTCACCTGCTGCTTTCAATGAGTCTGATCTCTTATCAGAAACCTCGCCCGACTCCACTACACAGCCCAGCTCGGTGTCAGACTGTTGACAAAGCAGAAACCAGACAAAACAAATGAACCTGAAGGTGTAAAATTGCAGCTAGTTACTCAAGTGACATAAGCCCCTTATCAAGTCATGACAAATAGCAAAAGGAAAAAAAAATCAAACTGAAAAGAATTTTGCATTGGATTATATGGAATATGTCTACAGGTAGAGAGATGGAAATAAGAAATGGAAAACATCTATTAAGTCATCATCTCCCTCCTTCAATGAGTGTAGGATTTTCCCCTACACAGTAGTTTCCAATACATTGTCCAGTTTATTGCCCAGATCCTTCAACAAACATTTAGACAGTGTGACATTAGGATGGTAAATTTTCTCCTCTTTTTAAAATACCTTCTGCTCTCAAAGCTGACTTTAGACAGCCTTGTATGTTACTGCTTCCTTCTCACATTCACTCAGTATATAACTAAAAAGATGACTTTCTAACTACACCCCGTCTTGTGTGGATCATGAGTTAAATTGGGGAAGGATTTCCATCCTATGCATCAAGTCCAGCAATTCCAATTGCTTTGCTTATCCCCTCTCTCTTTGCCACCACTACGCTGCTTCCCCCCTCTGGGACCGCCAGCTCCATTCTGTTGTGCGACTCAGGCCCTTCTCCTCACCCTTTTTGATGCCCTCCAGTTCTCTGTCACTTCCCCACTCAGACCCTAGTCATATAGCTGACAACTAGGGCTGTGCAAAGCTTCAGTCCTTGATTCGATACGGCGGAGATTCAGCCTGATGCAGTGGCCAAATCTCCGAATCAAATCAGAGGACCCTTTAATCTCTCTAAATTGATCTGGAACCCTCCAAATCAATTCGGAGAGATTCAGACAGATTCAGTGATTTAGACACAGAGACAGCTTTAAATGCTTTTTCTACATACCTCTAGGTAGCAGGGGCTTGTGATCGCTGTGGTGCAGGGGCAGATGGAGCATCCCACAGAAACATGGGGGGCTCCCCAGTGTACGCGGCAGCAGACCTGGAAGTGGACCAGAAGCACTTCCAGGTCCACCGGGGAGTGTGCTGGGGGGCCCCCCCAGCTTGGCAATTGGTGCCTCCTGGGTCTGGGGGGAGGGCACCCAGGTTCTCTCCACAGCTGATCTCTGGGCCGGAAGGGTGCAGGGGGGCATGTCCGCTCCCCAGCAGACCTGGAAGTGGACCCAAAGTACTTATGGTCCACTTCTGTGTTCACTGCTGAGCATGCTGAAGAGCCCCCGGGCTGCTGTGAGACACTCCATCTGCCCCAGCACCACAATGATCACAAGCTACACTGCTACCTCAAGGAACATAGAAAAAACTTTTAAAGCTGTGCCCGTGTCCAAATCGTTGATTCGCCAAATCAGCATCAAATTGTCGGATTCAGATTTGACCGAATCAATCAGGTACAGTGATCCGAATCAACAGATCAAATCACTATCCCTGATCTGGGCCAAATCTGAATCCAAATCGAATAGGGCCTGTTTCATACACCCCTACTGGCAACTCAATGCATAGGCAAATCACAGGTATGCAATCCTTATAATTGCTCCAATAATTAAAGACCTCCTAGTCTCTTCCCTGCAAAAAAATTCCAGCTTTGCATTACTGAGATGTGTAGCATGACTTTCAACAGCTTTGAACAGTTGTATCATCTTGAGGGGAAGATCATCTTCCACTATTAACTATATTTCTACTGATATCCAAAGGGCTTTACATCAGGAGAGGATCTGCTTTGCAGTGTTCAAAACAACATTACAAAGGGATGTTCCTAGGTCTTCCCCAGCTGTTGCTGTGAAAAGCCAAAATTACTACTCTGCATAAAAGCAGAAACTGTGACTTCTAATTATTCTTCAATCTACATTTTAACATCAGTGAATAATTTATATTCCTGCAAGTTTACAATGTAAACTCCTATGGATCCCAGATGTTCTGAAAATAGCTTCCTCCAATTAAAGGAGTAAGTAATGTAACAGCCAGTGTGTTTTTGTACTATTGCTAGAAAATGAAATGAGAAGTAACCCACCATGTGTCAGGCCCTACACTACTGAAACCAAGCCTTTTTAGCTTAAATGGGTAGAAGCCTATGCTTTTTTGAACTAGGAGAATTCTTTGCCCATTGCTCCCCTGAAATTGAGTGGCCATAGCATGCAAAGTAGTATAAAACCTACCTAGTGATCTAAGACCTACAAGGTCACACAGTTTTTATAATAAATATAGCTAAGTTAAGTGATGGCAAAGGTGAGGCTGATAATGCTATAAATATTTAATGGAAGAGAATAGTCTGGGACAGTTAGGAAATGGAAACAGTGTTAAGTTATAAAATCATCCTCCAAGGAAAGATTTGGGACAACTAAAGGTAGACTAGTCAGAGCACTAGGACATGGACTCTAGAGGTGCATATACATGAGCAGCAAGTTGCTTCAATGCACTGTAATTACAGTGTGTCAGAGCAGACTCAATTAATTACTGCACTCCAGCCAGCCTCCACATCTTTTGTATCAGCATCCCTACACTTCAAAATGGCAGCAGGGGCACTTTAACTAAAGCTAGTTTGATGAGCTTAAGATAAAGTGCCCCACCACCATTTTGAAGCACAGGAATGCTGATACATAAGATGTTCCAGATGCTTTAATTAGAGGCTCTTAGAGCCACTTTAATTAAAGCACCCCCCACCTGACACTCCTGGAGAACATTTATAAATGCCTCATAGCATTAATAGGAGGAAGTGTCTCTTCCATCATTAATTCCTGTGATTATTTTAAAGTTATTGTAAGCAGGGTCCCCAGACTTTCAAAGTCCAGAATGAAAACTATCTTCTAAAAACAATTTTTTTTTTTTTGTATTTTAAGTACCTTTTCTATTCCTGTCTCATACTCACCCTTTTTTTTGCTAAAATGAGCAACTGATGTCTTAAATGGGGAAACAGTTTTATTGAGAGAAAAATCTTTTTGTCTTCAGTTGACCTTCCTAAAACAAACTGCTCTTCTTATCTGGGGGCATGTAGTAAGCAAATAAATGTGGTATTTATTCTCCGATGCTGGAAAAGTGTTCTTAAGTAGAACAGCTTAACTGATTCAGACTTTGTTAAAATGTATCTATAGTATAAGGAAAATATAAAAGAACATATCCTTTTCTATTTAAGGGCAATGTCCACAAATAAAAAAGAAATCCTTGTATTTCGAACAGTACCTGCTGGTGGATAAACAGATATACAGATATGGAAAGGGACAGGCTGCAAGACTCTTTCAGTATTTAGGTATGCATGTCATTATTTTGTCACAAACCTTAAACAAAAAACCTTAAAACCTTAAAATAGAACTCAGTTTCTGAAAGATCATTTATAATAGTCAACCTTTGTGTGCATGCAAGACTGGATCCTGCATTCCTTAACACCCAGTTGTTTTCATTTGGGTATTTGGGGTATGCATGGAATACAGGCAAGGATCTTAGAGTATTTCATAAAGATTGTAAGATTATTGTTATTTATACTATAGAAGTTATATCCAATTACTAAAATCTGAGACCCACATGCCCCATACCAGCATGAGTTATGAGCACTCCCACTGCCCCCCACCCTGCACTGCACATCTCTCTCTCCCACCCCCCAGCTGCAACACATACATCGGCATCCTTGCCCCATCCTCAGCTCATCATGCTGTGGGCTCCCCTGGCATCATGCACTGTGCCATGCTATGCTGCCCCCTGGGATGGGGGCAGGATGAGGAAGCCAGAGGAGGGATAGGGATCCCAGAGCCCCCTGATGCTGGGATGATGGGGAAAGTGACAAGTGAGTGGGAGCCTGGGGGTGGCAAAGTAACTGCTTACAGGCTGATTGCATTCTGCAGGCCACCAGACAGACAGGCCTCTATTACTGTAGTAGCTAGATGCTAATGCTGAGTTCCAGGCCTTTTGTGCTAAACATGGAGACATGGGAAAGGCACTACCTAGATAGACAAGGTAGATAGTCGATATTGGGAATAACCAAATGTATGCTTGGAGCATATTCCAAAAAGGAGGAACGGCTGCTTCAGAGCACATAGCAGCTGTTAGGTTGTAACTGCTATGTGTGCATTGGCCACAGTAAACTAAATTGCCCCAACTTCAACCTTGGATTAATCAGGGTTAAAGTTGGAGAGGTTTTGCCATAACTGTGTCACTACATGTGTATGCACACACAGTGTAACAGCACTTTGGAGCTGCTATTCCGCTTTTTCTCTCCAGCTGAGATTGCTCCAAGTGTATGTGTATCCATACCATTATTCCCCCTGGACCTGATTCCATTCAGAACTCTTGATCAGATCTATATGGACTTAATATTAAGCATCAGTAAAGAATGTTATTGTTACTTATTTCCCATAAGAAGAGAAGTCTTCAGCTTGTATCTGAATAGTGCAAAGCACAAAACACTATCCGCATGCTCCCAGGTTATGACACATGATACCCCCATCAATACTAAAAACATTGAATGAAATTGTCTCCTGGGCAAAAAGAAGAAAAATGTGGCTTCAGTACATGCAGAGTGGCTTCTAGGCCTGATGCTGGCACTTTGCACAGGCATACATTTCTCTAGCCCCAACGTGAAACATTTGGCAGGTGTGCAAGACTCAAGATCACTGTTCGGTATGCTAACAAACAAGGACCATATGATTTCTTTAATTCTAGTACACTGGGGGGCATGGGGTGAGCCTGTTAGATCGGTGGGCATTGTCAAAGAGAGAGGAAAGGTTTGAACTGGTGTCACATTTTTTCCCAGAAGAAAAACAGCAACAAAGAGATGGGCAGGACTGAGCTACAAACCAGGACTGGTCAGCACTAATTATTTGGAAACAGAGACCTTGCCAGAAAAGTGGTTTCTCAATAAGTACAACCATTACAACTAATTGCAACTGTCATTTATTGACTTCTACTGGTGACAAAAATAGCATTGTCCAGTGTATTTTTTCCCATTTTTACAGTTACTGATCCATGACCCTAAATAAGCAGACAGTGACGTTTAGAAAGAAAAAAAAGAAAACTTAACCAAAGTGAATAGGCCACTTTGTCAATTGCATGTACTACAAGTTCTGTTTAAACCATAATCTTCATTAACACTTAGAGACAGCTTGCCACAATCAAAGTCACAGTGTTTCACAGTGCTCCTATGAAGAAAAAAAGTATTAGAAGAGCCATTTTGTAGTGAGCATTGGAATGGTTAAATAATTTATCCAAAGTCACGCATATATATACACACACACAAGACCTGCAACTAAAACAATACAGGTGGATTCCTGTACCCATATGACTTCATCGGGGCTTTACCCATATGGATCAAGTTACAGATGAGGCCAAGGAAATTTGGCAATAGTACCCACAAGTCTTGGTGTTCCATACTTATGGTCTAACCACTACTCCATAATTCAATTTCCACATAGTTGCCACACAACAGTAAGTGAGCAACTATTGCTCTTCTGCTTTCGCAACAAACATACCATATTATGCTAACAATGCAATCAGTTGTCTGTGTGTTCAACAATTACTGCACATACATATAGAGTATGTACAAAGCAGTTCTAGAACCCTTAGGTTTGATATATTTAAAGGGTTCATTTGTTGTGCATGTTGGATGAGAGTTGCACAATATACAGCTTGCACTAAAGACCCAAAGAACATATTTATTTAATTATTTATTTTGACTTTATTAGATTTCTTTGCTGCCTTTCTCAAAAAAGGCTCAGTGCAGCTAACAATAAAAGATTAAATAATTTATAAAAACAGAATAAAATATTAAAATGATGAAGTATAACAAAACAAATTCTCAACTATCCCAAATTAAAAAATAATCGACTTACCTTCCTGCTTTCTTAAATTTCAAGGACCATCTACATGTTCATTAACACGCTTTTGCTGCTGTGCATTAAGTTTAGTACCTCTAATGTGTGTGGGTGCCTGTAGCCATGCTGGGAGTCTGCTCTGACATGCTGTAATTAGAGTGTTGGGGCAGACTTGATTAATTGACTCTGCTGGAGCGCGCTAATTAGCATGCTCCAGCCGCTCTCTACATCTAATATATAAGCATCCTTGCACTTCAGAAATGGTGGTAGGGCACTTTAATTAAAGCTCATTGAATGAGCTGTGGTTAAAGTGCCCCCACCACCATTTTTGAAGCGCAGAGATGCTGATACACGAGAATCTGTGGGAGAGCCACTCTAATTAAAGTGTCCTCCCTCACCCTCAGAGAATGTGTAGAAACGCCTGGAAGTGCTAACTAAATATGCATTAGGTTGCCCTAATGCATAGTAGTGAAAGCACACTTTTTTTTAGTGATGCTTAATGTGCAGTAGCCTAATTTTACTGTGCATCAGTGTAACTAGCACAGTTCTTGCCATGACGCTATAATGACCAGTAAAATAGGCTACTGCACATTAAAGCACTGATGTGCCCAAAACATACTTACTCTCTCTCACAGGGGACTACTGGCTGTCCCTGTACACCCAATCCCACTCCCCCTTCCTCATATGCAGGGGAATGCCCTCACTGCTCCATTAATGTTCCTCCCAAGCCTTGACCTCCAGATTCATATGCATTGATCCATGAAAGAAACAGACCAAACCAACAAGAAAAAGATGAGTTTAATTTACTTCAGCCACCATATTTTAAGATGATAGAAATATTTTTCTTTTTTCATTCTAATTCATACTCTTTTGAAAAATACATGTAAAAATTATTGGAAACCAGCCACTTTGTGGTCCATCCCACTGCAGCCAACATTCCTTCAAAATGGAAAATAAATTATTTGGGGTTTTTTAATCAGAGATTTTTGGATTTTTTAACAGAGAAAACCAGGATCCCTACTGATAACACTCAACAACACCTTGTCTCAGGGCAAAGTCCACAAGGATGTCCCATCTAGATGCTAGATCCTGAAATTCTTTCAGACTCCAATCCTCCCATTGACTTCTATGAAAGTTTTGAAGGCCACAGATAATTAAAAATAATTTCAAAAGCTTCTATTAAATTGCACTCAAATTGACAAGAAAGGAAATTGTCATTGAACTTTATCCACAGGTGACTGCCCTTCAACCAGATCAGCTGGGAAAAAGTATCCATTGAGGGGGAAGGTTACTGTAAATATTTGTTTTTAGGAATACTGAGAAGCAAGAATAACATTTTTTAAGCACTGAAGCAAAATGTTTTAAGCTCTGTTTTTAGCTGGCCAACCGCACTGGTTTTGTTTATACAGCTGTTATTGCCTCTCCAGTCAATTACAAAATCTCTTGAGGAGATTTTAAAGGAAGCCTGATGCATACAGTTTTTATTGGAAAAAACTATAAAATTATAAAGTAATAAACTTGCCATTTGAGATTTGAATGACTAATAAATTATTGTCCAAATCAGTATAAAAGAAAAATCCTTTACCAGGATGTCTAGCATAAATGTTTTCAGGCTGCAAAGAGTATCTTTATCAAAAGTATCAAAAATAAATATTCAATATTTTTGTATCACAGAGAAATCATACTGAAGTTTTCTCTGCCCCCACCCTTCACATTGTGAATATTAGTTATTGAGAATATGCATATAAACAACTCTTCCAAGTTTGGAAGCACTGTATATTTCAGAGCAGAAAGCTGAAGGAGCACAACAGAAATCTTGAACTTTGGACAAATCGTTCATGTAATTTAGTTACTGGTTTTATGTTCACATCTAAGAGAATCAGGGCCCCTTTGCTCATGCAGGCACAATGGGATAGGCACAATGGGATGCACTATCCACACAATCACACTTCCTTTTGTGCCACATGTGCTTAGCAATAGGTATTATTATGAGATTGTGCATTAGATCTCATCACATCTTATTGCCAGTGCAGGGGGAGCCTGATCCCAGGCTCCCCCTGCACTGGCAAGAAGCAAGCTCCCGTAACTGGGAGCCCTCTCAGCTGGACACGCTCCATACCCCCATGGCTGGGAGAGGAACCTGCTGCGATCTCCCAGCCCTGGGGTTGTGTGAAGCTCCCAGGGCTGAGAGACCAAAGCAGCTGCAGTCTTCCAGCCCCAGGGCTTTGACACACTCCCAGAGCTGGAAGACTGGCAGCTGTGATCTTCCAGCTCCTGTGGCTTCACACACCCTGGGGACTAGGAGATTGCAGCTGTACCCAACAAATGTCAAGACCCAGCTGGGTCCCAGCACTAGGAGATGCGCTGCCACGACCCAGCATCCGCAGCTCCAGGACTCTGGGTCCCAGCACCTGGGGGGCACTGCCAGGGCTGAGAGTCCTTTCAGTGCAGGACTCCCAGCTGACAGGGCTCAGCTGACTGGGCAGGGCTCCCAGCCACAGGCCCTATTACACCTGTAAATTAAAGCCAGATGCCAACCAGCTACAAAGCTAGTACACATTTTCAAAGTCTAACTTTTTAGCTGGTTGGAGCTTTTTATGGTGTGATAGGTACTTTGCATGTGTAGCTAGTTTCAGTTAATCGTGCAATTAACCAGCTTATTATTCAGTACCTGTAACATGTAGAGGGGGCTAGTTATGGGTCTGCTTTCCCCTTTGCTAGACATGTACCAACCTACAACAGAGACACTGCCTGATCTCCAGGTCAGTGCTTATACATTGACAGGTTACACTGTTGCTCTGTGGGGTCAGGCCAATGCTCAGGATCTCAATATCGCACTGTTAGACAGGAGGGTGTGGTGTACAATTGCACATACACACACACAAAAACCAATTAGGCACACATACACGCTCAAGGCGCATACACCCCCACCAGGCGCGCGCGCGCACACACACACACACACACACACACACACACACACACTGCCAACTCAGGCACATACACATCCAAAATTACCAGCCTAGGCACATGCATACCTATCACCAATTCAAGCATATACATGCGCTAATGATAATGACATGAAATCATACACAATACACACATACATACACATACACACACAGGAAAAAAACTGACTCAGGTGACAGTGTGTATGTGTATTGGTGCCGGTGGTATCTATGCTTGAGGTGCTTGGTAACTAAAGAGCAAGTGGCAGAGATCAGGGGAAAGGGCAGTGGAGATGGAGCAATAGCAAAGAAACAGGGATTTGCAGGCAGAGAGGAGCTCAAGATGGCTGGAGCCGCAGGAACGTGGGACAGGTGTTGGAGGTGGTAGTGAGCCAGAAGCAGGAGAGCAAGAAATGAGACAGAAGTTAGAGGGGCGAGGAGCAGAGATTGGAGCAGGGCCGGAACCGCAGTAAAGCAAAACCCAGCTCAGGGTTCAAATAACAGTTTTATTAAATGAACATTGTACTGTCCAGCTTGATTCCCACACACACTCACAATGGCAGCAGGAGAAAGAGACTCAGTGGAAGGGTTGGAGTCCAGGTAGGGAAGAGAAGCAGAGTCCAAGTCCTTGGTTGAAGAGAAGATGTGGGTGATAGCTACCTATCCAGGCTGGGAGTGGGTCCTCGATGGCCAGTTAGGGACTTTCTCCAGCATGTGTTGTCCGGGGTGGGTGGGGGTAGTCGCTGGCAGGGCCTCTGGGTTGATAGGCAGCGCAACGTGGAGCACGTCTGGTCCAGGTGAAGATGGCATCCCAAGGAGTCAGTCTTCACTGCCCCTTTTTATGGGGCAGACTACCTATAATCTCCTATGGGGAGGGCATGACCAGGCAAGTCAGCCCTGTTGCAGAGGGTTCCAGATGTTCCTAATGAGCATGTGCAGCTTCAGCACAATAGTACGTTGGGCCATCTTTTGTTTCTTGAATGCTGAGGGTGGTTCTGGCTGGGTCTTTGGTCGAGGTATTGGTTTTGATGCTGGGATGATTTAGTAGGGGGTTCTGCTATCATTGTGTTTCACTCATCCATTCGCTCTTTTGTTTCAGGCATTCAAGGAAAACCAATTTACGTGGGAGAGGTTACAGAATTGTAACATACTTACACAACAGGGCATGGGGACAAGACGGGAACAAGATGGGAATGGATACTTGACATCACTTTACAGACACAGGCCTAAACCATACAATATTAATATGAAACAATAAAAAGCAATGCACAAATGATAGGAATACAATATAATACAATATAAAACAGTAAAAATCAATACAAACTTAACAGAACACTATTTACAATATATAAAAAAGGGGCTTATTACAATAATCATATACAAGAACTTAGCTTACCTAGTACTACTTGTAATCACTTATAAAGGATAAAGAGGGCAGAGAGAAAGTCAGAAATGGTTGGGGAAGGGGAAGGAATGTATTTTTAAATTAAAAAAAAGAAAAAATGGGGATTTTGCTACAACATAAGTACTACGCTGGTTACTATGAAAAAACTGTGGTATTAAAAACTGAATAAAATAGAATTCTAGCCTGAAGGAAACACATCACCATAGAACCTTGTCAGCATCTTCAGAAGCAGCATCAATCAGGTCTGGAAGATCCGGCCAGTGTTAACTGTCCTACTCATGTACTTTATAACGTTCTATGAAGCACCATGCACACATGCTGCACAGTGCTTAGGCAAGTCATGGTTTCTGCCACATGCAACTAGTGTCAACAAAGTATATTTGGGGAGATAAATATGTACTGGTTTCCTTTCCTTTTCCGCTTTTTTTATTTCCATTTGTGCTTCTTCCCTACACAACCCTCCCCACTACACACTTCACTTTCAGAATATGATCAGGAAGTACATTCATTTGTTCTCCACAGGCCATTGGTATGCAAAGAACAGCAAGTTCAGTGATGAATACATGGAAAAGATTTCAGAAGAAAGTTTAAGAGGCTTTGCTCCCCAGTATAGTTCCTCAATAAAATGCACTCATTTTCTCCTTTTATATGGTTTTAATAGGAATGAATAGGATACCTGAAATGTAAATAGCAGTGATGTACTGATATTACTTCAGCATTTATTTACGTGTCCTTAAAGATGAATATTTCTCTGTATTTCTCAGTAACAGTATTTGCTAAGAAGTTGGATCAAATCTCCCTGAGGCCATGGCATTTCAAAGTGTTTTTTCTTGAAACTGAAAGTATAAAGATGTGACATTTTACCTCTTCCTCAGCAGGCAGTCATTTCAGTTCAATAGCGATGAACATCTACTGGTGATTAGTTAGTGGGGTCAAAGTACTATAGAAACATTGTTTGGAATAATTTTATTAATCACATATGATCATCTTCTGAAATGCTAGTTAACTTCCCTTTGTCTTCAGGGAGAACATAGTCCCTCATGCCAGTATAGGTGTAAAGCAGCTATCCCCAAAATTGGCCAAATTCATGGACAGTAGCAGCAAACAAATTAAAGGCTAAAGGACAGCAAAACTGAATTGGTTACAGCAGCTTAAAAACTGTACTATAAATGTGACTTTCCCTTCACTTCCTTGGTATCTGACATTCCCCTTAAAGGACTCTTCACTGAAAAATGTTTATCATCCTCAGTCCGCATAGACTTGCCTGGGAGTCGAGCTTTAAAGGAAGGCTGGGAGCTTTAAAGGAAGCTGTGAACATTTAAGAGCACATGGCCTCTACAGCAGAAAGTACTAAATGTGTCCAATAGACTTTGTAAAGTGCTTTAAAAGAGCAAGTCCTATGAAACAGAATGTTGCTATTCCTAAAATGCAAGCACTTCAGTATAGGGATTGTGTTCCTACGGCATGTAACACAATGGGGCCCCAATCCCGACTGGAACATCTGATTGCTTTTGAATTATGAATAATAATACTTAGCAGCTGGAATCATTGCCTGTGTTTCATTATTATAAAAGGGGACATTCATTTCAATATTTTCTCTGCTTGAGAAATCATAAACCAGTTGACTGGAGGATCCATGAAAAAGAAAAAAGTCACATTTGATTACTGTGACAGAGCTAAATACTCCCTTGATTTGTCACCATGCAAAACTCATTAGACCTGAATATGCTTTAAATCAAAGCCAAATCTAGTCCTGGAATGTTTTCAATCATAATAGCATCTTCTCTCAGTCACCTTTGGCTCTCAACAGATCACAATGTTAGCACTGACTTGCCAGGGGGAGGCAGGGATTAAAAAGCAGGTGCTGCTGACAGCCATGCAATTACAATTGTGATCATGGCAGTGACTGAGAGTCACCACTGCCCCTGGTTCATATCCTTACACTGCTAATCACAGCCTGATGAAGTTAAGAGGAGTAACTTTATGCCAAAAACCTTTGACCTCAATTGGTCTAATTTTTCTTGGGTTAGATTAGGAAGGTAATTTATAATTCTGTTTATTAGCATATACAGCAAATGGATAATCTTTCTACTGAGTCATGGCAAAATATGCATATACGCACAATTTTTTTAATGTCCCTCTTCGAGGGTAAAGCAGATCATTATGAGTGAAAATAAACTGAGACAAATGATTACTGGAAGTTTACAAAGCCAATGCATAAAAGCTTTGCTGTCTCTGTTTCTCTTCACATCAAAGTTATTTACAAAACATGGTTTAGGCGGACAATGAAAGAATTAATGATGAAAAACAGCGGTTTTATCACATAGCAACAGGACTATAAAAATTCCAAATTCTAGTTATTTGTTAAAAAGGATGCTGATAAAGAACATTTAAAAAAAACAACCAATGTCAACAATAGCTTTTAGTTTTATTAAAGTTTTTTTAACAATACCAATCAAAATGTCAAGGCAAGTGATTTTCTATGAAAATTACAATTTTATAAGGAAGCCATATTTTTGTATAAAAAGACTCTAAATCAGTGGTCACCAACCAGTCGATTTTGATCAACTGGTCAATCTCAGTCTGTCAGAGGCTCCACAATTGGGAGCGGCAGGATGCACATGGCTGGGCTGAGCCATGCCCCCTGCCACCTGGGATGGTCTGGGTGAGTGGCTTGTCTGGGAGGTGGGGGGCGGCCAGGGACTGGGGGCATGGCAGGGCAAGGGTGGTAGATCCTGGGTGCCCTTTACTTATAAAAAGTGATCTTGACCATAAAAGTTTGGAGACCGCTGATCTAAATAAAAGATTTTGACTAGTTTTAGATAGGGACCATTTGACATTTCTGCTTCCTTCTCCTCTTATCCTAGACTAAACAATGCATGTTGTTTCTATGAAACAAATTATTTCAACTGATTAAAGATCA
>NW_017728906.1:178772262-178773687 GCF_001723895.1 Crocodylus porosus | reverse complement strand
CTTTCCTCCACCCCTTGCCTCCGGCCCCACAGCCACAGGCAAGCAGGGCCCGTGGTGGGAAGGGGTTAACCCTTCACTGAGTGGGAGGAGGCGGCTGCGTGGAGCCGGGCTGGGTCAAGCCCTGCCCAGGCCCCTACTTTGCCCAGCCCCCCAGGGAGCCACGCGACTGGAGCAGCACAAACAGGCTGCGCAAACAGGCGCGCTTCTCTGCTGGCATGTGACTTAGCATGGAGTTCGCACAGACCCTGCCTGCGAACCCCCCAGAGTAGACAGTCCCAGCCATAGCCAGCCCTTGGGCTCTGCAGCCCCCGCCTCAGGCACCTCAGAAACCGCCACCCAGACAGAGCCCATGGTTCTGGGCTCCACACAGATGGAGCCCCTGGCTCTTGGCTGCGCAGGCTGCCTGTCCCTTTTTCAGGCTCTGGGGCCCGGGAGCATGGCCACCTCCCCGTGTGGGGTCTGCTCCCTTTTGGAGTCTCTCGTGCACCAGCTGAAGGAGCTCCAGGCCACAGTCCAGAGACTGCATGCCATCAGGGACTGCGAGCAGATCAACTCCTACTGCCAGGCTCTTCTCCCTCGGGAACCAGAGGGTAGACCACCATCTCCCTCCAGGACAAAGGAGGACTCTGGCACCTCCCACTCTGTCCAGCCAGGGGCATGGACCAAAGTGGTCAAGGGCCCTAAGGCCCACCGCACCAAGGCCCCTGCCCCGCTGGATCTTAGAAACAGGTACACACCTATTGCTGCTCCAACAGAGCCTGCTGAGTTGCCAGCTCCCACAGGCAACACAGGCAACACAGGCTCAACTGCAGTTACTGCCCCTGCTCTCCCCAAGACAAAACATAAGGTGTTTGTTGTGGGAGACTCTATCCTGAGGGGGTCTGAGGGGGCAATCTGCCTCCCCGACCCTTTAGTCTGGGAAGTCTGCTGCTTCCCGGAGCCCACATCCAGGACATTGCAGAGAAGATCCCAAAGCTTCTCCAGTCCACAGACCACTATCCCATGCTCCTGATTCATGTGGGCACCAATGACACGGTTCAGAGAACTCCCAGCCGGGTCATGAGGCAAGCTGATATTGGCAACCAGGGTGGATGACTGGAGACCCTCTGGGTTAAAATCCATGTGGAACATGGTGCAGAGGACACAACAGTGGGAGTCTACTACAGACCTCCCACTCAAAGTCCTGAACTTGACCAGGAGTTCGACTGGGAACTGACTGAGGCCGCATGCTCCAGGACCATGGTTGTCATGGGTGACTTCAATTACCCAGACATCTCATGGGAGGATCACTCAGCAAAATCCGAGCTGTCGCAAAGCTTCCTCTCATGCGTGGATGACCTCTACCTGACCCAAGAAGTCTATGGGCCAACAAGAGGCAAAGCGCTGCTCAACCTGGTATTGGCTACAGGGGATGAACTAATCAGC
>NW_017728906.1:178744466-178768915 GCF_001723895.1 Crocodylus porosus | reverse complement strand
CTGCCAGCGGAGGTGGTTCAAGCACCTACATTGAACACCTTCAAAAGCAAATTGGATGCTTATCTTGCTGGGATCCTATGACCCCAGCTGACTTCCTGCCCTTTGGGCGGGGGGCTGGGCTCAATGATCTTCCGAGGTCCCTTCCAGCTCTAATATCTATGAAATCTATGAAAATCTATTCCCTGCCTCACAGACTGACCTGCTGTGTTGGGGCACTTGCGTACATGCACATGTGCACTCAGGCCCCCATCCCAACCTCGGACCAACTCTAGGAGGCTCCAAGATCTACCGCAAGAGGCTCTGAGATCTACCGGTGAATCAAGATTCACTGGTTGGTTACCACTGGACTAAGTAAACTGAGATTAAATGAAATGCTGCTTATACCATACCACCATGAATACATTTACCTCACAGGTAAATAAACCATTTAGAATCTAGGCCTGTAGGACTTCATACTTCTAATGTTTATAAAAAGAAAAATTATAACTGGAAAAATCTTACTTTACTATGCTCATTCTTAAGGATTCTAGGTTATTGTAAATAATTGGAAATACATGTAGGAAATGATATACCAATGATACTGTATTGATTTTTTAGTAATATCAAGAGTAGGCGAAGAGTGAACAATCATTTTTTTCCCATAACAATCACATGTAAATGTGGAAAAAAATCTCACACAATAAGATCAGACAACAAAAAGAGGGAAAAAAATGAAGAGACCCATTTTACCTGTATGTCAAGTTACGTATTGGCCATTTGATTTTGGGGGGAATAAAAGCTGTATTTTGCCACACTGGGAACAACACATCTTTTTCATGACATTTGCAGTAAATTTAGTTTCTTGAAACACACTGAATTGAAAATATTCAAGAGAATGTGTATGGATGGGAAGTGGGATAGTTTGGGTCAACTTGCCCACATAGAGTGAATGCCCTAAAGAAAAAGAACAAAAATGTTTTAAGTAATTTGTGACATAAAGAAATAACAGAGCTCCAAGAGTGATGAATGCTCCATTAGGCTTTCCAGACACTAGAACTGCTTTACCTTGTTGTGCAAGTCCAACTTCAGCATGTCACAATGTCTTACAGCAGAGAAAAAATAACAGAAATAACAGGAAGAAATGATAAATTTCTCATTCAAAGCTGACTTGACAAAAAAGGCATCTGTAACAAATAAAATGCAGGGTACATGATGTGGTACAGTATATACCATTTAAGCAATGTACATGTGTTTTTTATTAAGACCATATAACTACTGATTTTTTCTTGAGGAAAAAAACGAATTTTAGCAAACTAAATGGAATTGAGATTAATTTTCATTGCACTTCTTGCCAAAAAAAAATTATATTGAACAAAATATTTATTTACATTTTTTATATTTTAAACAAAAGCAAAGGGCTACCACTTATAAACCTTTCGTGGTGAAGGGATATGAACAGTGAACCCACAGCCTGAGTGGTGAGAACCTTAACCTGGCCTATTGGTGAAGGTCCACCAATTCCACCACTTTGAGTTTGTGAATCTAGTCTAAATAATTTTTTTCAGCCATACATATTTGGTGAATTCAGATTAAATTTGTGTGTAGCATTTGTTAAACAGCTTCAATTGAAACTGCATTCTTTAGTAACTGAAATATTTGCCAAAAAATTCAAAAGCTGTTTTTTTTAATTGTTTCTCTTTGAAATGATGATAATAAAGCAGTGCTAAAATATTGACACTTAGCATTTGTATAGGGCCTTTTACTGCAAGGAATTTTGCAAATATTAACTAAGTAATCTTTGTATGGATTGATTCTGCGGGTATCTAAAAGATAGCTACTTAGATGGAATTCAAGGTGGTTGGAGTACTTACCGCGGAACTGGGCAATCTGGGCTCTCAGACTTTCTCCACTTGAAGGTATTCAAATACATGTTTCCTACCTTTCAGGAGATACCAAACTACCAAGCTATAAAACAGTCTGGGTGAGGCCACCCTTTCTCCTTTGTATTCAAGAAGCTCCCCCACTGAAGAAGGAAGAAATAGAAATCATGGGACTAGAGAACGGGGAAAAAAGCAACAGGGATAAAAAATAACTGAGGTAGCAGGGACTGGAATGAATGTTCTAACAGTTTCATTACTGTGGAAAGCAGGCAAAGGGGGAGGGATGCATCAATACCACCCCTCAGGTTTTTTAAAAAGGAAGAGCATGGGGTCTGTGCTATGTACTGAACTCAAAGTTGCAGGTCTAAGTCAGGTGTATTCTGAAGATGTCTAATGGATAGGGCCTCCTGAGGGCACCAATCTGAATTGCAAAAGAACCTAGGCAGGGATTGGGTGCTAGGTGAGTGGCTTGTCTGGGAGGTGGGGGGGCAGCCAGGGACTGGGGGTAGGGCAGGGCAGGGGTGCACACTAGGCTCTTGAGAACTAGTGTGCAGACAGCCCCCCCAACACACACCTTGCTACAGTGCCCCTACATACACATCCACACATATACCCCCCTCCACCCTTCACCCACATACCTACACATCCACCACCCCATCACATGCACATCCACAGATGCGCACCACCACACACAATATACAAGAGTTAGACTTTATTTTTACCTATTATACACTATTTAGACACCTCTATATACACTATTACAAAAATCAGAGTAAAAATATTTTTTAAACAAAATTAAAATATGTTATAGTAGATGTTTCATTTTTAGTATAGAATTCGTTTCTTTATCTATAATTTGGTAAAATGATACCTTCTAAAAGATTTAATGTATGCGGCCCTTGACAACTCACCAAAACTTGTTAGGTGGCCCTTCAACTGAAATAATTGCCCACCCCTGTATTATGGTAATATATATGGCATAGAAACCTGAGGAATGAAACAAGTTTAGTAGGAAAAAATGGTCATCTAATGCTATCTTCAACATGTTGCCAACAAGAAGTGGAAAAATCTGATAGTTGTTTGGATCTAATCCTCAAGGTGGTCCAACTCCCCTTTCACTAGGGGAGTCAGAGTTACAAGTGAGAACTAACTCAATAGAAGCAATAAACTGCCTCTAAGACAAGTATTTGTACTACGTGTGATTTATGTGCATACTTGTATGTGATCAATATATATATTGTTGCTTACTATCAAGGAAGTATATTAAAAATAAACTCTTGTGAACTGATAAGACATGTTGAATCACTTAAATGCTGTGAGTCAAGCTGTGGTCTGAAATCCAGACAATATTTGTGACTATTCAAGAATGGAAAGAAACCTTCCCTGTTCTATTTCCCTGAGAGGGGGAAAAGTAGGTGCTACATACCTTTCACAAACATTTTGAAGCTGTTATTTTTCAGTGATTCAACACTGGGATTTCTACAAATAGTAATTAATAATAGTCCAAGGGCACAAATTCAAACAAATTCAAACTACTGAACCATGAAATTAATTTCTTGTTGAAGAAGGGTGAAATGCTGAAGTTTTTCAGAAGTCAAATGCCTCCCTGCTTTAAGCAATCTGGGATGAAACTATACACAAGAAAAAACAGCTAGCATTTTCTTATCTTCCATTCTTCAGATTCATGATACATTTCACTATACACTGCTTTGATATTAATATTTGTTCTATTTTTCTTTTCCAGTCACTGGTCACAGCTTCCCACAGCTGCAACAGTATCATTGTAAAGAGCCAACAATCTCAATTTAAAACATCCTGGTCAGGTCTATTGAAGTGAAAAATATGCTTAATTTACATCAGTATTTCCATATTACCAACAATATTTCAAGTGCAAAGTTCAACCAGTTTTGTAGCCCTTAATCAGAGCTGTTACATATTACATGGTCTCTAATGAGACAAGTAGAGCTTTTGGGCATTATCTTATGAAGTTTCATGGAAAATTTTGTTTAGCTGGGCGCATCTACATGCAATGTTTTACTGTGTAGTAGAGCCAATTGCTGCATAGTAAGCATCACCATCTACATGTACTGACCCTTGCAGATCAGTAATTTGCTTTAAATGTGAGTAAATTTGCTACCTGTAAATACGAGTAGCTTCCTTGTGAGTAATTACTGCACACTATAGCACATGTAGACAGCTGACTGGGAGCAAATTTGCTCCCAGTCAGCTGAGCAGCAGAGGGCAGGAGTTTGCTCCCCACCCCCCAGAGCTGCCTGCTGCCAGGTCAGGCTCTACCACTGGATCCAGGGTGGGGACTATGTCCCCCTGTCTTGGCAGCAAGGAGGTCCCAGCTCCCGCTCTGTAATTATGGACCAGGAGCTGGGAGATGATTGTTCCCAGCTCCTGCTCTGTAATTATGGACCAGGGACTGGGAACAAGCTTCCAGCCCCTATTCTACCCAGAGTTCCCCACCCAGCTGTCTGAGACCTGCCCCTGACTGGGACACTTCCTGGCCAGTCCCAGGCTGAGCAGAGAAGTCTGCAGCCTAGAGGTGGCTGTGGACTGTCCCATTTCAGACAGTCAGGGGCTGGCTGCTGGGGACTCACTGCTAGCTGCCCCACTGGTTGGATCTGCCCCTCCCTTGCAGCTTTTTCCAAAGCCCCTGATCACTGCGTATTGTCTGGGAGCTGGGGGAGCTCCAACAGTCACCCAGAACCCAGCAGCACTCAGCCACAGAGGCCCCAACTCCCAGACAGCGCATAGAGCCCTGCTGAACCCTGCTGTACCTGCGCCATGGGGTAGCTGTCATGTGGGTGCCAAGAAGGGGAGGGTCGATCCCGTGCTGTGTGGGGGCAGGCTCTGCCACGAACCTTCAGAGGTCCTGATCATTGCTGCTATAGCCGGTGAGTGTGATGCTTTTTTTTTTTTTGGAAAGTGCCGGGAGACTTGGGCTGGGTGGGGGATGAGGCTGGGCAGGATAGCCATGGGGGCTTCTCCTGTGGATCCTCTGACCTGGGGAGAGGCAGGCGCAGCTGGAGAAGCCACGAGAGTACCTGCAGCCACCCAGCTGTGCCTGTCTGAATCTCTGAATCTCTGCGAATCTTTTCTGAATCAATTCAAAGTCTCCGGATTCAATTCAGACCTTTTAATGGGTCTCCTGATATGATTCAGATTTAGAGATTTGGCCACTAAATTGGGCCTAATCTCCTCCAGATCAAATTGCTGACCAAAGCTTTGTGTAGCCCTAGTAAATATGCCCATTGAGTACAAAATATTTTTTTTTGGCTGGGGTTCAACAAACTTTCTCCAAATCTAGAGCAGGTTTTTGACTTAAACTCTGTCCTGTTTCCTGGGGGGTCTGCTCTGCATTTTGGAACACTTGATACAGTTTCAGTTTCCAGCTTGTGGAAATAGGTCTGCTCAGGGAAGGAGGAAAGTGGAAGCTGCAGAATTCTTGACACCAAAGTAATCCATCTGAGGGGCCTGAAAGCTTAAGGGCCAGATTCTATTCTGTCTGCTAAGGTCAGAAGTGAAGTTAAGTGCTTAAATGTGATTCTACTCCACCCTGGTTAAGTCCTGAAAATCCATTAATGCATCTATTTTTAAAACACATGACCATCTTTCCTTTAAGATTGAGTCACAAAAAATCTATGTGCCCACTCACTTTTTGTGTTAATTAACAACCCACTCACCTTTTGCATTTTTCAGGGTGGGGTTCCCAGTTAATGCAAAAAGTGAGTGGGTCCATTGCTTTTTTGGGACTCAGTCTTAAGGGCAAGATGTGCTGTACTATAAAAGTAGAAGCGAAATCTTTTATTAGACCAACCAGATATTTGCAAAAAAATTCTTTATTTGCAAGCTTTCAGGCACATGCGCCCTTCTTTAGCCTGGAAAAGCGCAGGCTCAGGGGTGATCTGATGGCCACCTACAAGTTTATCAGGGGAGACCACCAGGATCTGGGGGAACATCTGTTCACCAGAGCGCCCCATGGGATGACGAGGTCGAACGGTCACAAACTCCTGCAAGACCGTATCAGGCTGGACATAAGGAAGAATTTCTTTACTGTCCGAGCCCCCAAGGTCTGGAACAGTCTGCCAGCAGAGGTGGTTCAAGCGCCTACATTGAACACCTTCAAGAGTAAATTGGATGCTTATCTTGCTGGGATCCTATGATCCCAGCTGACTTCCTGCCCTTTGGGCAGGGGGCTGGACTCAATGATCTCCCGAGGTCCCTTCCAGCCCTAATGTCTATGAAATCTATGAAATCTTCAGACAAAGGAGAGTGTACAGTTTGTTAAATTTCTCCTAGGTGCAAATGAAAACGATATTTTCTAATAAAAGATATCACCTCTACCAAGGGTTCTGATTCCTTTTGCCTGTAGACGAACACAACTACAACTTGTATCCCAACCTGTATGTCTATAAAAATAGACATATTTATGGATTTTCATGATTTAACCAGGGTAGAATAGAATTGCAATTAGAGGCCTAACTCCATTTACACACCTAATAGAATCTGGCCCTAAATTCCCAGCCTCCCCAGAAGTCTGCTGGTACATCTGTCCTGGAGTTGAGGACCCTAGAAACCCACTGCAGCTGCTAGTGAAAATGATCCTAGTCAATCTCACTGCTGCTAATAAGAGTGAAATAGCTGAAGAGCTACCTCAACTTCTTGGAAATGTCTACCTGCTTCCAGAATCTCTAAAAACCTGCTATTCTGAAGACAACTTCCATTTTGCATCACAACCTTCACCTATAAGGATCCCAAGCTCAAGGTGACAGATTGAAAACTCATAGAGACTATATCCCTGAGACTGTGGTATAACATTAATAAGAAATAATAGTATTTTCATTTTGAAGTATATAATGCCATTTTGTGAAACCCTTTCTGAATGTTATCACTGAAAAAGGAGCTGATTCTGGGAAGCCTGCTTCCTATCTCAATCACATTAGCATTTTACTCCAAAGCCATTCCACCAGAGTCAGTGGCATTACGCTTGATTAGACTTTGGCCCATTTTCTTCCTGGGAACAACAGTAAATCACTTTATTTATGACAACAAATTAAAAGACATTTATTGGCTTTAAACCACAATGGCTAGACTTTTATACAATGCATTCCTGGTCTATTAGATTATCACCCACTCACAGATATAGTTCTTGCCTTCAAGGCAGTGTACCTCTGAGTATGTGCAACTGGGGAAATCTCTTTTATTGAATGCATGCTTCATACTTTCTTAATTCCCTAAGATTGATCCACAGCACAGAACATAAAAAATAATAGAAAATAAAGGCAGAAAACATATGAAGTCACCCAGATGTGGCATGCCATTGCAGGGTAGCTTCCCACATTCTTATTTCACATTATTTGCCCTAATAACCTTTTAGTTTCAGGTAATGGATCTTTCACCATTTTATTTAACCACTATTGCAGTCAAAGAATTGCATTTAGGAAAATTATCCTAATATTACTCTGACCTGACCTTTCCTTATGGCATGTATACCCTGCCTCAAATGACAAGCTTGGGTGCCATACTAGGAAAGATATCATTACCCTTGTTTCTGCTTTGTAAATACCAAATCCCACTAATTAGGCAAGGTACCTGCCTTAGAGCAACACTGATCACGTGCCAATTACCATGTCCAGAATGGAGAACCAGAATGGCTCTGGGTATGCGTCAGCACTATATCAAAGGATATTGATACATCTGCTCTGTAAGTGGGGGAAAAAGGGGTGTTCCTGGGCTCAGCAAGTAAATTGTACAGACAAGTTCATTTCATTACTCACATACACCTAAAAAAGAGAGGTGAGCATTAGCTTAGCCATGCTTCGTTCTTGTGTTAGTGTCTGAGCCGGGGAGAGGATACTGAGTACTAGCTGCAAGGACAGGAGAGCTGTAAACTTCTGTAGGAATTAAAACTGCTAGATCAGAATGCAAGATAGAAAAGCAGCACATTTGGGGGGCCTTTGTTCAATTGTTTTTTTTATTGTAGATCTGACAACATGCGTCTGCTTAATACTGCTGTGTTCTCAGTTTTCACTGTACCCTTCCCTCCCATCTTCTCCTTTATTTGTATGGTGTCCATTCAGATTCTGCAAGGCATGGACTTGCTCTCCACTTTTTTCTGTCAAGTGTTGAACACACGGTGGGATGCTTACAAATAAATTAACAAAATAATAATAAAAGCAGTGCCACCTTGTGTAGTATAGTCTAATGTTCCATTTTAGGTGGACGGTAAACACCCTGAGTGGCTCCATTTCTACTGGCCGCACATAAAGAGCCAATAACCATGTTCCAAATCCCTTCATCATGCTAAATAAATAGCTGACCCTTTCTCTGATGTCCTACCAGCCTCCCTCTTTCACTGCTTGATGTCTCATACCTCATTTGTCCAGATGGACCCAGTATTTCTGATTCTTTTTACTTTATGGCAAATGTCACAGTGTTTTATATTTTTCTTAAAGTCTGACATCCATGCGATTGTGTGAGAGACACAAGTTTAATTTTTCCAAAAAAAGTTAAGTTTCTAATGTCTATATGGCACAAACCTTTACAAATATGAACCCTTGAGGTATAAGAAGTAGGAGGCAAATAAAAGACATACATTTTTATGATTTCATACCAATAATTTTGAATTGTATCTGTAAGAACACACAAGGAACCCACTGGAACTAGTAGCACCAGGGCTGGAAACTGTCCTTTCAGTCTAGTCTCCATTATTCGTGTAGCTCTAGATATGTTCTCCATGAACTCACCAGATGAGACAGATAAATGGAGGTAATTCCATCATACACATAAAAGTGGTATGGTCAGGATAGGACCTTCTACTGAGTCAGCTCAGAAATCTTAATATAGGCTATTATGTGTACAGACAGTCCATTCAAAGGCAAGAACAGCCCTTCCAGAATAAACATGCCAACAACAAAGAGGCCAGTTGCACCAACTGGTCTTTCCTCCACAGTCTAGGACTGTATTTTGAGGGTGTTTATTCCTTATAGGACCAGCAGTAGTGGGGCCACAACTGGTAGTGGTTATCTGATGCTTTTTAGCTCTAGTCTTTTTCTCCTCTCAGTTTGAGATTCTACCACAGTAGAAAGAAAGTAAATCACATCACATGGATCTCCTGTGCTAGCAGCAATATACATTTAGTACCACATCCAAATCATTGCATCACTAAGGAGCTACAATAGGACATAAGGGGCATGTCTACATGGTCATTAATGCAGCATAATTACGGTGCATTAAATTTGGTACCAGGCATTTGTAAACATGTATGCACTGCAGCATGAGGTGCTTTTAAAAGCACCCAGTGCTGCATCCCATACATTTGTATAAATGGCAAAATGTGCATCAGAGCTGAGAAAATGGCAGCTATGTGCTTTTGAACAAAAAGAGCACCACTGCCATTTTCTGCATGTTGACATACATTTCGCTGTTTATGCAAATATATGTTACGCAGTGCTGGGAGTGTCATCTCACTTGCTCTGCAGACTTGAGTCTGCTCCAGTCCTCTGGATTTCTGGCAAGTCAGAGCAGACAAAGATACATGTATAAATGCCCTATAACAGGTACTAACTTAATGCACCGTAATTGGTGTTACTGCACATTAGTGCAAACAAATGCTTTTTCTGTGATGCTTAATGCTTGTTGGACTAATCTACTGCACATTGGCATGGTTTTTGCCAGGCACACTAATGCGCAGTAGAATTAGTCCAATGAGCATTAAGTGTCTCATGTAGACATGCCCAAGTAGAATTTAGTGGCCAGCTCACAGACTGTGATCCCGACTGACCCCATTCCAGCAACTTCAAACTCATCTGGGTACACAGAAAGAGTTATGCACTTCATTTTGCAGGAAAAACTTAAGCTTTGAGGACTTTAAAAAAGTATACAGTCCAAGTAATTAGACTTCTAATTAGACATCTAATTTATTAAGCATCACTGCAATTCAGATTGGAACTGGGATGGGTAATGTGGCCAGAGCAGGGCTCTGGGCCCAGCTGGCTCCAATCAAAGGGTCAGAGCAGCCAGTAACCTGAGCCCACAGGTAAGAGGCTCTACCCAACAACAGCCCAGGTGGATCCCAGCTCCAGCTTGGGTAAGGGGGAGAGAGTGAGTGGGGCCATTCTCTTCCTCCCCCCTCTCTGCTACAATAACACATCATCTTCCTCACCACTATTTGTATTAACTGTTTTTAAGGGATTCAAACAGATGGAATAGAATTGCACTTATGTGCCTAATAGGTGGAACAGAATTTGGCTTTGCTAAACTCTGCTTAAGATTCCAGTACATTAGATACTCTACATGAGATATTTACTGCAGGGCTGCCTAATTACCTCTAGGGTGACCACCTTTTCAAAAGGGAAAAGCAGGACACATGCCCACCTTCTCCTCCCTGCCCTCCCTGGCCGATGTCAGCACAGCCAAACCAGAGCCAGAGTGAAGTGGAGCAGGGAGTGTGTGTGTGTGTGGGGGGGGGAGGGGGGCAGATGCAGGCTTCCCACTGCTAGTTGGGACTCCCCACCCTGCTGCCTTTCCCCAGGGAGCCCTGTGCCAGCCACATGTCTCCTGCCCACCCAGCAGCAGGAGGAAGCACAACTCCACACTGCTGCTGGGCAGGCTGAGGGCACCTTGCCATGGCAGCAGAGTCAGAACAGGGGCTGGACAAGGCTGCAGGGTGGGGATTTCTGAGCCTGCAGCAGGCAGCTCACATCTGCCCCCACCCCACACACAAATCTTGAGGGGCACATGCCCCACCCCCCATCCCCCCTGCACCTTAGACAAGCCACCCATGTGTCTGTCTTGCTCCCTGCCCCAGCCCCATGTACTGCCCTGGCTGGGCAGTACCCCAGCCCCTGCTCCACTCCCTCCGTTGCCATGGGGGCCTTGATACACTACTCCTCCAACCCTGCATAAGCTCCGCTGCAGAGAGCTGTTTTCCAAGCTGCCTGACTGTGTTCCCAGCCATGTTCATGTGTGTGGGCATGGATGTGCACAAGACACCCCCTGAATCCTGCTCCCAGCAGCCTCTTGCAGGCTGGAATGCTGCCGGCCTGCAAGGGGAAACCTGCCATTTCCCTATCCCTGCAGACGCTACAAATCCAGGACAAATGCTGTCCGAGAGACATGCAGCCTTGGACTGAGACTCGTGGTTCCCATTCTGGGACTGTTTCACCCAATCAGGGATGGGTGGTCACCCTAATTAGCTCCACAGCAAAGTCTGGACATTTATACATGTGTCCCTATTAGGCCGCAGGAAACTAATTAACTCCATCATAGGATAGTACTTGTAGACACAAGTACTGTCCTATGGTAGCAATCTTTAGTGCAGACCAATGCATGTGTAAATACTGACAGGGCTGGCTGAGACATGAGGGTGCTTCAGTATAGGAGCTGCCTGCTGGCTAGTGCCACACTGGAGCACCCCTGGGCCCCAGCCTTTTGTAGCACCTTGAGCCGGGTTGGAGCAGCCCCAGGCTGGCAAGCTGACCCTCCTGGCCCCCTGCTATCCGGGGCTGCCATGACCCAGCTCAACATGTTGCGGTCCTGGGCATATATGTAAACACGGTGCCCAGAAGCAATAAATTCAGGGGTAATCTGCACCAGAGTTTATTGTTTCACATACATTTCATGTGTAGATGAGCCCACAGAGTGTAACTAATTGGCACAGACAAAACCCTGAGATCCAAGTGCAGTTCCCAGGGTGATTGGCACTCTTAAATGTAATGATAATAGTAGCAACCTTTCGCATAATACCCTTGTAGTTAGAGAACTTGCCCAGGTAGTAGGAGACCTTCGCTCCTCAGTTTTTCAAGATTCAAACTCATATCATGTCTCAGGAGCACATTTCAATAGATAGGCCACATTGGAGGGGTAAACTCCATTCCTCCTGCCTGTAGTTGGATCACTGTGCAGCGAACGGTGCAAGTCATGTTTCCAGAAGAACAAGCCAGAGAGTGCCTGACTCGGTATCCCAGGGTTGCAGGTACTCCCTAGCCAGATAGGGAGTCTTGGGTTTTAGTCCCTGCTGCCAGGACTATTGAAGTATTTTATATTAGACAGTCATTTTCCAAAAAACCCAGAAACAATACCTAGTAGGAATCAGAATCAAAGATTCCTCACTTCAGTCTGGAATGGTGAAAATTAGTTTTATACAGACACACACATACACACAGAGCAGCGCAGTGGATTTTACTTTTCCTCAGCTTCATCAGTTGAATCTGTGTGTTATTTAATGTACAAGATCAAGGGGTGAAGGTAGAATTTAGCGGCAGAACGTGTCAATGGGGGCGGGGAGGCAAAGTGGGGTTGGCTTGGTTTGCGTAACCTGTCCCTTACATTCAGTTTCTTGTCTGTTTACATTTGGCAAGTGATTTACAGACATTTACATCACTGCTGGATTTGGCCTAAAGTCCTCCATGGGAGTTACATCACACAAGGCTTTCTCCAGGATGAATCTGAGCATATACCAGGATAGCCTTTACTTCAGTTACTCAGAAGGTTACTTTATGCTTTATGTGGTATTCCAGTTGAAGGAGCATTAAGTGGGGTTTCTTTGAGAATTACACGAGTTAAGAATTTCTCTAAAAAGGACACAGGTCAAATAGTGTGTGCATGTAAGTGTGAAAACAGAAGCAAGTTAAACTCTTGACAAGCAATGCTACATTTTTTTCATAGCAGTGGCACCTATTATGACACACAGTTTAACTGAGCTGTACAACTTCAGCTTGCACAACAGAGGGCTGGTAAGTGGTGTAGGAATGTGAGGCAGCTAAAATCAGTGAAGAGGCAAAATGAGGGGGATGAGGAGACTGTGGCTCACAGCAGGTTTGGAAAGGTAAAAGCATCTGTAATCTTGGCTGTCTCAGAGCTTACCCCTGGTATTGTAATGTCAAAAAAACCCGGCATATAAAGCCTAATAAACAAAACCTGTGATTCATGTTCTGGCATCAAATACAGACAGTACATAGAAATAATTAGGGTAAATAAAAGTTGTCAGGGCAATATTACTTGCTGAGCTATCTGGAGGTTTTATATTACTACCTAAGAATGTAAAGTAACCATTTTCTGCCAGTTACCAAACAAGTTAGTGTTGGATGTAAAACAATGTCTCACAGACTATGCCTTTCAATCTAGAAAAGGGGTGTCAAACTGACCTGGAGACCTGTGCTATATCTGGACTGTGGGGTTGGATCCAACACAGAGTATGAGAGCTGCTGCAGTGGCCACTGCTGCAGGGAGCAGTGGCGTGGGGTCCCACGGTGGCAGTAGCTGCTGGGGGTCCAGCAACAGCAGGGAAGCAGGATCTGGAGAGGGAGAAGGTGATGCAGGTCCAGCAGTGGTGGGGGTGGCAGAACCGTGGGGTCCCGTAGCAGTGAGCCAAGCTTGCTGCCAATGGTCATGACAAATGGGGCCAAAGGGCCCAACTTCTGGTGCCCTCTGGTAGCCCAGTTGGCTGGATAATGAGGCTCTGTGGGCAGAATCCTACCAGCAAGCTGTATGTTTGACACCCCTGATCTAAAAGAGCCCATATTTCAAAACAGAATATGAACAAAGAAGACATTTTCTTCCTTAATGTAACAGAGCCAAGTCTGAGAGGACACAGTGACCATTAAACACAGTATCTTATGTATAAACCTCCAGTACTTATAGATGCATCTGAAACTTGAGTTCTGCTTGCTTGGACTTCTTCCCTGAATAGTAACAAACACTGTAGATGGCCACAGTGTAACCCACACTGTGTAAGAGAGGTATTCTGCTCCTTCTGTGATCTCAAAAGAGGTAAAGTAGCCTGCTACCTCACTTCTGTGTCATTAAGCTCAGAACATGTCTATGCTGCATCCACCCGTGATGGGGAGCACTTCCATGAAAAAGTGCCTGCCCATTCATTCCCACTCTGTGTGCAACAAAACCATAGGGATACTTATCAGATCAGCAGTGGGTGTCCCAGCAACACTGTAATGGCAGCTACATTACTTTTGTTTTCATTGATGTCCACAGATGCCAGGTTCTGTCCTTGCGGCACAGCCCACTTGGTGTGTGTCATTATGTATTCAGGGATTTGGGCTGGATGGACTGCCCGTTCCCAAGAGGAGCTTCCCCAGACATGGTGAAGTACCATAAATAAATAGCTAACACTGACTTACAGTGCCATTGTCTCTCCTGTTTGTGGCAGCTAGAAGCTGATGAGCAGGGATCCTGGTTTCCTCCGATTTAAAATAAATTCCCAATTTTCAGTTAAAAAAAAAGTAACCCCAAATCCACATTTTTCCATACTTAAATTAAGGATCTATATATTAGTGGTGTTTCATTTAAATCACAGAAAAATGTGGATTTGGGGTTACTTTTTTTAACTGAAAATTGGGAATTTTTTTTAAATCAGAGAAAACCAGGATCCCTGCAGTTAAGCCTGCAGTAGCCTCCACTATGAGAATTGTGGCTCTCATTTCATTCAGTACACAGTTATGCCTTAAGGTATAGCCTACTCTAGTTTTTATTCCCCTTACTAGTTACCTAGGGTGCAGTATTATGAACACTATAACTGAATATTCTGGGATGCTAAAGCCTGAAATCTGGCAAAGCCATGCACTAATGTGACTTACTGTAGTAAGTTTTTGTATCATAGACACTTTCCTGTAACATAGAAAAGTAGGGCTGGAAGAGACCTCAGGTCAACCAGTCAAGGTTGGAACTATCTAAACCAGGGGTGGCCAACTTGTGGTCCTAGCCTCTGTATGTGACATGCAGCAGATCAGGGAGGGGAAAGACAGCACAGCAGCAGATAGGAAAGGAAGCAGAAAGCAGAGTAGAAGAGCAGATGGGGAGCACAGAGTAAGGAGCAGAAAGCAAAGCAGGAGATCAGGCAGAGGAAGAGAAGTGGAGGGGCACTCGGGGAGGACGCACAGCCAATTTGTGGACCGCCTACCAAAACGTTTGGCCCCTCACTGAACTAAACCACCCTGTACAAGCATTTGTCTAACCTGTTCTTAAAACTGAGCGAACAACCCTCTCACACAACCACCAGGCATAACACCCATAATACACCCATTTGTCACAGGTGAAGCAGGGAAGCACTGTCAACAGCCTGCCAATGGAAAGAAAGCAAGCAGTTTGTTAAAATACAACTGAGAGATTCTATGCGCAGCATTTTAAAATAAACTCTACCATCATCCATGGGTTTCAAAGAATGCCATTTTCCATTTGTTTATTAGATATGCTGAAAAGTTTATATTTATAATGTATACTATTCTTATGTTTTCTATGCACTAATTAGCTGCAGCTACAAACTAGGATGAATATTTACACAAACCTGAGGTGAAGTTTCTTTACAGTATGGCATTATATTTGCACTTAGTATGTTTGTTATTTTTGCTATTTTAAGGCAGTCATGGATGAAAAATGCCAACAAAGAATTTAAAACACAAAGGTTCAATCCTGCAGTCTTCATACAGGCTAAATTTAGAACTAATTCCCAAATATAGGGGAAGTTCCTCATTGGTTTTAATGATCAGGTAATCACTGAGATGAACTGTTACACAAAGCCTGCAAGACCAGGCCTTTGTTGAACATTAATGACTCTTTCATATGTTCATGAGCGCTTGTTAATATACACTCATGGTTGTTAATATACACTCAAAATATCCCAGGAAGAGGGGCACACCCCCTCTATAGGGGAAGGCAAAACTCCCTACAGTTCAGACCAAGCTGACTATAGAGTAAAATTCCTTCCTCATCCCAAATATGGTGATCTGTCTAGCCCTGTCAAGACCCTCTATCCAGGAACATCCAGCATTAAGTCCCTGCAGAAACAATGGGACAGTCCATTCAAAATCCTGTAGCCAATATCCAATGCCTCTGAGGAATGCTTAAAACCCCCCTGACACATAGCACATAGCAGTTGGAAGGTGGAGGAAGGAATTGCCTCTCATGCCCATGCAGCAACTGGCAAAGCCCAGAAGCATGGGGAAAACCCATAGTAGAACATAGGCATAACTACACCTAGATCATCCCCAACCAGTGGCTGTCCAACCTCTTCTTGATCACCTCCAGTGATGGAGAATCCATAACATCCCTAGGCCTATTCTACTGCCTCACTGTTCTAACAATGAAGAAGCTTTTCTTGATATTCAATCTAAAACTGCTTTGCTGGAACGTCATTGGTCCATATCAAACTCTCTGCAGCAAGACAGAAAAGGTGTTTTCCTTCTTCTTTATGGCAGCCCTTGGTTATGGCAAATATGGCAGTATTTGAAGACTTAAAGCACCTTATTTGCAAATTCAAGATGCGTAGCTCCTTCAGCCTCTCCTTCTATGACTTGCTTTCTAAGCCCTCTATGATTATTGTCACCCAACTCTAACCACTTGTAACTTTTCTCCATCATTTTTAAAATACGGAGCCCAAACCTGGACACGGTACTCTATATCAGGCCTAACCAGTGATTAGAGACGCCCTATCACTTCCTGTGTCTGGCACCTAGCACCTAATGCTTCTATTAATGCATCCCAAAACTGCATTTACCTCTTGTGCAGCTGCATCATACCACTGACTCACATTGAGCCTGTAATCTTCCAAGACTCCCAGATCCTTCTCCATAGTGCTGCCATCCATCCAGCGTCACCCATTTTGTACTTGTATTTTTGATTATTCCTTCTGTGGTGTGGCACCTTGCATTTGTCAGCACCGAGCTTCATCCTGTTAGCTTCAACCCAGCTTTCCCATCTGTCAGATTTCTTCTGAATTGCACTCCCATCTTCCAACATGTTCACAATCCTTCCCAGTCTCATATAATCTGCAACCTTGCTCAAGAAGCTTTCTATGCCAGCATCCAAATTATTAATAAACATATGGAACATCACTAGGCCCAGGACAGACATCTGTGGGACTCCACTCAAAACCTCCTGCCATTCTGACACGATTGCTTTTATAATTATCCTTTTGCTTGTGGCTATTGAGCCAGTTGACTTTCCACTTTATAATAGTTTTGTTCGGCCCACATTTCTCCAATTTATGAGAAGTTCATGTGGATCCTTGTCACAATCCTTTCTGAGGTCCAGATACACTAAATCCACAGCATTTTCTTCATTGACACAAGTAGTTACTTTGTCAAAGAAGGAGATCAGTTTAGCTTGACACAATTTGTTCTTAGTAAATCCATGCTGGCTGTTTGTAATCAGCCTTTCCTCCTCCAGATGCTTGCAAATAGCCTTCCTTAGGAGATGTGCCAGTAACGTCCTGGTTACTGAGGTGAGGCTAACTAGTCTGTAGTTCCCTGAGTCTTCATTTTTGCTTTTTTAAAGAGGGGCACTACACTGGAACTTAATAATACTGGATAAACCCAGCTCTTCTATAATGATACAGTATTTATTAAAACATCGTGGTTATTAACTATTCCAATAAAATGTAAAAATCGGCTGACTGAATACCCGCTATAGTAGGAAATGGCAAAGACAGGTAGTTAAAAAGTCTCCAGGCTTTTTGTTTTCAGTGACTAATTAAAGAGATGATAAGTAAGGAACCACATGTACTTCAATCCCCACTCACAACAGCAGTGTAATCAATGGCAGTATACAAGTGTAATGATACTGTAAATAATGAGAAACTCAGACCTACAGATATGAGGGTTCTCGTCCAATCTTGTGGTCGGAACCACCTAAAAGTTGGAAAAGATAGTAGGCTGAGATCAAGGGGAATAAAGAATCAACAGATGCCATACACTGGGCGATGACCCACTGGTCGATGAGGTGCAGGCAAACTAGGGCTTCAGCAGCTCTGCGAGAGGAGGGCATCAAACTTTTCAAGCTGGTAAGAAGGTAGATATAACTTCTTTGTCAACCAAAAATGCCTAAGAATTCAAAGGGGCAGAGAGGTCCTAAACTGAGGACATACTTAATAAGGATCCTGATATTTCCATTGGACTCCTCAAGCTCGTCAAGTTCTCATTATAGGCCAAAAGCAAGGGCAGGCAAATACAAAAAGCAGTGGTGACGTGTAGGGGGTTAACCCTCTATGAAAAGGCGCTGATGACACTGCCGACAGTGCCTGCAGGTGGTCACTGCTCGCCACCCACCCTCACTGCCTACACCACTAATGGCAGCTATGGACGGTCCATGATTGCCGTTTGCCACCACTGCCAGCAGCCTGTGTAGGTGGTCACCGACTGATGGTCGGTGCTTGCCACATGCCATCCTGCCCCTGCCAACAGCACCGTGGCTGCCTGCGGGAGCTCCCTGCTTACCACCACCATGCTCCCACTGCTGACAGCGCTGTCACTGCCTGCAGGAGCTCGCAGTGCCCTTCCCCACCAGGGTCACACGCTGTTCATGACAAAAAGTAAAGGTTGCTCTCAGACTAAAAAAAACCAAACAAAAATTCAGACCCATCCCAAAGCTGTGGTAAGTGTTCTTGAGAGATTTATTTCCAGAAGACATGTGAGTTGCCCAGGTTTTGCAACAAAGTACATGTCAAGGGCTAAGATAGCAACCTTGACAGGGGCCCTCAGAAGGACAGCAGCTATACAGACTTGAAGAGAGACACAGCATCACTGCAAGCACTGTGCAGAGCTGAGCCAAGCCTCAGTTATTTGAAATACTTGTGTGTAACACAGTGACCTATTTTTGACTAGGCCACAGGACATAAATAGACCTTCTACCTGGTCTCCAGACATATTCGTGGGGAATGTTTCTCATCCACTAACAGCAGGTTTTAAATGGTCCATTGTCATTGTTTTCTCATTTCAGACTAGCCAACTATGAATAGACACCCCTTTTGACCCAGTTTACTTGTAGTTCCCATGAACTGCATCTCAAGCAGACCACAAGTCAGAACCTGGTCTCTCAGGCTTACTAGGGTGAGGAGTATACCTTATTCAGTTGCCATCATAGACATACTATTTGGTATTTATATTCATAGACATCTCTTGGCTGTGCTGTCCCTAAGGCAATATTTTCTCTAAATAACAGCTCTCTTCAGCAGGACCAAAGAACATTAAGAGAGGCACCGCTGTTCTAGGAGTTGCACTTATACATAGGAAACAGTCCCTGCCTTAAAGAACTTACTATCTAGTTCTGTGCACTATCCATTGAGAAATACTATCCTTTTAATTTCATAGGGGAAATAGACCTTTTATTTTGGCATATATTGAGGTATCATAGAAGCAATTTAGCAAAGAGGAGAAAAATCCAGATCTTAAAAAAAGAGCGTGTGCTGCGCTCAAGTAGCCTGATTATAGCAACAACATTTTAAAGAACAGGATTCAAGAGAAGGAAGTGTTTGTTCCATATGGTATAACTAATGCTGAAATGTCATTTAAACAAATTATAGGTATATCTACAAATGAGGTGTACTCCATTGCTCAGTCTATGTGTCATGTCTCCCTTCCTGGCTAATCTATAAAGCACTAGCCATCAGCCGCTAGACAATGGAGATAGTTCTTTATCTCAAGCAGTAGCAATTTGTTTATACTCATGGTGTTCAAGCTTTTTGTCTGGTGGGCCTGATGGACAATGCCATGTTCATTTGCAGGCCAGATCTGGACAGTGGCCCCATTCTGGCTGTGTGGAGGGGAGAAAGGGGCATGGCCCAGCTCCAACCCAGCCACACAAGGGAAAAGGAGCATGGCCCAGCCAGCACCCAACTGTGGCTGGGAAAGGAGGTATGGCCTGGCCCCAAATACTACATGGGGCTTGGAAATTTGGCAGCAGGGGGGGGAAGTGGTATTAATTACCATTGCTGTCCCACTGCCAAATATCCCAACCCATGGGGAACCTCACAGGTTGGATGTCATGGTTCTGTGAGCCATATTTGCTTCAAAGGCCAGAGGGAGCCAAAGGTTGAGCACCCCTGGCTTATATCTCAATGCTTGATGTCCACCTGCAGTAGAAGGCTGGTACATATATAATATAATGTAGGAGTGTCAAATGCATCTGCAGCTGCAGGCCAGAGTCAGACTACAGGGGCACATCTAGACAAGCATGCACATGCGGTTTGTGATGCCACAGACCCATCTGTGGTGCCATAAACCACACGCACTGCACATGCAGGCATTTGACACATTGGTAATTTGCAGCATGGTAGTTGTTTTGGCAACGGGACATCTCAGTGTCAAAAAAATGCAAGGCAGCAAAAACTGGGGTGTTGCACATAGCACCCAAAACTGGAGCCTGGCCAGCCAGAGCCATGTTCCAGCTGCTGGCCAGGCTCCAAACACCTGGATTGCTGCCGCTGGAGCCCCAGGAGGAGCCCAGGACCCCAGGTAAGGCTGCTGGGGCCAGGTCGGGTGCTGGCCCCAGCCTCCCCTACCCCACCTGGGGCAACTTGCCATGAGTCAGAGCGTGTGTGCATGGGCATTCCCTGGGGACAAGCAGAAGCAGCTTTATTAAACAGTTTAACACATCCTCCAATCTACCTTTATGCAGTGCAGCTTCTGATATGGTCAGTTCCTGCCAGCCAGAATCTGTTCCTTTCAGTAAGCAAAAATAACTACACAAATTCGGAGTTCAGCTGAAAGGTAGTGGAGTCTAATCTGCTGTAACCTATAAACTTGCAGAGTTCTGCACGAGTTTAGGATAAAAACAAAAAGCTCAACTGTACCTAGATTTCTTAGATGGAGTGATTTCCTGACTAGACTTTGAAATTAATGGTATGAGGCAGGTGTGAAAATTCCCTTGGGCATCACTTCCTCCTGGCTCCTCAGCTATTCAAAATCACAGTTACTGGATCAGTACTACTATGTGAAATATATAGGTTAGTGCTTCAGGACTCTGAGTGCTTTCAGACAGGGCCTGAAAATAAGTAGTGGGCCTTGAAGTTAACAGGAGGGAAGCATTCTCCATGCTTCTTGGGAGCAAGCCCTTTTAAACAATATTTAATGTAGTCATTACTCACAGAATAGTAGTAATACAGGTCTGGAAGGCACCTCAAGAGCTCAGTAATTTCCATATTTTTTAAACTAATGAGCCACTGTTAACCCTCCAAATTCCTTGTGGGCCACCATGCATCCTTATCAAATTTTTCATTGAAAAGGCTGGAAGAGGTATGTACAGAGTCCTGTGCAATTCATGGACCACTTACCAGGACCCTATTGACCACATGTGATCTACAGATACTGTTTTAGAATCCACTGAACTTAGTTCATCCCCTCTGCACTTAGGCAAGATGATACCTAATGTATAAAACATAATCGGATACCTCATCATATTCTCTTTCCTATATAATTTCAAGAAGACCTTTAAGAGCATTGCTCCAAATTCTGCTGCCAATACACAATGTTGAAAGGAACTGGAGCCCTATTAGGATGGCTGTTCTTTCACTTTGCACTGCTGAGACAGCATAACAGATTGCAGTGAAGTCCAGAAGCAGGCCTTATAACTCTTGTTTCCTATTTATGTATCTAGAAACATGATTCTCAACCAGGGTGCCAGGACATCGGTGTTGACAGATCCTTTGAAGAGGCCAACAAGGTGTGAAGAGATAAGCAGAGAAGCAGTCTCAGGCTTGTACCTGTCTGAATGATTCCCAACCCCTACTTCCTAGCTCCTCTGCAAGAAGGTAAGCAGTGTACCCATATATATAGATATGGATATATAAAATTTTAGCTTATATATTATCTTTTGAAATTGGATGTCATGCAATTAAAAAAAGTTATGGAGCCATGACCTGGGTTCAATGAGGGATGCTTCAAGTCCAATGAGGGGTACTCTGTATCCAAAAAGATTGAGAACCAGTGATCTAGCGTATTGCACAACCAATCAGTTTAGTGATTTTTTTTTTAATGACAGCATTTGTGTCCCTCTGGTTTCAGTGCCATATGGTATAAGTGCTGTAGAATAAACAAGTCTGGATCTGGTCCTGACAGCTCATTCCTGTTTTCAAAACAAGGTGGGGTCTGTTCCTAGAAGCACTGATTTTGCCAGGAATGGTAACCACAAAAATTGCCATCAGAACGATGAGTCCGGATGAGACAGACAAGTCTCTTCCTTGTTAGAGTGAAGAATGGAAACAGAAGGCTCAGATTTAACCTTAGCTAGGAAGTGACATGGTAGTGTGGGAAGGCCCCACCACAAGGAATAATACAGTAGCAGTGGTTTTGGCTGTTGCCAGTAAAGATTAACTATAGTCAAACACGCTGTGTTTTGTTGCAATTTTTTTTGTCACTCTGCCTCAAAAAAAGCCATGGACAGCATGTGCCAGAAAGTAGGGCAAGGCTTTAGTACAACAAAATGAGTTCTTATGCTCAGTAGGGTGTAAACAACTAGAAGCTAGAAACTTAGAGCTCCTATACACATTCAGAGAGCCTGCTCCAATGTGCTGTAATTTCAGTGTGTTGGAACAGGCTCCATTAATTGAATCTGCTGGAGCATGAAAATTAACATGCTCCAGTGGTCTCCAACATCATGTGTATCAAGGTCCCCACATTGAAAAATGGCAGCAAGGTGCTTTAAATTAAAACTCATTCTATGAGCTTCATTTCAAAGCGCCCCACTGCCATTGTTCAGCACAGGGACACTGATACTGTGCTACTACACAGTAGCATTGACGTCACACACAGTTCATGCCCAGAGATGCTACGTTGATGGCAATTATAATTATAGGTATATGTAACTTGCCATACCTGTCTGGAGCTCCTTACTTAGGCTTTTCTAGTTGCCCTGGGCCAACCATGGTCCTATGAGATGACAGTTTGCCCCGGCACCAGTTACCTGACCTACTGAAACTTCTGTGACCCCTGGCACAAGTTACCTGACGCACCTGCTACGTCTTTGATGGAAACCTTTATCTCTGGGACTGCTATTATGCCTGGTTCAGTGGTGTCCAGCTATGGTCTCTTGGTATTGCAAGGATCTTGGGGCTCCACCTGCCCTATACCCCACCTAGCACCAACCTGTTTGATGTTGCTTGCACACAGCATTGTTGTTGCCCACTGTCCCCATTCTTCCTCCTCAGTTTATCGTTGTCCTTCTCGGCCCTCTCTCCAGTACGGCTCCCATGGCTTCCCTTCTGATGTTTCAGAACTCCTTTGAGTCAGTGTGTGGAGGCAACTCCCCACATGAGGGTCACCACCACTGGTCATCCTCCACCTCTGCATTCATCCCACAGTCTTCCCTAGGTTGCTGGGGACTTCCTTCCAGTCCTGGCATTGGACTGGCACACAGGGCTTTTATTGGCATCTCGCTGCCTCGGGCAGTGAATCAGCACCAGCATGCACTTACAAAGCACTTCCATGCTGGCACCATTTTTTTTCTTTGTCCCATCTTCCGGCTCCAGTTGGCTTCAGAGACGGACGCCATCAGGCCATAGGTAAGTTCTGCAGCGCAGTGAACCCACCACTACCATCCTGTTCCTGGATCCCTGGGGGCTATGCTGTTGCCAGTGTGGCTTTTCTGCCCCCACTGCCTTTTTCCCACAGCTCCACGTGCTGCGGGGTCACTGGCAGATGTTAAGAACAAGTAAGACATAAAGAATTCCCACACCCTCCCTGATAAATAAGTGTTAGGGGCTGGGCTAGCTGATCTTTGGAGCTTCTTTCCAGCCTGATGTTTCTTTGATGATGCTTCAGTTGTCCTTTCTATTGTCTAGTTTTTAATTGGATTGCTTCCTAACATCAATTTCAGCCTCTTGATTAGCTCTGTTTAGTTTATACATACTAGGCCCTAAAGTCCTCACTCCAGGTGCTTACACAGGTTATATTTTTTGCATGATTGGTCCCCTGAAATCACTATACAGTCCAGACAGAACTCACATTCACAGCTGCAGAGCACTTTTAAAATGGCTGATCACATGAAAAATTAACACTTGATAAATCAGGTTTTAGCTAAAGGTGCTATAGAGCAGAGTGCCTTAGGGAACTTGTGTTCCCTTGAGGATTTTTTTTATGACTTTGCAGGACTGTCAGTGTGGGAAGGAGGGAAATGTGTGCATGTGCGGGGGGAATGGAGCAGCATTCAGCTGCTGCCTAGGCTTTGCCTGGCTGGAGCCACAGCAGCGAGTGGGATGAAATGGAGCCAGGGTAGCTGAGGGGAGCCATGAGCTGGGGGGCTCCCTTCCCCCAGCTCCCTCCCAACACTCTCGACAGTGACACTAGCTGTCAGCTCAACTTTGAGGTGGCCACAGCGGAGGTTGGGGGAGCAAGGTGGAATGGAGCCCATTCACATTGCGGGCCCAACCTGGCTCCCCCTGATACCCTAGCTGAGAGGGGGTCCACAAGGTGAGGTTGCTCCAGTCCACCTTGTCCCCCTCCATAGTTTCATAGTTTCATAGTTTCTAGTGTCGGAAGGGACCTGAGCAGATCATCGAGTCCGACCCCCTGCCATGGCAGGAAATATCACTGTGGTCAAACAACCCCAACAAGTTGTTCATCCAACCTCCTCTTAAAACCCCCCAGGGTGGAGCCAGCACCACTTCTCTTGGAAGTTGGTTCCAGATCCTAGCTGCCCTGACCATGAATTAGCGCTTCCTGATATCTAGCCTAAACCTGCCTTCTGCCAGCTTGTGACCGTTATTCCTGGTCACTCCTGGCAGTGCACAGGGGAATAGTGACTCCCCCAATGCCTGCTGATCCCCCCTGACTAGTTTATAACAGGCCACTAGATCCC
>NW_017728906.1:178732422-178744366 GCF_001723895.1 Crocodylus porosus | reverse complement strand
CCTCCTTAAGGAGCGACCACTGTCCTTGGACACCTGGCTCCCCTCTCCTCTGGGACCTCAGCGCATCCCCAGCTATCCTCCTTAGCTTGTTGAAGTCTGCCCTCCTGAAATCTAGGGCTGCTGCCTTATTGCATGCCTTTGCCACCTTGCGCTGGATGGTAAATTCCAGCAGGCGATGATCGCTGTTGCCCAGGTGGTCGAGCACCCGCAATCCCCTCACCAGGTCATCACCCGTGGCCAGCACTAGGTCCAACAAGGCGTCCCCCCTGGCCAGACAAAGCCCAGCCAGCAGCTGCGTGCTGCTTCCATCCCCTCCCTCTCCCTTCCTCCCAACTGCTCCAGGGAGGCCAGGGAGGGGGGTGAGGCTGGGAAGAGGGGAAGTTTGGCAGCCTCCTCAGAGGCTGCTGGAGTGCCCACACCTGCTGGTCAGGGCCAGTTCAGGCAGGCTTAAGGCCCCCCAACCCAACAGATGACCTTTCGTGTAAAGCACCATGAGTTACAGTATGGCCTCTAAAAGTCTGTGGGCACTCTCCAATTCTTCAGTTGTTACACAAGCAATGCTTCTACTGAAATTCCATTAGGCTTGATCTTGTTGTCTTCAGACCCATTTTACACTAATGAAACTTGGCAGAATTTCCCTCTTAAAACTTTATGCTTTGATGTTGTCACATCCTTCAATCATTTTCACGGATGATGAAAATTCCTCATTTATGCAATTTGTGAAAATTTAGAAAGCTATTAGGATAAGCTCTTATGAAATGACATGCAAATAGACCTATGGTTATTGGATATGTTACGTCTTTATTAAAACAGGCTGCAACTTAGCTTCTGTAAACTCATGAAACAGCATTTTGTTCAAGAATATACTGCTGCATATTTGCCAATGCAAACTATGACTGACTGAAAAAAATGCTGTAAAAATTCCCAGTTTTAATAAACTGAAGGCTTTCTTGAATCCAGGACTTCAGTGTTTTTAGAAAGCACTCCTTGGTTTCCGTTTTCTAGTATGCTGAGTAGTACTAGCAGTCAGCTCTATTAGACTATGTTCACAGAAGTTTCTCATTACAACATGGAAGAAATTCATGTTTAATTTTCTTGTTTTATTTCACATTGTGACTTACAACACATAGGATAGAATTCACAAATATATATAATGTAAGGCTAAACATTCTCGCCCAGATTCAATAAAGGTGCAATTGATTAAAAGAATAAAGACAGAGTGGTTAAATATTAATTTTAATATTAAATATTGATATTAAAATGTCTATTGTACATCTTTGGATCAGGTCAGGATTGAAAACCTGCTGCCACTATGACCATAAGTGGTACATGTGCTGTTCGACACTGAGTGCTGGGCAGCAATTAATTAACTTGGCAACCTCAGGAAGTGCCAACAGCTTTGGGCAGATGAGCACCTGAAGAGGGGTAATGGAATCCTTGATGGGGGAAATGCCATCAAAGGCGGATGAGCAAATCACAGTGATTTTGCCAATGGCATCCACATAGGGCAGATTGGGCTCTTCAGCTGTGGCTGGCAATCAATCTGGGAGTGGAAACCCAAAAGGCAGGAAGACCTCCTCTACACCGGTAACTCCTGCAGTATAGCTGGTTCCAAATGTATCGACTTCCACCTTTCCTTTGAAACAAACCAGTGTGGCCAAGAAGCAGACACTGACACTTGGGCAAAGCAGCATCTCAATAGCAGTCACCCAGGCTATTGCAGCTACACCATACAGAGAGGACACTCCTTCCTTGCTGGCAGCATGGACACAACAAAGAAGGTGGCAGTTACGGGTTATAAGCCCTCACTTGACTAGCGTAGAGGAGAGTGCCACAGGTCACCTTTGATCATGGGAGGTATCATCATGTTCAACTGGTCAGCTACCACCTACCTAAATGCTGGGAAACCCTCAGACAGTTAGGTGCTGACCCACCACAGTGTGTCAGCCTCATTGGGTGCTGAAAAACAGCTGGAAACTTTGCACCTGGCAAAAATGACCAACTTAAACAGTTAGAAAACAATTATTAAGCAAGCTGTTGGGTTCAAAAACCCTTCGTCAGGGTAAAGGTTCAAAAATCCTTGTCTGCCTATGTCCATAGACCAGCATGGCTACAACCTACACCCCTGGATATAACCAAAGCATTTGACACCATCACAGGAGCAGGCCTATTCACAGTCCTAGGAAAGATTGCATGGCCACCAGTCCTGTTGTCTTATACATTCCTTCTACAACAACAGGAAAGCAACTGTTCAGTTTGATGGGTCCACTTCAGACAGCTTCAAGGTGAAAAGCAGAGTAAAGCAAGGATATGTTCTTGCCCCAACACTCTTTGCAATCTTCTTCTTACTTCTCTTGAATTGCGCATTTAAAGACATGGAAGGGGGAGTGTACCTCCACACAAGATTGGATGGAAAACTCTTCAACCTGTCATGACTTAAGGCAAAAACTAAAATTGGAAAGGTGCTTATCAGGGAGCTTGTATTTGCTGATGATGCTGCCCTTATAGCCCATGACGAAGACCAACTACAAGAACTTATGGTTCGCCACTCAAGAGCTTGCCAGGCATTTGTTCTCACCATCAGCATAAAGAAAACAGTTGTATTAGGACAGAGAGTTCCACAAAATCCATCAATCATCCTTAATGAGAACCAGCTAGCAGGAGTCCAAAAGTTCAGCTACCTAGGTTGTACAGTGACTGCTAACCTCTGGATGAAGAATTTAATGTTTGTATCAGAAAGGCTGCCACCACTTCAGCAGACTAACTAAAAGAACATGGAACAACTCAAAGATTACCATCAAGACCAAAATACCAGTGTACAAGGCTTGCATACTCAGCACTCTCATGTGTGGTGGGGAAACATGGATAGCTTATGCACAACAAGAGAAAAGGTTAAACAGCTTCCACCTGCACTGTTTATGCTGCATACGCAACATGAAATGGCAAGATAAAGTTACCAATATGCAGAGGGTCTTCAAAGGCCAAATTTACCAAGTGTGACAGCCCTACTCAAACACAGACAACTGTGCTGGCTAGTTCATCTGAGCAGATCGGACAATGGATGCATACTAAGGATATACTATACGGGGAGCTATTGGAGGGAATAAGAACAACAGGACATCTCAAGCTTTGCTACAGAGACACATGCAAGCGAGATATGAAGGCATTTGGAATTGATCCTGACCAATAGGAAACCTTAGCAAGTGATCATAATAAGTGGCATCATCGTCTCCACCAGGACAACAAAGTTCACAACAGAAATTGGCTCCAACAGCTTGAAGAGAAAAGAGCCCATAGGAAGTAAGCAGCTCCTGAACCACCAAACCATGACATATACATTTGTAACCACTGCCACAAATCATGCAGATTTGGATTGCACTATTCAGTCGCATGAGACATTGCAAACTATCTGTGTCATAGGCTGCAATATCTATCATCTCCCATAGATGAAATGATGCCAAAGAAAATTGTACAGCTTGGACTCAGTTTTCAATCTTCTGAGAACTTCAGTCCTTTGACACTTATCACTCAATGGCTCTTCCTTTATGCTCATTTAAAATTAAACAGTTTCATCAAACAACCAAATAGACTCCATTAGGCACACATGAGATATCCAAAAGTCTCATATAAATATTTTTCTCTATATGATTGTGTTGAATATTATTACTAGTGTGACAAAAGGATATTCATGCAGAATACATTACGTGCTACATATAGACTCTTCAATGATAAATTCACGTTTAAAAATATTTTCATTGAAATAATGGAAACAAAGGGTTAAACATCAGTGGAGTATTATTTCTTTTCCATAATATTCTTCTATGGTATTATGCAAATAAGCAAGAATTACACTGAGCTCTGCATTTCAATTGTGCAAGTAGATTTTATTTTGCTTCTATAATGCAAGAAATGTTGTTCTGTCTGCCCTCTGGAATGTCTCATTATATGTTTTCTCTGCAAATTCAAGGCTGCAATAAAGTTCAACTGGTCACCAAGTTTGATCTAAGAATAACTTTTTAAAAATATTAAGATTTTTTTTAAGACTGACAGTCAGCTTCACTATTAATTAAAACTGAACTGGCATGTGAGACCATTACAGGGATTGCACAAGGGCCCACAAGCATGATTCTGTTTACAGGTTCCTTCTTTAAACTTGCAATATTTTGGATAGGTATGAAGGCCAACATTCTGAACTGAGTTACAGCGGAGTAAAGCTAAGTGTAACTCAGTGGAGGTACTCTTGATTTTACACTGGTATAATGGAGAAGATGTGCGGTGCTATGTTTTGCCCCAGTGGGGGACACACTTCTTAGCAGGTGTGCCACTATTTATCCCCACACCTTCCCCAGGTGCCAGTCCAAATCTCTTCCCCTGCCTAATCGGTTGCTCTGTTTTCTGCTTCCTCCCCTGTGCTCCCTTCTCAATCTACTGTTATGCTTCCTACTTCCTGCCCTGTGTGCTGCTGTGCTGCCTGTCCCCTCCCTGCTCTGCCACGTGCTACACACAGAGACTGCCCATGCCACTTGTGGCACCCATGCTGCAGGCTGGCCACCCACGTTTCATCCTATTTACTTTTCCACGTTAGACATAGTGCTGATATCCAAGAAAATGATTAATGTTATTTATTTCCAGAAGCAACCATAGTGGCCTAAGAGCTGTATAAACACAAAGGAGGCCATGCTGTCTGGGCCAAAGCTTTTATATAGCTCCGTCCTGCCATATGTGGATAAATAGAATAGCTCATGCCCTATTAGTTGTAGGGTCCATGCCTGAAGAAGACAAAGTGGTAAAAGATAAGAAGACAGAACACAATGTATGATTACAGCAGTCAAGGTAATTAATAATTATGTCTCATTAGTATAGTCTTTTACATTTGATAGTAAAAAAATATTTGGTGTACATAGCCAATAAATTCTCACATGCAATACAAGCAAAATGGAGTAGTAAACTAGGCATCCTCACAGATTGTCCCTGAATAAAGAGGGGATAATCTGGGGGTCCCACCCTGCACTGCATTTTTGAATTTAGAAGCAGAAAGTTTCTGCAGTTAGCTGGCTGGCCTTGTGCAGCTATCAGGTGCAGTTACAAACTTTCTGAAATGAACTGCCATGCCTCAGTTGACATAGAAATTGGCAGAACATCCAGTGGCTTCATGCTGGATTGTAAAATACAAAGCAAAGATTGTTTTAATCTGGCATGCTGCTTACTGCCTAGGACTCAAAATAGACATGTGACAGGCAAGGCCTGTGAAAGAAATTTGGGGGCTCCATATATCCTGGTTGGGGGTCCCTACCTCCCATTTGGAAACAGTAAATAGGGAATGATCTGAGTCTGTGGAGCATGATACGACTGATTTAGTGATAGGAAAATTTATATGACCTAACCCTAGCCCTTCTGAAATTTAGGATTACTTTTACCTGCTAATTGCTTTGGTCTGTGCGTAAGATCTAACATCATAAAAGAAAAATTAGCATATTTTTGTAACATAAGGAAGCTCAGATGACTAAATGCTAACAATAAGCACTGAAGCAGGAGGGAATCTGCACACTTGCAAATCAGATCCCAATCCTATCACCTACCAACACAGAATGAGTGACTTTAATTCACTCTACTTTTGCCAATTGCTTTCATTCAGAAGCATACGCAGATACAAAACAGAATCCTGCATTGTTTTATTCTCTGTCAGCAGAGAAATAGTCCTCTGTGGACTTATAATAAAATCCCGAAAATTTAGGATGGAAAGAACTACTGTCATGAGTCATTGCATCCTCCTTCCCTGCCAGTGCTGTATTATCGCTTACTGTGAGAACTAACTGGAGTTTCCTACCATGTTGTCTAAAATGTCCTAAACAGTGAGTTTTTACTTGGAAAAATATCCACCAATTAATACAGGGCTGTCCAACTTTGGTGTAGCTAGGGGCTGCACACAGTATATGCTCCTGGAGTCTCTCCCTGCCACCAGGCTTCATGATTGGCGCATGGCCCCCCTGCCAAGTGAGCAACATTAGAAATGCAAGCATGACCCCTGGTCACAGCATGTGTCTCCCCACCCTCTACACACAAGCAGTATTGATGCAGTGCTTCCCTCCCTGGGCCCTCTGCCACCGGCACAGCAGTAGGAAAGGTAGCTGCAGGGACTTGCAGGCCACCAGTTGGACGGCCACCAACTAAGATATTTTGCTATAAGCAGAGCTTTCCCAAAATTAAGCTTAAATTTCCATTTCTTAATTTCACATCCTTAGTCCTAGTTGTTACCTCTTAATTTACAAAAATTGTTAGTTATAAAAATTATTAGTGAGCCCCAGCTCTGATTTCTGCCTGGTTTTCTCCGCAGTCATGGTTCTGGAAGAATTGTGAGGGCAGAAGAACTGAGTATGTGCAGGTGCCAGAACGCCAGACCTGATGTCTGAAGAAGTGTGTGTGTGCTGGAGGCTCTGCTGTCATAGGAAAGGCCAGCAGTTCTATGCTGGATAAAAGCCAGGATTTCTTAGGAACTTTCTCATTAGGAAGCCTAAGAAGAAAGTTGGTTTGTGATTTGACTGACTTTCTAGGCAGGAGCCCTGTAGCTAAGCTAGACATGCTGAGGCTGTAAGAGTCACCTCACAAGAACTGAACTATAATCAGACACTAATAAATGAGACTCCAGAAGGGGAGATTTTTGCCTGACCTTAAAATGTGATATGTATACAATTATTGAAGATGTGAAAGCTGGGGCACAAGAGCACTGATGTCAGTAAGAAAATCCACCCAGTACAGGGCTAAATTCTGCTTTTCAGTTAAGCCCATGAAATCCCATCTGGTCCTTGGTGTTTGCATTCTTTAGATATCTGTTATATTGGTCCCCTTTCAGTACCATTTAGCTATACAAGTTGGGTGAGGGTCTGCCTCCTGCTCTGAAATTTGGATACTACTCAGAGACCAAAAGCTAGTGGAGCCATCAGGCAAAGCACTCCATAGGAATGTAGCAGACAGGAAGCTGCCACAGATGAGAGTAATTCCTGAGTATGCTAGTGCACAATGGAGCTAATAAACGGAAGGGTACAATGTTATATTAAAGACAACTTTGACCCCTCTTTCCCCAGACCCAGGTCAGGCTTCTATGATGAACCCCCTGAAGGCTTAGTACAAAATTTTGGCCATTACTTAATCTTCACTCTCAAAGACACCAGCATCTTGGTGAGCTTAAGATGAGGTCAGAATGTTTGCTTCTTTCTGGAAGATTTCTTTCAGTTCTTGAATTAAGTACATGAGCTGATGGCACCAAACAAAAGAACACTGAATGAGATGTAAGATTATTACCTAAATAATTCTCTCAAACCCATCCCTAGCAAAACCCAAATCTGCACTTTCCATCTGAGGAGCTGGGATATGGAACACCACCTGAATGTCACCTGGGGTGACCAGAGTCTGGAACATCAAAAACACCTGGTCTACTTAGGGGTAACACTGGACCATACATTTAGTTACAAAAAGCACATATTTACTACCAAAGCCAAGCTCAACACACGCAAAAAACATTCTGAGTAAGTTCACAAAGTTCAAGTGGGGAGCATATCCATCCACCCTACACAACACTGCCTTAGCACTTTGTTTCTCTGTGGCTGTATATGCCTGCACCGCCTAGGGATGCTCATGTCATAGTAAATATATCGACACTTCCTCCTAAATGATACATGCAAAATTATAACGGGTTGCTTAAAACCAGCCTATACACACTATCTGGCATACCACCCCCTTACATCAGGAAGAAAGAAGTAGAAGACATTGGTCAGCAGGTACAAGAGTCAGACAATCACTACCCGTTATATGGACATCAACCAGTGCACCACCATTTATTATTAAGAAATAGCTTTTTGTCCTCTACCATACCATTGACCACATCATGAGAATCAGCCAGAACTACCCTTTGGCAAAAAGAATGGGAGAAACTAGGGGACAAAACCGTTGAATGGAGCCAGCAAGGAATTACCCCCAGTGAGGAGTTAGCATCCGGCTTCAATTACAAATGGCATATATGGCAGAGCCTGAACAGATTGTGGGTGGGTCTCAGAAGATGCAGCTTTCTTGCAAAATCATGGGGCCTCTATGCAACTGATGTGTTTGTCAGGAGAAGTAAATGATGGATCATCTCCTAAGATGCCCTGTAGCACCACAATGCACCCCACAAGATCTGGCAACACCAACAGCAGAAGCAGTGGTCTGTGCAGAATATTGGGAACAGACCATATAGAAAGGCTGGATTGGAGACACAGCAAAGAAGAAGATGATCTATTGAGCTTACTTGCTCTTCTCTTAGTTTTTCTATCTGCCTTCATTTTCTACTAGTGCCTCCTGCCATCCTGGGTGTCATTCCCATTGTGCTATGAGTCCTGTATATTTGGAATCATTATACATGCTTGACAACTTGACTTTGCCAGATTTTTTAAATATAATTAGGTACCTAAGTGCAATGGGGTTTTCAAAAACTTTTAAATGCTTTTAGATATTCCCCCAGGATGCTTTCTCATTTTTGAGGCATGAAAATGCCTCTGAAGATATGACCCAATGGCTAGTACAGACAGTCAAAAAGCCTGAGCCTGAATTGATTCAATCTTTGCAGGTTTCTCTAAACTGCATTGATTGAACCAATAACAAAGTATATTAACATGCACTTTTGAATCTGGAAAGACAGTCAAATGGCTGCAGTAGCCCAGATCAGAAGCCGGGGAGCTCTGGAGCATGCCTCTCAGCCTACCAACCACTACCGAGGGCACCCAAATGCAGATGAGTGGGCCCCATCCCTAATTCATTGCCCAGAACATGCCCCCCAACCCCCTGCTGTACCCCTGCAGAGAGGGACCCGTCCCTCTAGCCCATGGCCCAGCTGGTGCAAGTCATCAGCCTACATGAGGGGATCCTTGTGCCTTAATGCAGGTTCCCCCACCCCAGGTAGGGTCCCCTGAGCCCTGTTGTCAGTACAGAGGGGGAATTCCCCCCTCCTACCTCTCAGTATGGTTTGGCACTCATTTAGCTCCACCTCCACAGATGTGGAGAGGGGGAACAGACCCTTCAGCCTGGGGCTGAGCTGGTACCCCGCATCCGCTCACATCAAGCAATCTCCGTGCCTCAGTGGAGGGCTCCCTGACCCCAGCCAGGGTCCAAGCCAGAAGGGAAATTCCCCCCTCCTACCCCTCAGGGCAGTCTAGCATCAGCTCAGTCCCAGGCTGGAGGGGCAGATCCCCCTCACACCTGTAGGGGTGGGGCTAAGCCATACCAGACCATGCAGTGTGGTGATAGGGGGGAATGTCCCCTCTGTATCAGCAAAAGGGCTTAGGGGACCTTGCCTGGTGTGAGGAGGTATAGGGATCTGAACTGGCCTTTTGCTAGAGGGACTGCTCCCCTGCTTTCCCACCCCCGCTTCCAACCACCTGCACTCTGTGATTGGCACAGGCCTGGGGGAGAAATCCTTTCACACCAGGGATCGGGACTGGGGCTGGGGAGGAGGGCTGTGGTCCCCCACCTCTCCCCCAGCCCATCAAGCTGACAGGTACAGGCAGGACCAGGGGTGCAGAACAGATGCTTTGCTGCCTGAACTCCAGTGGTGACGCATAGGGTGTGCACGGAGGTGAACGTGCATCCCCTGAGAGCGCTGGTGCACCCCCTGACAGGCTGTGCTCCCTGCTTAGGTGATGGGCAGGGGGGGCAGGTGGGAACACCAGTGCCCCCCCTTTGAATGCCAGATGTATCACTGTGGCCACTTCCGGGAGCACTGCGGCTGCTTCCTGGTTGGTGAGTTTTGCTGCAAGGGCCCCCCTCCCCCAGTTGGCAAGATTGGCTGCAGGGAAATCCCCCCAGTCACGAGTAAGGTGGTACCAGTCACCCATTCTCAGTTATTGTGACTGCCTGGGGGCAGGGTAGGCCCTGTTGAGCTGGAGCAGACAGTTTGGGCCTAAGCTAACCCACCCACTCTGAAAATTGGGGTTATGGGGAAGGTGCGAAGCATCTTGGGATGCTGGGATACTATGAGTTAATTTTGGATGGGAGGGGATCTAGGACAGAAGTATGATACACCGGTTTAACCTAAATCAGTTAAGTTTGATTCTACATTCATCTAGGTCTATCTTAAACCATTTTCAGCCATTTTGAAACTGGTTCATGTGCAGTGAACTTCTCTTGCATTACAAGTTTAAGCTGGTTTATGATCACTTAAACCATTTTATGTATAAATTCTATCCCTAACCCATATGTCCTGATAACACTGAAGCACTGACCTAATTCACATTGACTTCAATAAGAGAGTCTAGTTCTTACCTTTCATGCAATGTGAAAGAGCTTCATAGCCCATTATTTAGATATTAGATTTCTATGTATGTGATCTTCACCAAAAAGGTTCAGTTTATATTAGTAAGAGAATTCATGAACAGCTTTCAATTTTGTTCTCACTATTTTAATTCTCTAATTTGTTTTGAAAGAATAATGGACACTATACGTACTAAACATTATGAATATAAATATAACATGGCAAAACTGATTGATTTGTTTGCAATAAATGACACATTAGAGGAGTACACTAGTGAGTTAGCAAGTTCATATGACAGTTATGAGAGGTACTGATTAAAGTATAATGTAAAAAGAATCACATAAATTAGAGGGAGAAAACAGATCTCTAGAGCTTCCCTTAGCCAGTACAGGGTTGTTCTGTACTGTATATTATTTAATGCTTTGTTCAATCACTTCTTATATATTCCTAAGTAAAGTGGCTTCCATCACTTCCCTTCCAGTCTCAAAAATCAAACAGACCTCACAGGCAGATTATTTTTTCAAATACGCTATTGTAATTCATACCCAACCAATTATATCCTTAATTTCATAATTTAGTCCAATTACTTTGCTAGTTATTTCTCATCACCACTATTTAAACCCTTCAAACACACTGAAAGTTATCACTGGAACCTCACACAGGGCACAGACAAATGAACACAGTAGAGCTAGTTAAAAGGGAGTGGGAATTTACCGTGCATCAGCTACTCTGCAGTAACAGCTCACCAACTCACTCTCATTCCACAGTAAATAAAAGCTAAATTGAGGTTCTTTATCCCTTACATGAAACCAGGGTTTAGCCATATTGAGGAGTAAGGGTAGGCACACAGGCAACTGCTGCAGAGCAGCTTACATGGAGTAAACCTGTCTCCTTTCAAATTGCAGTGTAAATTTTTAATTTTGCAGACCCTAAGCTCCTTATCCTACAAACGTCTGACTTCAAATGCAGCTACTCATATGTGTAAAAGTAAGCATGTATTACAGTCTTTTATTGACTCAGGATCAGCAGACCTTCAGGATTGAATCCTTTCTTTACAATTTTAGGAAAAAAGCCTGGTACCCAAATGTGAATATCAGAGGCCAGGAAAACTGTTATCCATGTTTGCCATTCTTTTTAATAAAATTAGTCAGATAATGGAATTTCCTAATTTAAATTATAGTTTGGAAAACCACTGTGATTCACTACATTATGTGAACTCCCTATCTGTTCTTCTATCTAAGTGGGGATCACATGGGCATTCATCACCAGGGAACCTGGTTTTCTTGGATTAAAAAAACCAAAAAATAAAAAACGCCAGTTTTAGATTTTAAAATGTTTCATTTTAATCACGGAAAAATGTGGATTTTAGGTTACTTTTTTTTAATCCAAAAATTGGGAATTTTTTTTTTTAATCAAAGAAAACCAGGATCCTTGCTGATCACCATGCTATACTGATTCCAATCAGCAGACCAACAAACAAACAAAAAAAGCAAGAACACCACATGACATAGCATGACATGACATGACCACAGCTCATTTATTTCATTCTGACAGCTGTTGTTTGGTTTCATCACATGTGTCAATGCACAAATAAATATGTAAATAAGTATGTAATAGACTTTTTAAGAAGTAGTTTTAGCAATGTGAAACGTCCCCTGGAGGGCA
>NW_017728906.1:178725994-178732067 GCF_001723895.1 Crocodylus porosus | reverse complement strand
CGTGTAGATAGAAAGAGTCCAAAACTAGTGGGCACCAGATTATGTAACATTATAATTTTAACAAGTGAAGAATAATCCAATTAGGAATACATACTTATGTTATTTTAATATCTTTGTCTTATGAAAACTGTCTGCATAAGAATGTTGATATATATATAATAGGTATCTATTAAGTATATATTAGTGGCATATATGTAATAATAGATATATTTTAATATATATTATTAAAGCTTTCACAAAAATAATATTAAATATAATATATGTGGAAGCTAATTAATTGTTTGAAAATATCTCATTTTGCTTCATAGGATTTACATTATAGCTTCTAGCACCATGAAGATTTATGCAACTCAAGTGTATATTTATTGAAGAAAATTTGATGTGACAATATAGGACAAGATTTACAAAGGTATCAAAGAGCCTAGCTCCTACTTAGAGGCCTAAATATCTTTGTGAATCAGGGGTCATACTATTTAAATTTGTCTTTACATTGGGGGACTGCATTTTTTCATTGACATATTGGTAGAAGGGGGAAATTTTTCACACATGGATTTTAGCTTATGTCTCATTTTCAGAAGTGTTTTACGCAATTAGGGCCAGTTTTTAAAGATATTGTGGTATTAGGTCACCTAAATATTTCTAAAAATCCCACTAGGTTGCAAATTAGACAAACACTTGGCTGGGATGATTTAGACAAGAGTGTCTCTATCTTGAGCAAGACAAGGATGGGACTAGATGATCTCAGAAGGCCCCTTCAGTTCCTGCTTTCTTATGATTCTAGCAGACTATTTATGTCTGCAGGCATAAAAGTATTTTAAAAGTCTGGTCATGAAGAGACTAACTACAGATTTTCAGTACACTTAGGTTCTTTAGGAAATATAAGACATCATGCCAAATACACCAGTATATTCCAGTACATTTTTTTAAAGTGACTTTAAAAGTCACAAATCTGGTTTAACTGGATAATGAGGCTAATGGAAGTTAGCTGCCTAAATACCTGGACCTACATGCCTATGTAATTTTTGACAACAGGATTCAGTCAAATATTTCAGCAGTTTTGAAAATTTTAGCCTGCATGTCCCATACATGGTAGTTAAATGTTTATTGTCATATGTTGAAATAAATATCCACAAGTTTAGATAGATTTGTGCAGCTGGCTATACCTACTCTACATCTTTATCCATTTCCTAATTAAAGCATAATAAAAGTGGGGTGGGGGCAAATATTAAACAGCTATTGGATTACAAAGGATCGAGGAACAAATTATTTCTGTGCCTTGGAGGCCATCCTTAGCTGTGGAAGAATTCAGGTTTTGTTTAGAAAATGCATTGCCGTTTAATTCCGATTTCTCTCTATATTGAAGTGGGTTATGCTAACTTTCAAATTTTGAGGTAAAAGGAGACACCTAGTGGTAACAGCTTGTTATACATCTTAACATGGGCTAACTCAAGTGCATATGGAATTCATGTCTTCTCAGTGTTATTCTACCCCTTTCTGCTTGGGTTTTGCTTAGTGTCATTGAAGGACTTTATATGTACAATATTATCAGAGAGAAAATGCTACTATTTACACTGAAGGAAATCTTTAGTGCACTTCCATCACTAAACCTTAAATTATTATAACTATTACTAATACTAGTAACAAGTACTACTGCATAGATGAATAATTCAGTAAATTCAGTTAACTAACAGAATAATTCTATTAAATTCTATGGTCAGTGCTATGAAGGGATCATAGTAACGGATGATAGAGGTCCATTCCAGTCCTAAAATAGGTCTTGGTTATCCAAAGAAAATTACATGAACAAAGTAGAAATAATTATAAAAGGAGTAAATGGACAGTGAACTGCATGTTTACTTAATAGCTAATGTTTATCAAAGGACAACATATTTCCAGAATTTCTTGTTTCATAGCCAAAGCCCAATTATATCTATGGTTTTGTATACTTCCAAAGTATAAAAGCTTATACGTATACTATAGCAGTCTGGCTTTGTTTGAATAGAAAAGTGTGTACAAGGAAGATCACTATCTCCAAGAACTGAATTTAATTAAGAACATAGCCCTCGTTGTTGAAAGAAAGTGGCAGGATTTACCGTAGGGTTTGATGGTCCAATAGAGATGGAAAACAGAGAAAAAAACAAACAAAAAACCAAAAAAACAACAGGCAGGCAAGAAGGGCAGAGCCACAACAGCTGCAGACACACATCAGATAGTGATCAAACAAAGCCCTTGTTCCAGCCGGAATCAATGGTCAAAGGAATCTCGTCTGCTCAGCGGTTCTTAACCCTTTTTAGAGGTACCCATCCATAACTTTTTGGAATTTTGTGGCGGTCCATTTAAGGATGAATTCATTTCTTACAGTGTTTACCTGCATGCACCCTTAAAAGAATCTCAGAGGGTGCCAAGGGCACTCTGGAGAACATGGTGGGGTCTGGTGCATGGTGACGGCATATGCTGCTTGGGGAGGCAGGGGTTGCAGATTGAGGAACATGGGGTTAGGGCATTAGACACCTGAGGAAGACAGCTATCCCTGAAGGAGGCAAAAGAGGTGACAGTGGTTACTGGTGCAGAGGCTGGTGCCCAGTGAGGGTGGTGGGGACAGAACACTGCTGTTTCCACCAGTAGCTGCTTCTGGTAGCATCTCTACCCAAGAGGGTGAGCATAGCCCCTGCCACTGCTCCCCCAGGGACCTGAGTTTCCAAAGCTACCATTCCCAGTGGCCCCTTCCACTAGCTCCAGGTGCTTGGGAAGCCAGGCTGAAAATGTATGGGCTTGCAACAGACTATGTTGCTCAAAGCACAGAAGTGGTTAGTGCAGGGGCTGCTGGGGGGCAGATGCTGTGCTTTTCAGCTCAGTTCATTCCTCTGCTTCTCCCATGTTCTTGGAGCTGCAGAAAAGCTAGAGCTGGTACAAGATGCCTGGCTTTGTAGGGGAGCCAGCAGTTACCTCCTCTCACATCACAGAGGCTGGGCATCATGGCATCCTTCAATGGTTCACAGCACCCTGTTCGAGAATCACTGCTCCAGCTCCACTGATTCCTGCAAGTCTGGGGCTGGATTTGGGGTCACAGCTCTCTCTTCTTGAGTCTCTTCAGTACTATCACTGAAATCAGTTGGAGGCAAAAGCGTTCATCACATCTGAAAAATCAGGTGACATTTATTCAGAGGCTCAAATACGGTCTTAGGTGCCCAGTCTCACATAACAAAGTTTACAAAGATGTTGTCTGAACTTTATTTGAACATCTAACTTCTGTCTCATCAGTAATAATGATCTAACTTTTACACTGGGCTTCATAAAAGAACAACAGACTGGAAAAGCTACACACACATACACAGTGGCAGGGAGGAGGTTAATAATGGCAACTGTTAAAATAGTACAGAGCAAATCTATACAAAAGTTTAGAAGCTGGTCAAGTTATAATGACTTCTGTATGCGTATGTTCAGAGAATAAAGATTCAGAGGTTTTAAGGCCAGAAGAGCCCTGTGGGACAATCTAGTCTGACCTGCCTCTCAGGCCATGCTCATCTTGCAATTCCTGGATCAGGCGCAATCAATTCGACACCTTCTTTATTATGTAACATGCCTATGTATTATAAACACAAAACAATGGTAATATTCGCAAGCTCTGTGCAAAGGTGGTAAAAAGGAAAGTTTTATTAACTAAATAAGCCCCTTTTGGGGGTTTGAAAAGTTATTTCTTGATAAACCACAACATTTTGATTTTCTTTGGCTTGACCATCATTGAACTGCAACACCTTCACCCCTGAAACAACATAATACACAGTAAGGTAAAGGCACATCACTGCAGTGACACAGTAAGGTTGTTGGGGGGTGGGGTGAGTGAGGGGAATGAAGTGGTTTGGCTGCTGGTAAAAAAACCTGACAATAAAGAACATTATATGTGAAGAAGAGATGACATTTCTAAAATACTGAACACTTACCAAATGATTACGTTTCTTTTTCAGAGCAGTCTCTCTTTTAATAATAAGGCTTAATACAGTAAAAGCCCTGGTATCTGGCATTTTACTAACCGGCATTTCTATTAACTGGAATTTCCAGCCGGTCAGCCAGATGAGGGCAGGGGGAGGGGAGGAGCAGGGAAAGCTCACACACAGTGACTGCTGCCACCACCCACCACCCTGTGCTGCTGCTGCTCCTTGTGCAGCCGCTGTCACCCCCCATCCCCTCTGCTCCGCATCTGGCCAGAAACTGCTGTGCCTCAGGTAACTGGCATTTTGAAATTACTGGCACCTCCCATTCCCCACTCAAGCCAGAAAACAGGGCTTTGACTGTACATGGATGCTACTGCTATTGCTTTTCATCCACAGGTTATACCCAATGCCTACTTCTTTGCCTATTTAACACATCATCTTACATAACTAGTAATAAAAAATCATACTGGTAGAAGGTACCCACTGAACACTGAGGTAACTTGAGTTAGCCCAAGACCTGTACGTAGGCTCATCACAATAATGTGGAGTTCCAGGTAAGCTAATTTATCCTGTTGCTCAGTTAAAACTACTTCACTTATTTTTATCTTAATTTGTGGTGGCGCATGGACAACCGAGTAATTGGAGCCCTTCTCTTATTATTTTAAAGACTTTAGGAAACACTTCCCCAATGGGCAAAACAAACAAAAAAGACTGATATAAAAAGAAATGCATTTAGGCATGTTTTTTTTTTCTATTACCAATAACACCAATACCTTTGGTAGCCAACAGTAGTATTTCCTCATTCTTGCAGTAGAACATTGGCTGCTTTGTTAATTCCATTTTACGACAGTTTGTGAATTTCTACCAGCAATTCAATAGCCTCAGGCTGCTGTTCTGGTAGCAGTAGTATTCTGGCTCAGGCTGGGTGAGACCCAAAGAAATTCCAGGTGCCAAATGAAGTTGTTTTAGCGTCACTTTCCTCTAAGTGCTGACCCAAACCTTACAAGTTTAGTATTGGGTGCTGTGGTATGTTTCTGTAAAAACTGATGTCTTGGTTGGGATGCCTCTGTAGACTTTGATGAATTCTCTCAACATCATTAATTTTCATTTAAGCCTGTCACTTTATACTAGACTGATCCACTCAGAGTTTTCCATTTGTTTTACTGCAGTTTACACATCCAAGCCAAATTCAAAGGCTTCCACCAAAAGCTTTCATGCAACTTACATGGTCTGCAGCTGAAACTGGGGCTGTGAAGGTGGCACCTGTTGCTGTTCCAAGATCTACTCTGTTAAGCAGCAAAGGCTTGTCCCTGGAGGGTCCTTATTGCCACTGTTCTGGGTTTGAGGCATGCGGTGCAGGAGCAACTGACTGAAACTGAGTTTTCAGCAGCAGTTTTGAAAGTGCTGCATAGGCAGTGTGGTCACATCCTCAGGGATCCTACAAGGAGACAAAGCTGGTGAAACACCACTTTGCTGTGGCCATCTCAATGTTAGGACAAGTTAGACCATCCAGATTCTCCCTTAGCCTCTCCTGGATTGAAAGAAGCAGGGAGCAGCAGAAGCTGAAAGGAGTTTCCTGATTTTTGTCCCAACCCTAGCACTGTCCTGAGGTTAAAACTACAGAAGGACCTAGTGCTCAGTGTTACAGGTTACAGCCTAACTTTTAGATATTCTGTTTGGGAATCCAGAGCCAGGAAGTTAGGCTCCCTATGCTGTGTGTCAGGAAAGTGAAGTTAGCCATCAGGGTTTCCATAAATGCCACAACCCTGATTGGGATTCTCAGCCATGAACCGTCTACTGGGGCTTGGTCCCTAAACCAGGCCCTTCTCTCAAAAAACAGACAGAAGAGACCGTTGTGCTTCTCTTGGCCTAACATTTAGGGTACTCCACTGTGATGTGGGAGAGCAAGGTCAACTCATTTATTGGCCTTATGGGACTGAAACACCAATCACCTACAAGAATCTCCTATCCCCAAGAGTACAATGTATTTGGGGGCAGGGCTTTCAGTATTTCTCATGAAAACTGTTCCAGTCTGTATAAAATACCTGAACATTCAGTGGGCCAGAAAAAGAATAGACAAATGTTTAGGACAGTCACCTAAGAGAGGAGTTCCAGTTCCTGTTGCAGTGATTTTTTTTTTT
>NW_017728906.1:178684144-178701473 GCF_001723895.1 Crocodylus porosus | reverse complement strand
GAACACACAGCCCATTCAAATATCTCACGAGGTCACAAAAATACTAAACAGGCTGAAAAAATACCTTGCAGTGATAGACTTCAAGAATTTACTTCATTCAGCTTATGAAAAAGAAGAATGAGGGGTAAATTGATCACAGTGTAGAAGTACTTTCTTGCAAAGAAAATACTTGGTATGAAATGCCTCTTTATGCTAGAAGAGAAAAGACTAAGAAGAACTCATGCTTGGAAGTTAATCAGACAAATGCATAATAGAAATATAACACAACATTTTTAATGTCAATGGGAACTGATTTTTGGAATAAACTACCAAACCAAGTGATGAATGTTTAGCTCAAGAATGAAAAATATGGTTTAATCAAACTTGGATAACTGAAGTCATTACAGGAGAGAGGCGTTCTAGAAATGACTGTTTGGCTGCGTGAAGGGTGCTGAGAGGCAGGCTTTGGTTTCCTTGACCATTCCATGGTGTTCTCCACAGTAAGATTGCTGGGAAGAAAGTGAGTTTACCTGACAAAGAAAGGAAAAGTATCCTGAAACACTGATGCATCAACTTGGCAGGGAAAATTTTAAATTAGGTTGAAGGATACTGACACAGCCGACAGGTGTGGGAAAAATAACGATTTGTTCAAAGCCTGAGATCTGGAGAGATAACAGGAAGTTGCAAAAGGAAGACAAGAGATTCAAGAAGCAAAAATGGGGTAACCTGCCTAACATTTAAGCTGTCTATGCACAAATGCTAGGGTATGAGGAATAAATAGAAGGAACCTAGTTTTATTTACCAGCTAAAACTGTGACTGACTTGGCATCTCAGAGACTTGAAAGGAATCATAGTAGAAAAAGGAACAGATTTTTTGGAAAGGATAGGCAAGAAACGTATACTATATGGTGTACTATATTTCAGTAATAGATAGGAAGACAAGGTTCTTTGGGTAGTAGATATGCATTTGTACTTAAGTCCAAACAGAGGTGATGGTGAAGATAGGCAACAGTACAGGATTGAAATTACAGTAGGGTCTATTAAGAGACTAAAGCAATCAGCAAGAGATGCTGGAGGCCTTTTTTTTACAAATTAAGAAAAGTACCCAAAGAACAGAACCTAATGGTAATGGAAGAATGCAACCACAAAACAAAATAGCACATGGCAATATGCCTAAGAATGATTAAGAATTTTTTTTGTTTTAGAAGACTGAGGAAATAAAACTATTTTCAAACTGGATCCCACTTTTAGGGAGAATTTGGTTAAAAATGTGAAGACAAAAGGTAATCTCAGCAAAAGCAATTGGGATGCTAAGGGAAGGAAGCAATGAGAGCAACAGAATAATGATAGTGGACTTAAAAAGGGTAGTTTTGCACCTTATAAGCAAACTAAATTAGAGATGTATAGTATGAACGTTTGAGAACTTGAGCTCATTTAATAAGATCTTATGAAGACATACACAAAAAAGTGTATCAAATAGAGTGATTTGAATACAACAGGGAAGGGAGGGAAAGGAGAGGGAGCTGTGCTAAGAATGGGAAAGAAGTAATAAATCCTTAGGGATAAAGGGTGACAAATGTTAATCCATGTAATGGAATAAGCATCTGCTCTTCCAGTTTAGACCATACTTAACACAATGCAGTCTGTGGATGATTTTTTGTTTTGAAATCTAAATATTCCAAATTCATTTTTAAACATTTTGCTGTTGGACAACAGCTACTCTAAGGTCAGTGATGGAAGGTCCAGGGAGGGTAAAGTGGTCGCTACAAGCTTGCATGTCTTTCTGGAACTGATGTCAGCATGGTGCTCATTCTTGGAGGGGCACTGTAAGTAGCTGATGGTATATTTGATGTTGGTAAAGGTGCAGGTGAAAAGACCTCAGATGTTATAATCCATGCTATTTTGTCAAGTGATGTTGTGGTTTGTATTGATGAGGAAGCACAACATTGCAAGTAAGTCTGTTGCCTTCGTGAGAATAGGAGTTGGGTAGCCTGTTGCTTGGGAGACACCTTTTGAGGTTGGGGGGTTGTCTGCAAACCAGGACAGGTCTGTGCCCCATTACTACCTTGACACAGATGGGGTTGGAAGTCATTAATGATGTGTCTAAGGTCCAGACTTCAACCTGAGAATTAGCAGGTAAGGACATATTGGAAGGAACTTCAATGGCAAAAAAGTTATCTGGAGACCTTGCAGCTACTAGAAAAGACAGTATTAAAGTACAGTGGTGACGATCCTGATGCAGAGACGATAGGAAGTATAATAAATGATGAATATGGTTGCACCAGGGGATATTTACAGACTTCAAAATCAAACTTGAATGATATGTAATGTAGAAATAGAAACATATTACTCAAAATGAGTAGAGGTGCACTAATACTTTGGCCCCGTATCAGATCAGAACCACTACAAGGAAAATTGACAACATGAGTAATTGGCTATTTTTGGCTGCTGTGACTGATAGGGTTGCTGATAAAAGCCCTGTGCATGTGTGCAGCATGCAGGTGGCCAGGAATGCAGCCTGGTAGTGTGGAAAGTGGGCTGGGTCTGGCTGGTAAGTCTGTTGTGAGGGAAAGGGTGTGTGTGGGGGGGCAGATTGAGGCCACTCGCGATGAGGGAGGGAGGGACTAGGGCTGGGGCAGGGTGCGGGACAGGGCCGCAGCTCATTCAGGAGGTGCAGGGAGGTGGTGGTTGTTTCTGCTGCTGCATGCACACCAGGATCTGCACATGGGGTGAGAGTGGGCTGATGCAGCCTGGGACCAGGGCAGCGCTGGGCTCTTCCTGGTGGGGAGCTGAGCTGGGCTGGGCTGGGCTGTGCTCAGGGCAGTGGCAGTGGCACTGGGAGGAGGGTTATAGGGAATTTTGGGGTGGCTGTAAGTCACCCTGTAGCTCCCTCCCAGCACCACTGATGCTTGCTTCAATCACACTCCCATCCCATCCTCCTGCTGGAAAGATCTCAGCACTGCCCCAGTCCACAGTAGCAGCCCACTCTCGCCCCATGCGCAGATCTGGGGGGCACAGACAATTGGCAATTGGCTTAGAGGCTGCTCCCAGAGGGTGGTAATTGATGGGATGGCCTCATCCTGGAAAGCCATCTCCAGTGGTGCCCCCCAGGGATCAGTGCTTGGACCCATACTCTTTAATATATTCATTAACGACTTGGATGAGGGAGTGGAAAGCTCATTTATTAAGTTTGCAGATGACATCAAGCTGTGGGGAAACGTGGGCACACAGGAGGATAGGGTCAAGATCCAGGATCACCTTGACAGGCTGGACTCATGGGCAAAACAAAATCAGATGAGGTTTAATAGGGATACGTGCAAAGTCCTTCATCTAGGTAAAAAGAACCCTCACCACAACTACACAGTGGGTGGTGGCTGGTGCAGCATTTGAGCAAGAGCTGGGGTTTACAATTGATCAGAAGATGAATATGAGCCAGCAGTGTGATGAAGTCACCAGGAAAGCAAATATAACTCTGGTGTGCATCAGCTGATGTATGTCCAATAGATCCAGGGAAGAGCTCCTCCCCCTCTATTCAGCACTAGCGAGGCCTCAGTTGGAGTACTGTGCCCAGTTCTGGGCACACTTCAAGGATATGGATAAGCTTGAGAAGGTACAAAGTAGAGCCACCTGTATGGTCAAGGGCATGGAGGATAGCCCCTATGAGGAGAGACTCATTTGAGTAAGAGGCGGCTGACAGGTGACTTGATAGCTGCCTACAAATACATTGGGGTGAACACCAAGATTTAGGTGAGCAACTCTTCAGGAAGACATCTCAAGGGAGGATGAGGAGCAATGGAAATAAGCTTATAGAGCATAATACAGGATAAATGACCAATATTCAGTCCATTGGGTTCTTTTTCTCAAAAATGTATTATCTGATACCCAAGCAACTAATCTACCTAGTACAACATTTCTTGCACTTAATTGCTCTTTTGTGTTGCTTTGAAAGTAAACTTATTTATCCTGACTGCATGACCAGCTTGCAGCAGTGGAACCAATCCCATGTCTAAAATCTTTTTTTTTTTTAAATATATATATAAAAATTGTACAAAAGAGACACCTGAAGAAATGTTTGTCCTGCTGAGGTTAATGGAATTTAATACAGCCCTATTTATTGCTCATGGTCCTTCAGGGGAAGGGCAACCATTTTCATAAGATTCTAAAAAAAATATTTATAAATAAAAAGATCAGAAGCCGGAGTAAGGAGCTGCCAAAGCCTGACTACTCCAGGCACTATTGCAGTACAAACCAATTAATAAGCAGTAATTAGCCTTTTTCTTATTTTGTCCTACCATCCTTGTGCTACTCTTAAATACTAAGTTTTAGGGGTGCACTAATAGAGATTTTTGGGGGCCTTTATTAATAGCCAATTATTAACAAACCATATTGGCCAACAGCTGTCCAATTGCTTGGAGAGCAGCATCTGGCTGGTAAGTCTGCTGTGGGGGAAGAGGTGTAGGGGTTGCAGATCGAGGCTCCTGCAGTGGAGCTGGGGCAGGCACTGCACAGGCAAGGCAGAGCACTGGATGGAGCTGTGAGTGGCTCATTTGGGAGGCATGCCACTGTGCGCACCCCAGGAGGACATAGAATTGTAGAACCAGAAGGGACCTGTAAGATCACCAAGTCTGGTCCCCTGCCATGGGCAGGAAGTTATTGGGCTCAGACATGCTCAACAAGGTGCCTGTCCAGCCTCCTCTTGAACACCTCCAAGGATGGTGACTGTACCACCTCTGCTGGGAGTGTGTTCCAGATTCTGGCAACCCTTACATAGAAGAAGTTATTCCTTATATCTAGCCTAAAATTATACACTTTGCAATTTAACTTGCTTGCTGTTTACAAAAGGGTAATGTAGTAATGAGTTCACTGCAGATGCTTGGAAAACACTTGAACTAGTTTGGTTTTTGATACCAGCAGCTTTTCCGTCTAGCAAACACTGTAATCACTGGCTTTGAATGTGCAGCGTACACTGTATTCTATCACTATTTGGTTGTTTTACATTAGGCAAGAATTTTTTTGGTGACATCTTTTCTGGGATCAGCTTTACAATTAGGACAGATGTTTGACAAGTTTTCACAAAATGCCCTTCCTCAGGTCACTGCCTTATATTAATATTTAGGCAATGTAGCCCTTTTCAAGTGCCTTGGAATTTTAAAACATGCCTTCCATTTTGAATATACTAGTATGCTGTACTTCAGTATAAAACATGCTTGATTTTGTAGGATGTACACTGTAATTTCATTGCCCGAGTAAATGAGTGGAACGTCATGTAAAGGAAAACAAGTTCCTTGTACAGTAAGAAGAATCTCTACAAATACAATTCTTCCATGAAACAGAAACACTGGCAAAGAGTCTAGGCAGTTCATTCACAGTGTCAGTAATAATAATCATCTTCCTAAGAGTACTGTTAAGTTTGGCATCTTTTTCTGTGACATTTTCCACAGATGAGTGTTCATTCCTTCTGCCAGAGATCCCTGTCCTAGTAAAAGAAACATTTCAAGTTAGCAGCTGTAGAATGATTCAGTTTAAGACTCAGAAAATAAATGGAATATCATAAATTGCAACAAAAATCCTAAATCTGTTCTTACAACAGAACCATTCAAATACTGGCAGTCCTTGACTTACACTGAGTTACAACTAATGGAATTGGCAACATGTGTAAATTGACACTGTTTCAAGGCTTCAGTGTGGGTTTTACCTTTACGATGCATGGCGCAGCTGCCTAGCAAGTAAGTCTGCTGTGGTGGGAGGAAGGGGAGAGGAAAGGAGTGTGTGTGTGTGTGTGTGTGTGTGGGTGGGTGTGTGGGTGTGGGTGCAAATCAATGCCCCCACAGCGATGGAGGTATTGCAGCTGAGGCTGGGGAAAGCTTGGAGGGCCCAGATCTGCATGTCCCAGGTGGGGCCAGGGCTGTATTCTGGGTGGAAGGTGCTGGGAACAGGGGCTCTGCCCTCCGGCCACTCAGCCAGCCAGGGTGGGGAGGTGCAGGACACAGGCACGGCTCACTTTGGGCAGGTGTGGTGGAGTTCAGCCTCTGCCCTGCCCCCAGCTGCGGTGGGGGTGTGTGGGACAGAGGCACTGCACTGCTTTGGACAAGTGGTGCGCAGCAGCAGGAGCCATCTTGGCATCCCCACACCTCCTGGACGAGCCATGGCTTCACCCCACTCCATTCTGCCCTGGCTGGGTGAGTGGTGGCAGGGCATGGTGGGGGTGTGCCCTGGATCTGTGCAGGGCAGCCAAGGCCAGGACTGCACCCGACTGTGCTCCACTTGGGCGGTGGGGGCTACAGGGAATTTTAGGGTGGCTGCAGCACCCCCATAGCACCTGCTCTGCCTTCCACCCCATGCAGATCTGGGGCACATGCTCCCACCATGCCCTGCCACTGCTTGCCCAGCCAGGGCAGGGCAGCGCAGGGCAGGGCAAAGCTGTGGGTCATCCAGGAGGCATGGGAGGCCAGGGCAGCTCCAGACACTGCGTGCCGCTTGTCTGAGACAGCACAGCGCTGTGCCTCTGCACCGTGCCCCCTGCCCCAGCTGGGTGAGTGGCAGCAAGGCATATCCCTTGCTCCCAGCACTACCATGCCAACCTGGAGCAAGCTGCACCTGTGTCCCATGCTCCCCTCCCTGGATGAGCGAGCGGCAGGAAGGCAGAGCTGCCACACCTAGCACCTTCCGCCTGGAGTGCAGCCTGGCACAGCCCCGCCCCGTGCAGCTCTGAGGCACGTGTCCCACCCCCCCACTCCTGGACCAGTAGCATGCAGCAGCAGGAACCACCCCACCCCTTCCCCGCACCCCCCTGCCCTGGCTGTGCAGCTTGCTCCAGCCCCAGCCACAATCCCTCCCTCGCTGTGGGGGCATTGATCTGCCGCCTATACCCCTTCCCCGCTACAACAGACTTACCAGCTGACCACAGCTGTGTTGAGGGTGGTAAAGGAACCAATCCCCCATTTGTAACATTGTTGCTATGGGAAAATTGGTTCTGAGTTATGACTTTGACTTAGGACGCAATTTGTTCCTGAAAACTGATGTCATAAGTCTGAGGACTGCCTGTACTAGAAATTGGCTCTTTGATACCAAGGCTCCAAAAAGATCTAAGAGAAGGTATCTTTATCCCAAGGCTGAACAGTGGCTAGAGAAGCTTCTGCAGTCATAGCACCTCTTCTGCAAGAAGAAGATTCATGTAATGCCAAAATCCTCTAACCACATCCATTCATCTACTCACCTGAAACATTTGTAGCTGAGCTTCACAAGATATGCAAATACTCTTGAGCAATCCTGGAATCATTACCTTGCTCTGTGGAACCATACATACTATTTCTGCAGCTAAGAGTCCTGTGCAGCAGAAGCAGAAATAGTGTCTTTTCCAAAATATACTAAGTCTATAATGTGTTTTCATGTAGACATCTCATACCTGCTGCTTTATTTGTATTACGATATGGACTTTGGGCCATATCATTATACAAATAATAAAGCAGCCATGCAAATCATACATTTGAATTCTAGTATGGGATTTTTCCTGCATAGCTTCCTAGGCCTTGATCCAGAAATGAAAAGTACTTCTTTACCTACACAGCACTCAGTTGGTTCATCTGGGCTCTGTGCAGCTATTCACTGGCCTGGGTGCAGTTGCATCTTAGTTCCCCAATCCATAAATAAACAATCAAACATACATGGCACAGGGATGAGAGAGAATGTTTGCATTGCCCTCAAAGGCAAAAGTGTTTTGTTGAAAACAGCCTATACCGACTTGTAAATGTGTATGAACATGCAACTCTGAGTAAGTGCAGGGGTGTAGCTCACTGCAGAATAGAACCCCTCAAAGAGAACCATAAGGCACTTAAAGTACAGGTAGCATACATTATATCAATATATCACAATAATATTGTGTTAAGCTTGAGAGGGGATTCACACGTATGAAATATTTAAGTCAAATCCATTAGTCAAAGTACAGCTGTAGAGATCAGCACTTTACTACTACCACTGCTTCATCTCTTATCTGCATAACTCTATGAAAATTTAAAATAACCACTGGTTTGAAAATAAAGCCACTTTGGTGATTTTCTCTCTCTTTTTATTATTTTATGGTGTAATGATTTAATGTGGTTTTCAGTGGAAACCATTGCTAAATTCTGGCAAATTAAGAAATGTATGTCTTAGATCAGGGTGGCCAACCTGCAGCACACATTCCACAAGTGGTGTGGGCAGCTTGTATGTGTGTGCCATGCAGCAGACTGGGGAGGAGGCAGGGAGTAGAGTCACAGATCAGGCAGAAAGCACAAGACAGGGAGCAAAAAGCAAAGCTGCAGATTGGGCAGGGGAAAGGGAAAGGCACTTGGGGAGGGTGCAGGGCTAATTTGTGGCATGCCTGCCAAAAAAATTGGTGCCCACTGTCTTAGATAAGCAATACCCTACCGGCAGAAATTACAATTCTTATCACCCCAACACTTACGTAGGATGTAGCACTTATTACTATCAATTACTGACAACTTTTTGCACCTGATACTTTTTCTAAGTTGTTTGTTTTCATGCATTCTTTCACACTATGTATATGAAGGAAGCTTCCTGGAAATTTAAAAAAAGTACAATTTTTTTCATGCCCTTATTATCACTGGGCTACAAACCATCCCTGCTGCTGCATTTATTGCTCATTTAAAGCTGCTTAATTCAATGCAGGTAATCATTTCCTAGTGGGAATTTTCAGGAGGAAAAAAAAAAAGGCTTTATATTATATGAAACAGAATTCTAACTGGTTAGGAGTGTTCTTAAAATACTGTATCTATAACTGAGACGCATATAAACCCAATCCAAAAGAGTGAGAAAATACCTAGCAGAGATCTTGTAATTTTAAAAATATATATTCTCAAACACTGAAATTCAGCCTTCTCCATAACTCAACTGGGAAGGAGATTTAGTAAAAAGTATTGAAGTTTCCCTGCTTATCTGTTTCTTTAAGTCCAAACAGCTCTATAGATAAGCAATGTCACAAGATGCAAGATGTAACTTTGGATTTTTAAATTGGTATAGCAATCAAATTTAAAAAACCCAAAACCCCCCCCAAAACACAAAAAACTTGACAATTATTCTTTCACTACAAATATGTAATGCTCCCCCACATACACACATTTAAAGTGCATCTGACTTTACCAGCTACCTTCCATTCTCTTTCCATTCAAGGGAGAATCTAGGATTTAATTTGTCACATATGTAATATGCTCATGGAATTCTTGAAGAAAAAGTTAGTTTCATTTGAACCCGAATGTTCTTCCATAATGATTTTGTAATAAGTTTTTCAGTTGCATATAATGTGTATTCAGATTCAAACTCTTTGGCACAGAGCTTTTAAACTATACAACAATAATGCTGTAGTTTCTAAGAATTACTTTTCACTAGGCTATTGATCCATATGGAATGATGACTAGGACCAAACAATAGAGCATTAGTTCCTAAGCTAGTACAAAAGCTGACATACCACCCCTACTTTTTTGACCACTCATGTAGAAATGGAGACTTTGTTTAGTAAAGGTGTTTTTCAATGTCTTTTTGTCTTAACCTCACTCTTAACAAGTTTTATGACAACTATAAGTACAACAGAATATGTACACATGAATAAATTGAAAGAGGCACTGTGACAGGAGAAGTTAAAAAAAAAAAAGTGTCTGCCCTATTATATAACTTACTTTTATTCAATATTTGAACAAGGCTAAACTGTACAAGTTTGTACATTTTGCACAGAAGAACTGTTAACTAGCTTTATAAAAAAAGAACGAAATACACAGAAGTAGTACTTAAGTTTGTGGTCCCCATTTCGAATCGTCAATGCCAGTTAAACACAAGTCAAAGACCTTGACAGGTTAAAAAAAAAGTTTCCCAAGGAAAAACAAGAATTCAAATATAGATGATGATGTAACCCTTCTGACAATGTGACCTGTACCAAGTTTTCATCCATAGTTATGTCAAACCAAAATGTTTAAACAATTCTGCCATATAAAAACATGAAGTTACAAACAGTCATCTTAGGAAAAGATTTAAAAAAAATCTAAAAAATGCAACGTTAAATAAGATACAAGTAGAGCCAAGATAGGCCCTGATGTTGCAAACACTTTGGAATATACTTGACTTTGTGTACAGATGTAGAGTTAAGCAGATATAAACAAAGTATTACAGCATCAGGATCTTCTAAGGAAATACAGGTAACTCTTTAAATATGACTCTTTATATTCAGAGTCTCATACATGTATGAGAAATCATTACTTCTCTACTCACTGGCACAGCTTTTTAAAGTAATTATGACATGTTTTGAAATGCAATTTACATTGTTTCTAGTAAAGTAAACAAGGCAATTCATGGACACAAGCAATATTAAAAAGAACTAACACTCTGAAAAGAAGTCATCAGAATTAAAAGGAGGTTTATAATACCACAGAGACATCATCATCATTAGCTTTTGGAAGACGCAATGTATCTCACTCTGCTTAAGTTTCTTAGCTTTTATTGGCTTACATAACTGTGAAAGGCCATTTTTTTTTTACTTAATCCAGTGTCTTTTAAAAAAAAATATTGACAAAAACTTGTTGCAGCTATATTTAAATTAATAGATTGAAATTCATCTGAAAGCAAAACTAAAGTTCCTAGGCTAAAGCATTCAGATGGGCTCAGATTTGGTTTGTGGACATGAACACAAAAAAATAAATGTTTTAGTAGCTTTTTTGGCACTTATATGCAAAAAGCTGTAAGGAGGTTAAGTACATCTTCTCCCCTCCAGTAAAACAGCTAAAGTGACCAGTCCACAATGAAACTGTACAAGGCAGTAATTCACATTTAAAGAGCAAACCTGATTGCAGTTATGAGCACAACAAACCCTCATAACTTAAGAATACTATTTTTATTTAAATTTGAAAAATTATACTGATTTTTACTCTAAATACATTCATTCCCAGCCTACATTTTACAATAAACTCACAATTCTCAAACACACACACAACCAAGTTATAAATCCCTGAAATATGGATTTATTATAGGAATACTGATAAAAGCTTAACAGAGATACAAATTATGCTTTACAAAGTGTCTACCTTCACATTTACTATCTGAACATCTGATCATTGGCAGATGCATCACTCCCACTGTTATACACCAATACCACCTTCTCAGATCAAGTTGTTTAAAACAGAAATCACAACAGTACCTAGTTACTTAAAAGCATATTCCCTCCCCTGTCCCCACTTCACAATGTTTAACTTCTAACTTGTAGTTCAACACTTGGAGGGAGGAAAGAAGTGAAGAAGGGTGGGGGAAAAACGTTATTTTTTCCCAGCCCAAACTTGTCATTACAGGAAAGTTCAACAATTTATTTCACGCATGTCTTTGCAATATTTAGTGCATCTACACAATACATCTTTGACATAATTTTTTGGTGCTTCCTCATCCCACGTATCTTATGACCCTGCCTTTACCAGTGGATCCTTAGACTCCTGAAATAACTCACAGGGGCTGGTGCTGCTTCTTTGTAGGAAATGCAGGACAATTTTCAACTAAAAGGCACTCAGTTGTGGGTGCAAGTACCAGCAAAGCAAATGCAAAACTTGTGACTTTAATAAACTGGGAGAAACGGTTGTAAACTGTATCAGATTTACTGGACTGAAGTTAAGAACTTTCTCCCAAGGCCTGAAAAAAATGTTTAAATCAGCTATAGAGTTTATGCATGTGCACACAGATAGCCAATATAGGTTCACCCTATTCTTCTATAGTTCTAAGAGGAAAAAGTATAAGTCTACACTATAAAGTGACTCTTTTAAAACTTTTTCTGGGACAGCACTGACTGTCAATGTTTCTGCACTCTGAACAGTAATTAAATCTGTAGAGTAGTAGGAGTTCTTTCTTTGAGAATAAGAACATGAACACACACTATTACTTATTTTTTCTACTGAAAAAAACAGTTACTGAACTTAAGAATACAGCTTTCCTCAAGCATGGGTCTTCCTTGTCTTTGTTAGGCTGGAAAAGTGTTGTGCAAAACAGAATCGCTTCCCTGAGGCAAAGCTCTTCAAGTCATGCCTGGCTTAGTCCTGTCCAGAGATCACACTACATTTTTTATTTTGTGTTTGAAGCTTTTGGCACAAAGGGACCTTGAAATCACTCTCTGCAGTTTCCTGATGTTACTGGTTTAGAGTAATACAATAATACAACAGGGTAGGGATCACAAATACTTCACTCTCACTCATTCTGGGCATCCACGTTAACTCATTAAATTCTTCTTCCTCATCAATAACACTAGAACTTCAGTCTAGCATCTGTCTTCATTAAGGAGTAGTATCAGCCTCCCCAAGATTTAAAATGTTGCCAGCTGGTCTCAGATTCCAAAATAAGGCAACAGAAAACAGCCCTTGGGTTCAGTGAAGGTTTAACCAAGTGAAACTGATGTCCTATGATATACAGGTCACACTAAGTGATCTATTGATCCCTTCTGGTCCTATGAAAAACCTGCAGGGAGCAGATGTTGAAGAGGATCACCATGCTTCTATTCTAACATACATAAACAGCAAAAGCCTTGGAGGCAAGTCACTTGGTCTTTCTAGTTTTCCTCTTAAAAAAACAAATTGAACTTTTTCACTTAAAGCAATCCATAAGCAAAGCTATAGTATTTGCAGCCGCCTAGGCATACTAGATAAGTTAATGTTGGTACTCTTTGACATACAGGCAGCTGTTTTCCAACTATATACTGCATGAAGCCATATTCCATGCTATTTTCTACTTAACGTGGACATGCCGTTAAATGACAAAGCCCTGAGTGGGTACTGGAGAAACAGATTTTAAAGCTGTTTTCTCCACTTAGAACTGAAAGCTGTGGCACACACTATGACCCAGCACTAGTATGCAAACCACTAACTAAGGCTCAAGGTCAACCATTCTTAACTTGTGTAGCACAAGACAATCATACCATCAACAAGCTAAAAGACCAGTTAAGCACTTCTTTAAAAGTTCCAGAATTTAAATAAAAAAACAAAACAAAAAAACCCCAACCCCCTCATAGGCAAGGGCACTTTTAAGAAAGATACTCTTAAACTTTTGGTTTTTAAAAATAGACACCACACTCACATTCAAGGGACATCCTTCACTTTTAGGCCGTTGTCACAAATCTGATTCTTTATTTTTCTGAAATAAACACTATTAACATAAGACTCAAAAACAAAAACTCCAACTTTCAGTCTTAGAAGAGGTGTGGTTCAATGCCCATATCACATGTAACAAGAAAACTTCCTTAAGAAAAGGAAAAAAAATATTGTAAAGTCTTTCATAAGGATGAAAATACAACCCTTATATTCTTCTCATTAGTTTGTATAGAAGTGGGCATCAAAAAAATCCTGCTTTTCTCCCCCCTGGAGTTGTTCGTGCTATGATGCTTGACGAACTTTTTGCCATTCAACAAATTCATCCAGGAGAACAGGCCCTAGAAATAGCAGAAGTTTAGAGTTTTATGTTTGCAACGCCTTAAAAAAAAGGGGGAGGAGGAGAGGGGGCTATAAACAATAGAAACGTTTAGTCTGGGGAGTTCAATATTAATCCTTAGGAAGGAGTCTATGAAAATTAAAAATCATACCACACCAAAAAGCCAAAGAACAGAGTTATTTGGGGCTGGGATGAAGTTTAAAGCATTTGACAGAATAGGTACTATGAAAGTAGAAAGAAGACATTAAATTAACATTTTAATAAGGTTTTACTGTAAACAAGAACAAAGAATTCCTTTTTGCTAGACATTTCAAAATTGCATGTAATCACCTATAATGAAACATAACACGAGATGCTATTTGCAATAAAATATAGTATAACTGATTGTATTTTAGTTCTGACTAGTAAAAAGGACACACAACTGCTCCATGGATTGGCAATTGGTTGTTTTATAACTTAACTGGCACTTAGCATTCACTGGCTCAAATGGAGCCTTTTGCCAAACCCATGGTATCATACATAAGCTGAAAGACAGTGAACCAGATCCTAATTTGGTATAAACTGACACAGCCACATCATCACATTAGTAATATCAAATACCTGCTGAGGATCTAGCCTATTCCTGGGTACAGACAGACCTATGATTGCATTAGTAAGTACCAGCTGTTATGATGCAACTCTTATTGCTGCAGAATCATGCAGATGTAAGACTGCAATTTTAATACTGCTTCATTTAGGGTCAAAGGACAATTTAGCTAACTTTTATTGCTACAGGATCATTTGGACAGAACAGTTAAATTGTAAAAGCTTGTATACAACATGTAGTAACAGCTCCCCCTGCCCATTTAAAGTAGCCACAATGTACTTTTGTCAATGTCCCCTTAAGTATAACTCCATATTTTAAAATAAAACTTAATGTGGCGTTTCCTGGAACTTTGTTTCTACTACATTGAGAACTGGCAATATAGAAACTATACTTCAATCAATTGTTACAAATACTTACATGCACCATCTTCATCATAGTTGCTAAGATCTGCATGGACAGTCCTGCTGAATTCTAACACGTTGTACCACTGATCTTTGTTCATAACTCTATACTTTGATTGCTAGGGAAAATAAAATATTTTGAATACATATTAAATAAACAGGGGATATATAATATAATCTCCCTCTCATATATGTATGTGTGTGTATGTATATATATTTTTTATAATATTTCTTGACAATTTCATTATTGGAGACTGGCACACAATTCCATCAGTTTACAAGATATCCATCAGTTTGGCATCTAAAGACATATGACACCAGCTAAACACCAATGATAAAAGAATGGTGAGGCCATATTCCACGCAAAGTGGTAACCAAAGGGATTTATTTGAGGAAAAAAAAAAATCAAGTTGGTAAATAGCCTGAAGATGACAAAATAGACAGGAAATCTAGTGCCTGTTATTGGGAAGCTTGGACAAGAGATGAGTTACATTTTGGCATAAATGTAATCAGGCTTATACTCATCTGAGTTTCTAACAGGAACAGTTTCCACAAATGTGAACTTGCCTTCACTCCAATGTATGATTTAAAGTAGATGTGCAAAGATATTCACTCTGGGACATGAAATGACCTATGAAGGTGGCATGGCCCCTAATTCTGAATTTACCTTTCTATTCTGAGAAGTAAGACATTTCAGCTACTTATCCAACAGCTCCCTTTGACTCAGGAGGGTGGTAGGAATGAGGTGGGAAAAAAAAACCTTCTGTGAAACATACAGAAGTTATTGCTATTTCATAAATGTGCCAACCAAGGGAAAAATGGAAAAGCAATAGAGCTGTATCCACAAACAAAGGAGCACAACCTCCAACTTCTCTTTATAGCAACTCACTGCACTGGTACCACTGAAAAAGAAGTTTATTTAAGTATTTAGTAAAAACACATACCTCCAAGTACTGGTAAAATACTGAAAACAGTGGCCAAGTTCTTCCAAGCAAAAGAGCTAACATAGATTTTGCAGTGTCAATATCAAGACTTCGTTGGTCTTTATCCTAAAATTAAAAATAAAGAAGTAGTACTCAAAATACCTGCCCTCACACAGCTTGCTATCATATTTTGTTTCTTGTAAATGATTTAAACAGACTTACCCTTGCAAAATCAAAGGCATATCTGTAGATATTCTTAAAGGAAGAAAAGTCATTCAGTTGTGACCGCAAAAAGTCAAATTTACTTTGCAACTTTTCTGTGCTGTCACACCTTAAAGTAAATAAACAACAACATGAATTTCAGAAGAGCAAATAAAAAAAGGAGGAAAGACCGTAGGGTATGTACAATTAAGAGTTTACATTTCTAGTGAGCAAAGATCAATTGCCCAGGAAATAAATAATATAAACCCTGATTTTAGAAGTGTTGAAAAAAATATACTGTATAAAATCTCTCCTTTCACTTTTCAACATACAGCATTTTTGATTCCGAAGTTTCAAATGCTGCCACTTTTCACATTTAACAGGTATAAGGTATTTAATAGGTAAAAATTATAAGAAATAAGGTATTCACTGCAGGTATTCTATGGGATTATGAGTGGCATAAACTTTTCAGAAGCAAAGGCTCTATGCATCAACCCTGTTAAAGTTATATAACTTGATTTAAAGTTATGAACAGACAGAAGCATAGCAGGAACTGCTCAGTGGCCATTTAACTGAAAAGAAAATTAATAAAGTATTAAAAAACAAGATGTCTATAAGCTCCTGCTTATGAAGTTACTATGCTAAACACTTGCCATAAAAATAGTCTGTATTGAATATTTTTTTCAGCTTTGCATCCCTTTTCTTAAATAAAGAATATTGGTTAGATTACCAACACAAGAAGATCTAATTTACATGCCTGAATCCCCCAGTAGGGATTCACTTGAAGAAAGAATACCTGTTTATATCACACATGCATTCCCTGGTGATCCTACTGTGCAGACTACACAGCATATCAAGAACCTTCCAGTACAGTTGCAGAGGTCCTGTGTCTCCTTCCCACCTGTATCCTCCTAATCCTTAGTTTTATTAGTCCAGTGATTCTCAACCAGGGTGCTGCCAGATCCCTTGAAGGGTGATGCAAGGTATGAGAACATAAGCAAGGTACAAGGAGACAAGCTACGCAGATAGGACAAACACAGGCTTCTCCCGGCCCGGTCACTCTCTCACTCCTACTACCTCCTTACATGGGCTAGGCAAACACTGTAATGTATAAATTAATTTAAAATTGGTTGCCACTCAATTCACAAACATTATGGAAAAGGTTCTTCAAGACTAATGAGGAGTGCCTTGACTCAAAATAAAGGCTGAGAACTACTGTGTATCCCCTGGCAAAGGAATATTATATTTACTCAAATCCAAGATGAGATGCCTCTTTCCTCCTCCTCCTTCCACAAATCAGCATGGGGAGAAAAAGCCCCTTGTCCTTGATTCGAGCACAAAGTGGAGGGAGGGGGCAGGCAGCTACACTCTGGCCCCAAGCTCAGGGCAGGAGCAGAGGTAGCAGCACAGCAGCTGCTTGTACCCTGCTCTGCCTGACCACAGCAGCCTTTGCCCGCCTCCTGCCCCAGCCTGTCCCTGCAGCCTCTGTTCCCTCTCTCCGCTCTTCCAGTCAAGCACTGCCCTGGCTCAGTTCCCTCCTGGGCACGGAGCTGATGGAAACATGCTTTTAGACCTGGAAGGGAATCAAGCTGAAACCATGTCTGGCAGTGGGAGGGGGAGGAGGGGAAGGCAGAGGCTCTGGGAAAGCAGAGGGCAAGGGGGCCACCTGCTGCTGCTTTCCCTGCTGTACAAGTAGGGAGACAGGAGAAACTTAAGACAACCCTTCAATAGTTAGATTCTCTATCTGGAAAATGATAACAAGTATATTAATTTTCCATATACAGAATTTAATTATTGGG
>NW_017728906.1:178674727-178683739 GCF_001723895.1 Crocodylus porosus | reverse complement strand
TCTAAACAGCTACTAATTTAATTTAATTAAACTAAATTAGTTTTTTTTTAATTTATATTCATCAAAAAAATCCAAACATTAAAATATTCTCCCCAAGTTTTAATAATAAAGTTAATTATTTTTACACAAACATTATATAATCTTGCATCTCTAGAGGGGGTTATAAATAATCCTCTCTAGAGATGCAAGCAAAGAGTTTATCTACTGGAACCCTGCCCAACCGTAACATGCTCCCCTGCACTTGCAGTTGGAGTACAGACTCGTCAGAGCAGGCAGTGAAGGTGTGTAAGACACCACGTATAATTATGGCAAACTGCAAGAGTAAATATAGATCATAACATAAGTAATTTTTAGATCTGTTTCATTAAATATGGCACAAGTACAAAAGGAATTCGCTTGTATATAGAAAAGCCAGTCTACGATGAATATAAGCACCTAACTCAATTATCTCCTCATGATTTTTCTCGCAAATTATTTTTAATTCAGATTAAAATGTGTGTAATATTGATAACGTATACCACCAATGATAAGTATTTTACTATATATATTGTGGTAGGGGATTCATTTCCTGTGCTATATGCATGAGAAAACTGCTTTGGCATCCTGCTGCAAGAGCCAGAGCCAGCAAATTTTAGGATAAAGTTAGTCTCACAATTTATTTATTTTTTTTAAATCAAAATCGATCATTTCTATGGCCATAATTTCTTCCTTAGGTCATAGAAAAAAATGCCTTGTACAGCCTCCAAGACACCAAACTTTCTTGAAAATTCAGTGTCAGATATCAGTGATGACTTATCCACTTAAAAAATAAGAAAAAAAAAAAGAAACCCCCCCCACAGAATGACATGTTATTGTGCAGCATTTGAACAATACACGAGTCACACCAACACTAAACCCCCAAACAAATATTGCAGTAAGCGTGCTTTGTTTGAATCTTATTTAAAATGCAAAAGAGAACGAAAACTGGCCTGTGGTTTCCACCATCCGTGCTATCACAGTTGATCCAAATCAACACAAAACTACACTACCGGACTGGATCCATACTGCTTGTAGCTCCAGTTATATAAAGCATCAACTCTGCAACATCTTCCAAATAAGGGGAAGCCTAACAGAGAGCCTCAAGACCCAAAGTAGCACAGCCACAACAGGAGCAGCAGACTAACACATTCTCACCGCCCCAACAGTCCCATAATGTAAGCCAATCAACGGAACAAAACTTAAAATTCCCTGGGCCAGAGAGAGTAAATAAGGGGGAAATGACTCTGTAGCCAGCAGTTAGCGTATTCAGCTGAGTTGGGGAAGGAGTTCTAGGTTATGGTGCTTCCTCTGAGGACTGATTCTGGATTTGACTCAATTACTGTTTAATGAAAAAAAATTCAGTGGTACACGATAACCAGGAGGAGTAGAAGTATACCCACTTTGGAAATCTAGGCATTTTTCCTTCTACTTTCTGGATCTAAAATGGGCTTAGTTAGGAGCTAGGTGCCAAATCACTCATAATGGTGAAGTTTTAGGCAAGCCCAGCAGCAGAACTTTAAGTCTGAAGAACTTTTAAACAGAACAGTATGTGGTGTGGCAGCTGAGGAGACAGTTTTGGGTACTGCATTTTTGGACTTAGAAAGAATTAAGATATAGCTTGGATCTAGCTTCCATGACTACTCCAGCAGGGTTCTTAGTAAGATTTACAAAAAACATCTACCTACATCATTAGATAATTGAATGACTTGGGCCTTTATTTCTGTAGCTCAGTTGATAGATAGTGATTACCTAAGGCCAGAGATTCCCAACCCAGGGGACATGGCCCAATACCAAGTTGCAATGGGTTGGCTGCCTGTCTGCAGGAAGGTTTGCTGCCGAACCCAAAGTGACCCACATACTGCAGACCAGCAGTCAACTCTTTTCAGTCCGCGGTATGCCGGTCACTTCTGGACTGCAGTATGCTGGTCTGCAGTTTGCTGGTCCATGGTTTGTCAGTCTGCAGTCTAAAAAAGGATGCATAGGCTAGTGTTAAAGCAAGGGTTCAAACTCTGAGCTAAACAGTTGAACCTATAAGCGAGTTACCAGGAGGGAAGGAGAATACCTCTAGTCTGGGGATTAAGGTACTCCCTTGGGAAGTGAAAAACGAGATTTTGCATTTTAGTCTCCTATTTTCTGGGCAAGAGCTCCGACCACTTGAGTATTACTTAAAATGTAAGTATCCCCACTACTGCCTCCTTCTCCAGTCTTGTTTTAAATGAAGAGTGAAAGTAGTTACATAGTCATAGGAAAGAATTCCAGGCTGTGGATCCTGAGAGGGTAGGAGCACCTGCCTGCAGCACTGATTTGGTGCCTAAATTCTGGAAAAGGGTAGGAGTACAGAAATATCACTGTTCCCAGGATTTTCTGTTGGCTAATTCTAGATGGTTTCCCCGCCTATTATTTTTTTTTGTATCATCATTCTAAACCACTTAAAATTTCCTCATGAATGCAATATGGAACGCAGGCACCTAACTAAGGATTCCAGATTCCACTCCGGTGTGGGGAGCTGGTGATAGGGGTGCAGGGGATGGAAAAGGGAGAGGAAACAGACCATACTAAGTGAAGCATCAATGTCCTTTGTTCTATTCATCTTCTGATCTGCTTAAAACGCTTTTGTAAATCCTCTATGTAACATCCTATGTGCAAATAGATAAAGAACAGCTTTTTTTCCTGAAGCCTATTAAAAAGAGGGATGGATTGGAGATCCTGAGAGGCTTGGGATCAGGAAGTCCAACCTTAACCTACCCTCCTGCCACCACGTGTTGAGGGGAGTGTCTGCACTTTATCATGACCTCTGATGGGGAAAACAAGCTACTTGAACCAAGTGTTGGGTGGTAAAAGATTATGTAGACAATGCACAGCCTGGGCTGACTTTTTTCCCTGAACACCTATTGATAGAGGCAAAGAATTTTGCACTTATGATCTCCCAGCAGGATCCTGGCAACTAGAGGAACACAGAGGTTGAGTCTGGCCTTGCTCTTTTTCCACTTCACTACCAACATTATGGGGAAAAAAGAGCTTCTCTGGCTCAAGAATAATCCTACTGATGAATATCAAAGACTACCATGAACAAGTGAGATAAGAGTGTTTCTCAAAGAAAAGGAAGGAATATTTTATAAATAGAGAGTATTATGCAACCTAAATATTACTTGTAACTACCACCCGTCTACCCATTATGATAAGAGTGACAGACAGTATTAGAGGATCAAAATTAGTTTCCAGCCTTTACTTAGCCAAACTGCTAAGGGGGAAGAAACAGTACCCATCACGATGCCCTCAGCAATATTCCCACACCTATTCCATCAACCTTTTGCTGACTACAGCTACATTCAAAAACATGATTAAGGCATTAGTTTATTAGGGTCACACAAAACCAAACTGATGTTCTAGTGGCAGATTGCAGCTATTCCTAGGGACTGATTGAGGAAAGGTTTGAACTGCTGACCTGAAGGAAAAATGTTCTTTAACTTGTTAAGCCTGCATAGTACCCAGAAATGGAAAGGATAATTAATTAATCTGCTGCTTCAAAACAAATTGAATATATCACAATATATATAAAAAATAAAGCTCTTACTGTAATGAGGTCATCCCCTTTAACCATTCTTCCTTGGTAAAAAAACCCATGCTTTCAGCCTCTAATTTCCAAGCTAAAACTAGCATAATGATCTAGAGAAAGAGGGAAAAAGAGAGGAATATTCACCAAACAAAGAAGAAAAATACTATTACTGTAACTTAGCAGTAGTGATTGATCTCTAGTTGTTCATAAAGAAAATTTCATGCATTTAGGAATAAAAATGGTTTAACTGTATTTTAAAATGTATTAACATTTTAAATTATTTAAATATATAGAATAATCTTTCCCTTAAATGTTATATTCTTAAGAACTTTACCTGACGTTTAAAATCTTGATTGAAATCCTCATATTGAAATCTTAAGAACAAGAAAATCCCCCAAACTAAAAAGCCACAATAAATTTCCCTGTTACTTACTGTAGTTACTCTTATTTGCCTAAATCTAAATAAAATCAAATTATTTACTCAGAATTCCCATTAGTGTGCAATAATAAAACCTACATTTTCAGGCTCAACACCAATGTCTTCACAGAACTTTTCCATACCTTCTGGTCCTACAACTTCATCAGGACCTTAAAAAACAAAGAGAAACTAGACTGAACTATACAAAAGTATTGAAATTTATGAGCAGTACTGATGCATACAAACATAAAAGCTGCCAACTGAAAAGTATATTTGAAAACTGACACCATAAGGAACTGTTTGCATTCATTTCAATAGTTTGTGAGTTAGAAACAAACTCCATCTACAACATGAGGATGGATGAAGAGAGGGTACCAGTTACGACCCTTAAAAAGATGTAACGGCCAATGCAACTCAATCACCTTTAGCATGCTTTGACATACAATATATCTACAATGCAATCATAACAGTAATACTTAAGTCAGCTTTAAACTACCTAGGTCAGATTACACCAGGATTACCTGGCTAGCACAGCGTGGGCCAATTCTTCTGTTTCTCAGATAGGCTTGAGGCTTGCATTAAGCTCTCTTGCTATGACTAGACTGCTTACAGACCCAGAATTAGCTAATTTAACTCTAGCTTGCATACCTCTATGTCACAGTGCACTGTTGACATATCCCCAGTAAACAAGAAGCCCTATAACTATTTTGTCAAGAAAGCATTTGCTCAAAGTAACTTGTTTTTGTTACTACTATTTTAAGTACTGCAGACTTGGTTTAAAAGCAGATATGCAAGGGGAAGAACTCTCAAATCATATGGAATTAATTATTTCATAGATTAATGAATTTTCTTATTAAGTTTTCCATAATCTCCACTTCATAAGTTGGTATTTTATATGTATTGTTGTTATAAAAATAGTGAAATAAGTTTAATATGTACAAATAAATAAATTCAGTATAAAATTATTATAATTTCAATTAGAACTGGAATGATGTTTTTCTACATTGTAGGTTGCTACTTGTTTCCTTTTTGTACAAAAAGGCTTTTTAGAAGCAGCAAGACTGGCACGTTAAAAAGCACGTACAGGCATATTCTTGCAGTTTATCCATTAAATTGTTTCAGCAAACCTCTTTTGGGTACTACAAATATTTCTGCTGAGCTTATTGCAACAACTGCTCCTTCTGGACTATTAGTGAAGTTGATGGACACATTGTTAGCAGTTCTCCTCACATACCATTGGAGAGATGCTAGAGATAAAACAGATACTATTTTACTATCTATTAAAACATGACTATCTATACACATGCTGGTTCACATTCTAATTAGAGTGCATCAGAGCAGACTCAATTAAGAGTCTGTTCTGCCTTGCAATTAGAACACTCCAGCACTGCTTCACCGCCATGTGTATTAAGCCCCTGCACATTTTAAAATGGCTGAGGGGTTGCTTTATGTAAACCTCATTGACTGTGATTTAGCCAAAGCACCCTTGTGGCCATTTTTAAGTGTGGGGAGGCGTAATACACATGACAATGAGGTGTTTCAATTAAAGTGGCTTTTTGGAAACTGCTATAATTAAAATGCACCCCACCTCCCGAGCATGTGTATAGGCAGCCTGCATTTTTAAACCCCAAGTGGTTGATGTTAGGTTTACAGGACAAAGTAGTAATTTTAGAAATTATTTTTTGTCACCCATGAATAATGTAAGGGACCCATTACTGTATTATTGTTTATATCCTGTCATACATCTTAAGTTATGTGCATTATGTCTATCACCTTTCATAAAACTCCCTTTTATAGGTTGGCAATTACAACATATTTAAATATCTGGTGTGGCCTAGAGTGGTAGTCTAGTCAGAATGCTCTGAGTTGTTGTTTTTATATGGAATAAGTTTGCGTTGGACAGATGGGAAAGCAAATGTGGGTCTCCTGCAAGGTCTCGCACAGTACAATCACTGGTTTAAAAAAGTATGTACGACAGTATACAGATGTCAAGTACCTGATTTTGTGAAGAAATAAATGACACAGAAGATGATAATAATTTAAGCATCAATCTAGAGAACACATATACATAAGAAATTTTCTCTGTCATTAACAGGCCCACAGACTTTGATGGGCATTAATTGACCACATTTTCAGCACTAGGTTCTTAGCACAAGGCACTATTACAAAACCCATGCAAATAAGTGTTATAACCTCACTGTTGTTAATTGTTCTCTCACAATGCATTACAGTTAAAAAAAATTATTACATGTTTAAACAAAAATATATAATGCACTAATATGCAATAATAGTTTGTGTGTGTGTGTGTGTATATATATATATATATTATACTTCTACATTTAAAAAGTGTGTATACACACACACACTTTTTAAATGTAAAAGTACATTTAAAATGTAAAAAAAAATGTGCACGGAGGCATCTGTGTTATACCTGCACACGTATGCGCACATTTTTTTTTAATTGTGAAAGTAAAAAAAAAAAAGATACATATAGTCCAAGCGTATAAATAGAGATCACCAAATGAAGCAGATCAGCTGTGCCAGGATGCATTCCAGTGCATTTGAACTGCATCAGGTGATCTGCAGTTAATATGCTGATCCTGTGGGACAATGGGCAACACATTCCCAGAGATGCACCCCAGGGAACCTTTGGGGTGTGTCTCTGTAAGCAGGGAATGCCAGCTCCAGTATGGTCCTGGAGCTGAGACCACCAGTTAGCTGACTGGCATTCCAGTGCTGGGATGCACATGAGCAAGGTCACCGCACTGGCTCCCAGCCCCAGGACCATTCTGATCAGCCGGAGTATAAGATTTGGTACTGGAGCATTGACATGAGCTCTTGGGGCTTCAGAGGCCTGATCCCACATGCCCTAGGAATGGGGATTTCCAGGGCATGCCAGAATCAGTCCCCTGAAGCTCTGGGGGCACCTGCCTGGGGTGGCTGGAGCGTGAGAGCAGCTCCATGCTGCCTGCACTCTCATGCCTTAAATAAATGCGTTGGGTGCAAAACAGTTGCATAAGATCATACCCATGTCACAGCCACAAACTTTGGGCATTTGTGGCATGACAAGGGTATGGAAGTCTGTTTGCTTGGCCTTTGTGCCACCATAAAAAAATGTTATGGCAGCACTAAGGCAACATTTGTTTATATCCCAAGACTCCATATAATAAAACTAAATGCCATTTGCATTTAGTTCATACAAAGCTAGTATTAACCATAAGCCCATGCAACTGAAAGCCTTTAGTTTTCCCAAAAGAAAGCTGTGGCAGATAGAGAGTCCGAGCTAACATGCCTCAAACCTGATTTTGGAGGTATCACTGTTAGGGCTAAAAGGGTAGTTCTACTACTACTTCATTTCTGGAAAAACTGTCAATAGGAATACTAACTAACTAGTGTCAGTTTTGATGCAGATGCTTGATCCAATTTCTACCCAATAAAAACTATGAACTCGTTGGAATGGCTAGCAAAGACATCCTGTCATCCAACTATTTAGGATAGATTTTTATCAAGCAGCCTAAAAAAGGAAGGCTCTGCAAATCATTAAACAATTAAATTGGGCCTTGGAAACTGTTAATGAACAGGAGACAAAAAGCCACCCTTCCCCCCATGAGCGTTTAATAAATTATGCAAAGGAGATAGTTTTGTTAAGATGAACAATTAGTTACAAAACAGTTAAAGGAGAGCTTCTTTTAACATATTTGTAACAATCCTTTGGCGTTTGAGATGTAAATTTTTGTGTGAATCTTTATATAACTAATAAGTATAAGCCAATATCAGTTTGCTGTAATGTAAACAAGATAGTACAGGGCTATTAACTATTTAATGACTCTCCTAATTGTTTCATCTACTGCATGGTTTAATTTTGTTTAACCTGAATGCAATGAAACTGTACAGGGAACCATGCCCATACTACCCACCTGCACACACACACACAAAAATTAATAGGAAGGACATATCTGAATCAGAACTAAACAGTGTAATAGCAGTTGCCTTACGTAAAGTTACAGTAATAGGCAACCAAAGTGCTGGTTAACTGGGAAAGAAAGGACAAACAGATGAAAAAGAAAGAGATACACAAGAAGCTGGGTAAACATAACTATTCAAGAAATATGAATCTGCATGCTTCCTGTGGTCTATGTATTCAGAAAAATATAAATGTGAATAGTCATACATTTAGTTAAATTTGTTTTCAGCTTGAACATTCCCAATAAACCATATTAACATTTAAACATGGCTGCTATTACATTCATACCTGCATATTCATAAAACCAGGCCAGGCACTTCTTGCTTGAAAAATGCTCCTCTCCACTTATCACTTTACCAGAGGCTTGTGATCTGCAATAGCTTACAGAAATATATAAAGATACCCAAGATGTTATATCTCCTGTTCCTCATGTTTAAAAAGATTTTGTACAATGAATTGCAAATTACTTATTATTAGGTCAAGCCAACATTAACAATGTGCATCTCTATATCTATAGTCAGACATCATATGTCGTGTGTGCACCACATGTCATCAGTTTTATGGACACTGAACTGCAAGTGGCTTTCAGAAGCACTAAGCAGCACAAATCAAATTTAAATCAATGGGACCTACAGCGTTCAACAAGGAATTCAGGCTACTTATATTCAAATACCCCAGTTACATACACTTTTTCAATTTAAAGGTCCACATCATTCACATTATCATTTCATTTAAAGAAGTCGTAGCGTTTGTCTATGTATATGAGAAAAGTAACAAGCCACAACAAGCAACATGACAATGCAAGTACTAAGAGCCACCGAACATCCTTGAACACTCCTATGGCATCACCGAGATATGCACAGTTCCCTCTACCCTAGAGCCAACATCATGCTATTTTATAATAACAACTCTTTCAATTCAAACAGCAGCCAGTGGTCATTTAAAACTCGTATTCATATCTTTACTTTAATACAAAAACTATAGCACTTGTAAATTCAACACTTAAAACTCAAATCACATCTTTTCAGTTTATGCTACACTGCTCCCTCCTCCCCC
>NW_017728906.1:178659817-178673807 GCF_001723895.1 Crocodylus porosus | reverse complement strand
TGCCCTCTCCCCCATATTCTTAAGCCAGTTGCCAAATCCGCTTAGAATAAGCGGAATTGGGGTTTGTCTTCTTGAAAAGGTGCTTTACTTGTTGGAGAGTGGCGGCTGATGAGTCCCTCTGCCACTCCCCTCTCTTTGAAATGGGTTGGGCTTCTTAAAGGCAGTGCCCTGTATTTTTTTTTCCCTCCCGGACTTGGCAACACTGCTCCTAAGCCAGGTGGCCTTGTCCCTGTGCTGGGAGCCAGTGCCAGGCCCGGGGGAAGGGGAATGGTGGCTGATTCTGGCTTCTGTGTAGACAGTGGAGATCCTGGGGAGGGGCCAGGGGACACCTCGAGACCCTGGAGTCCCTGATGCTTTAGCTGTTGCCACCCAGGATAGAGGCACATTGCGGCACCCTGCCCTGGCCTGCAGGCGAGCAGCTTCTCTGAGTGGCCTAGACAGCTGCATGCAGTGCCTGGAGGTAGGCAGTCAGGTTCACCAAGTACCAGGAGGAACAATGGTGAAGCCACACAGGCCTGTGGGAAGTGTCGGCGTTAAACATCTCTGCATCCTCTTGGGGCAGCCCACTGGCGCAGAGGAAAACCGTGGTGTGGACAGGCTCGATGCTTGGACTGTCTTGGAGGTGGTTTAATATGCCAGCAAACAGACACACCTGCAAGGATGGTTTAGGATGGAGAACTTCAATTCTTATGAATCTGGCCTGTGATGAATTGACATTATGGGAAGTGTGAACTTTCTATAACTGGTGTCTGTTTAGTCCTCCAGGCATCCCACTCTGTACTGCTTCTCAACCCTAGCCTAACCCCTGCAGGGCAAAGGAACTGCCCAAACATTCATTGCTTGCGCTGGCTACAGCATGCACCCTTACTCCAGGGGTGCCCCATAGGTTGGGTAAAATCAGCTTTAGGATTCTACTGGAAAAGCTGCTTATTTAATTGGCTTGCAGTAGACCCCCCTTAGCAGGATCCCAGGTTCACTGGGGGGGTGAGGGTGGAGGGGTTATAAGGTGCTGGGGAATTATCTGAATCCCTGCTTCTTGATCCTGGGGAACTGGGTGCTGTGGGGACAACCCAAGGGCTTGCTTGAAGAAGACTTTCCCAGGAAAGCCACTTAGTTCATTTCAGTTGCCTGCCATGAACCCCACTTGGCAGGCTTATTTGGGGTGGAGGTGTCACCATGTATTGGTGGCCTGTCTGGACCCCTGCTTCTGTTTCCTGGGTGGCAGCTGCTTTGGGACCCACTCCACAACTGGTCATCCCCAGTTTTGGTACCACCACACAGGGCTCAGTAATCTGCAAGCAATTGGTCTTTGTGGAACTCCTGTGGAAGTGAAAAGAGGAAGCAGAAAATTGCAGATATACTGAGCCCCAGGTTACCAACCCCTAGTGATTCCCTTCATGGGTCTGAAGTCTCTGGGATTGGAATAGCTAAGGCTTCTAGCACCAGCACATGTGAGCATTTCCTGATTTCCTGGGTGCTCTAGAGCTGTAGCAGCCTGCTGATGTGCCAGCTGCCATGCATCCTCAGCCCAGGCTTCATGGAAAATTTTTCCTTTGGTTTCATAAATGTTATGAAGGATGCAGGTAGAGGTGATAGCACTGGGTTACGTCCAGGTGGACTCCTAATGTTTGCCAGTGGTCCCTGAGGCACACACAGACATACTCCACACCTATGCAGCAGCTGCTGAGAAGGTAGGTAAAGAAGTAGGTGTAAGACTTCATGAGCCTGGGGTGGACCAGGTATGCTGGGTCCTCAGTTAGCAGTGGGGGTGGTCACTCCTCACCTCAGTGCTTGGAATCTCAGGGACTGGAAATCTCAGGGGCAAACTCCCCATTCTCTGGGAGTCCAGAGTTGTAGAATATCCTGGAATCATGACCCGTGCTCATTCCCACCCCGCCCCTGCAGCATTCATGTGTAAAAAAGGTAATGGGGTTTGGAAAGTCCTTACAGCCTCCTGTGGGTTGGCAAGGTGGATGAATTGTGGTCCTAGTACATTTTTTAATGCCAAGCCCACCTCCTGAACTGCAGTTTCCCCCACTGTAGATGTCTGAATGCTGAAGTAGTTCCCCACAGTGTCAGGGGTAGCGAACTTCCACTCAGCGATGGCAATGTGCTTCTTCATGGTCAAGGGTCCCCAATATCCTGGTATTTTACTACTGTAGGCTGGGGGTCAACTCAATGCAAATCTCCATAAAGATTGCCTGGGTCATACAGAAGTTTATCTGCCACTGTTTGTCATCCTAGGTGGCCAGGACAATATGCTCCCACCAGTTACTGCTCATCTGCCTGGACCAGTAGCACTACTGCACCAGCTAGAGTGGCCCCCATAGCATAGCAGGTTGCATCCATAGGTGGTGTAAGGGGGGGGCTAACGAGGCTCAGCCCCCCCCCCCCCCCAATGCCAGGGCAGCCCAGCCATGGGCTGCTGGAGCAGGGGGAGAGGCATGCTAGAATTGCAGTTGGCTCAACACGGCACACCCGTAAGTTTCTTTTGACTGCCTGAGCTTGAGACCCCCACAGTGTAGGAGGGAGCAGAGTAGGGGCAGGGGCAAATCATTCACCCCTGCCCCGCTCCCTGCTGCACTGTGGGGATTACCCCACACTCCAGCTCAGCTGGGCCTCCATTCATGGGGAATGGGGCCCCAGCTGGGCTGGGCTGTGGGGCAATGGGAGCCCGGCGGCTTCTCCAGGGGTGTGGGAGGGTGGCTTCTGCCACTGCACTCACTGCAGGGTTCCCACGTACCATGCCCCTGGATGAACTGCTTGGTTCTGATTGCCCTACAACTGGCCCAGCTGGATCCCCATTCACGGTGAATGGGGCCCTGGCTGGGTTGAGGGACAGCTGGAGCCCAGCAGCTCCTCCAGAGCCATGGCACAGGATAGCTAACGTGGCGGGGGCAGCCATGTCCCCTTATCTTTGCACGGGGCCAACGGTGGGCTGCAGCTCTGCTCTGCCTGCTTCCTGCCTCCGTACCTCACTGCGGCCTTTGAAAGTGTTCCATGTGCCTCGCTGCCTGGCCTGCACAGGAGTGGGACACACATGGTGCTGTGCCACTTTCAAAGGCTGCAGCGAGGTGCAGAGGTGGGGAGCAGGCAGAGCACAGCTGTAGCCTGCCCTCGCCCTGTGCAAAGATTGGGGGCCTGGTACTGTGGCTCTGGAGGAGTCACTGGACCCTTCCCGGGGCAGGTGTGGGTGTCTTGGGGGGTCTGTCCCCTCTGACCTGGCAGCGCAGCCAAGGCTGGACTCGCTTGAGCCTCTGGGAACTCTATAAGATTGGGTCCCTAATATAGTCCATTACCTGTTGTGATTGGGGCTGGCCCTGATCCCTGTCCAGTCCCAGCCCCAGCCCCAGCCCCAGCCTCACTTCCTGCTCCTGCCACCCCTTCTCCTATGAACTTTGGGGGGGTACACATGCTTGCATACACTCAGCCTCACCCTCCCTCCAATTTTTTTTCTCCCTCTGCTTATGGTTGCATCTTATTCCATATACTGTTGTTCTGCTCAACTTTGAGGGCCACTATGAAGTGGAAAAGCCAGTGGATTTACATTTCCAAATTGGAGTTTCTGAGTTGTGCTTCCAGGGAATCTTGAGTGCTGTTGGCTCCAGAGTGTGGTGACAAGTGTGCGTAGAGTGTTGTGGAAAAAATGGATTCTGTCCCAGGACCTCTGGTCATGTGACTTCATCTGCTCAAGCAGTGCTCTCAGTGCATGCACAGTGGCATCCTGCCAGGGATCTTGATGAAAGGAAACAGATTGGGTATTCCAGTGTCTCAAGTTTAGTGTGCGGGCAATCAGGGAGATGGGGGTAGGAATTGGGGACCATGAACCAATTGTAATCTTCTAGAGACAGCCTTAAAGATGCAGACTCCTTAGGGACTCTGGAGCAGCAGAACCAGGCCTTTAGTGTCCCAATACCAAGTGATCCCTCCCCCTCTGTCTTAAATCAGCCTGGAATCCTGCCAAGCAGGATGCATTGCAGGCAAATGAAATGAACTAAAGTGGTTTTTGAGGGAAAAGAGAGATAGTTAGCTGTGTTAGTCTGAAGCCAGTCAGAAGGCAGGGTAGTTACGTATAGAGGGGGTACATTGGTCCATATCATATTGGCACCAATAAAAGGAAAACTGACATTATCAATAATCATCTTTTTTGGCTGATGTGGCCGATAATGTCATTGATAAATGCCACATACATGTGTGCAGCCACAGCATGCATGCGGCCTAGAGTGCAGCCTAGCAGCTTGGAGAGCAGAGTCCAGGTGGTAAATCTGTGGTGGAGAAGTGGTGTGGGGAGGCCCCTGTGGTGAGGGAGGGAGTGGGGTAAGAACTGGGGCAGGTGCTGCACAGCCTGGGCAGGGCCTGGGACGGAACTGCCAGCAGCTCATCCCAAGGGTGTGGGGTAGATCCCACCGCTGTGCGCATCCCAGGCAAGGCATGGGGGGCATTTGCCCTCTGGATCTGCACATGGGACAAAGGCGAGCTGCCGCTGCATGCTCAAGGCCAGGGGTGGTGCCAGGCTCTTCCTGGTAGTGGGGTTAGGTTGGGACTGCACTCAGGGCAGTGCTGGGAGAAGGGGCTACAGGGTGGGCTAGAGCCACCTCAAAATTTCTTGTAGCCTCCCCATAGCCCCCACTTCCAGCACTGCCACTGCCCACCCTGAGCACAGCCCTGGCCCAACCCCCTCTCGCCCCCCCACTGAGAAGAGCTTGGTACTGACACTGGCCTCTTGCCCTGCACACTGATCTGGGGGGTATGTGTCTTGCATGCCTGCCCTGGGGTGTGTGCAGCGGAGGGAGCTGCCCCTCCCTCCCCCGGCCGCACAAGCTGCTCACAGCTCCATCGCCTGCCCTGTCCCTGTCCCTGTCCCAGCCCCAGCCCCAGCCGCACTCCCTCCCTCACTGCAGGGGCCTTGATCTGCAACCCCCTGCACACCTCTTCCCTCTCCCTGCCCCTTTATCCCAACAGACTTATCAGCTGGACACTGCTCTCTAAGCTGCTGGGCTGTGTATTAGTGATGGGATTGGTATCGGCTGATCTTGGTCATTAATTGGCCATTGGTATCAGCCCAAAAAAACTGTATTGGTGCACCCTTAGTTACACACCTTTATAGACTAAGTAAGAAACATATATAGAGAGAGTGCACAACTTTCCTGAACCCAGATTCTAGGATAAATTTGATTGAAATCAAATCAAATCAATTAAAATCATTAGTCAGGAAGCCTCAGTTTAATCACTGTTTTCTACAAAAGTTGCATTTTTGTTGTCCATTATCTTCTATTCATTTAATTTCTTGAAACTTTTCACTTTCAGAGAGTGGTAAGGGTTTGATGCTGTGTACACAAACTTGCAGAAACAGCAGGGCTGATAGGTGGGTAATTAGGTCTGTTATCTCTCATCTGGGCTCCCAAAGGGATAGCTAGGCCTAATGGTCACAAACTTCTAGAAGGCCGATTCAGACTTGATATTAGGAAAAACATCTTTACAGTCAGTGTCCAAGGTGGTGTAAGCATCTAGTCTGGACTCATTCAAAAGGCATTTAGATGTTTATCTTGCTGGGATCATTTGATCCCTGCAGACTTCCTCCCTTTGGCAAGGGGGCTGGACTCGATGATCTCATGAGGTCCTTTCCAGCCCCTGATGTCTATGAAACCTCCATATACAGTACAAGATCCTTTGGGTGAATTTGATATCTTTTGTTAGACCAGCTTAAATAGTTAGACTTTTTTTTAGCAAGCTTTTCGGTTTAAAAACCCTTTATCAGGCTGAGGAAGTCTCTGCAGTTAGTGTGTGCTCTTCCTGGATGGAATGGAAATATCTCAGATTCACCCAAAGAACCTTGTCTGCCTATGTCCTTAGACCAACATGCCTACAGCTCACACCCCCATATACAGTACTGCTGTTAACAAGGATGAGTCTCTGGAGACATAAATCCAGTTTGAGAACTGAAACTAAGTATCACAGAGATGCTTAATGGGATCTTCTAGACTGAGCGCTGAGTCCCACTGGGTAGAGTGGTTTTCTTTAATCTTTACTAATCTATAGACGAGCCTCTGGGAACCCCATAAGATTGGGCTCCTAATATAGCCCATGACCTGTTGTGACCTATTTATAAAACTTTTCTAAAAAGCTTACACGAATATATTGTCTCAACAAGTATATTATTAGAAGTTATCATCCCTAGTCCATGATGATATTTTAAAGATTTAACATCTCTTAAATTAAAACTATCTTTATATAGGTTTTTTTAAAAAGCATTTTAACAAAATACGATTAAATAATAAAAAGAAAGATTTAAATAGAATCCGATTTTTCATTAAAAAAAGAAATATTTGACTTTTATTCACCCTGCCAGACCACTTCAGCAGATGCTGTGCCAGGAGGTGCAAAGTGTAGAGAATATTTTTGGCAAAAAATCAGGTTGCTCTAACAAAAGTTATCATCTCTCCTACGAGTCCTGATTGAATGCAAGGGAGAAGAGTCTTGCAGGTGCCCCGCCCAGGGGGTGTCCCTGCAAGCCCCGAAACCTTGACCCCCCTCCACCCTCCAGGGGGCAGCAGAGGGCCCCGCTGGTGGCAGCGCCTACACTAGCCAGTTCTCGAGCATGGCGCCAGCGCTCCGGCTCTCTCCAGCCAGGAGGGCTGGGCCGGGCGGACCGCGCCGATCCCCAGTCGCGTCGCGCTGATGTTACGCCACGGCGCCATCTTCGGTCGCCATAGCAACGGGCCCTGGCAACCCTGGGACGCCGCGCGGCCCCCGCGCCAGCCATGGCGCTGCCGGACGACCGCAGGCGCCGCTTCCTGGCCGCCACCGCCGCCAACTTCTTCGGGCTGGAGCCGGGCGCCACGGCAGCCAGCCTGGGCGCCAGCCCGCCGCTCGCCCGCTTCCTGGACGACAGCGGCGAGTTCCTCCTGGCCTTGCGGCCCGCGGGCGACCGCCTCGCAGCCTCCAACCAGGTACCTGCCCAGGCGGAGTGGGAGGACACTGCTCGGCCTCGCCGGCTCCTGGGACTCTGAGGGTCTGCCTGTTGTGCTCTGCGGCTCTGGCTGCGCTACTCCCCACTCCTTTTTGTTTCTGCACTTCCCATCTGTGTCCCAGTCCATCAAGGCTTATAGTTTTACTTCCCTATAGCATATCCAAAAGGCTCTGAGATTCCCCCATGCCTGAGCCGGGATCTTCCTTCATGAAGCCGTGGCCACAGGGGGCATCTTTGTGTTGTCATTTTTTGTCCCAAGTAATCAGTCATTGCATTCTCGGTGGCTTCCCTTGTTAAAAAAGGCTTATAGTTTTCCTAGCAGGCCTAGCCCAATGATACTCTTAGCATGATAACTAGGCCTGTCTCTGAAAGCAGCAGAAGGGTTTTGAGAAAAGTTGTAAGAACCCAGGGTACAGAGTCATAGCAAATCAGTCGGAAGGGACCCCAGGAGGGCATGTAGTCCAGCATTTCCTAACCTGCTGGCCTTTTCTGTCCCACGGCACACTGGCCAAATGCGGGGGGTGGGTGGCCAAATGTGGTGTGTGTGTGTGGGGGGGTCGTTATTGGTGTGGGCCCCGCTGGGGTGCAGTGGCGGCACAGAGCGGTGATGGTAGCACTGGCTGTAGCTGCACCCTGCTGAGAGCTACCTCCTCCCCAAGATTCCACAGCACACCTGGACAGCACACCTGACTGCAGCACACCAGTTGGCAAACAGTGATCTAGTCCACCCCCCTGCTCAAAGCAAGAGCATCGCCAGCTAGATCATCCCAGCCATGGTCTGTCGAGCTGAGCCTTAAAAACCTGCAAGGATGGAGATTCCACCACCTTTCTCAGTAACCCATTGCAATGCTTCACCACCCTCCTAGTGAGAGAGTTTTTCCTAATATCCAACCTAAAGCTCCTTTACTACAACTTGAGACCGTTGCTCCTTGTTCTGTTATCTGCCACCACTGAGAACAGTCCAGCTCCATCCTCTTTCAAACACCCCTTCAGGTACTTGATGGCTGCTATTAAATCCCCTCTTAGTCTTCTCTTCTGCAGACTAAATAAGCCCAGTTCCCTCAGCTTCTCCTCAAAAGGCTTGTGCCCCAGCCCCCTAACTGTTTTTGTTGCTCTCTGCTGGACTGTCTCCAGGTTGTCCACATCCTTTCTATAGGGGGGGGGCCCAAACTTGAACACAGTACTCCAGATGTGGCCTCACTAGTGTAGAATAGAGGGGAATAATTACTTCCCTTGATCTACTGGCAACACTTCATAGTTTCTAGGGTCAGAAGGGACCTGAGTAGATCATCTAGTCCGACCCCCCTGCCGTGGCAGGAAAGATTACTGGGGTCAAACCCAGCAAGGTGTTCATCTAATCTCCTCTTAAAGACCCCCAGGGTAGGAGCCAGCACCACTTCTCTTGGAAGTTGGTTCCAGATCCTAGCCACCCTGACCGTGAAGTAGCGCCTCCTGATATCTAGCCTAAAAGTAGCGCCTCCTGATATCTAGCCTATTAGTAGCCACTTCTGCTAGTGCAGCCCAGTATGCCTTTAGCCTTCTTGGCAACAACGGCACACTACTGACTCATATTCATCTTATTGTCCACTGTAACCCCAGGTCCTTTTTTGCAGAACTGCTACTTAGTCAGTTGGTCCCAAACCTGTAGCAGTGTATGGAATTCTTCTGTCCTAAGTTCAGGACTTTGCACTTATCCTTGTTGAACCTCATAAGATTTCTTTTCCCCATTCTTCCAATTTACGGAGGTCTCTCTGAAGCCTAGCCCTACCCTCCAGCATATCTACTACATCCCCAGCTTGGTGTCATCTGAATTTGCTGAGAGTGCAATCCATCCCCTCTTCTACATTGTTAGTGAAGGTATTGAACAAAACCAGCCCCAGGACCAGATTGGCTGCCAACTAAACATTGAGCCATTGCTTACTACCCGTTGAGCCTGGCAATCCAGCCAGTTTTCTGTCCACCTTACATCCAACCCATCCTTCCTCAACTTGCTTGTGGGAGATGGTATCAAAAGCCTTACTAAAATCAAGGTATGTTGTGTCCACTGCTCTCCCCGTATCCACAGAGCCAGTCATCTTATCATAGAAGGCAATCAGGTTGGTCATGCATGACATGCCCTTGGTGAATCCATGCTGACTGTTCCTGATCACTTTCTTTTTCTCAAAGTGCTTAGAAATGGATTCTTTGAGGACCTGCTCCTTGATTTTTCTGGGGATTGAGGTGAGGCTGACTGGTTTGTAGTTCCTTCTTCCCTTTTTTAAAGATGGGCACTATATTTGCCCTTTTTTTATCAATCATCCAGGACCTCCCCCAATTGCCACGAGTTTTCAAAGATCATGGTTAGCAGCTCTGCAGTCACATCAGCCAACTCCCTCAGCACCCTTGGGTGCATCCTGTCTGGTTCTGTGGATTTGTATATGCCCAACTTTTCTAAAACGTCCCTAACCTGTTCTTTCACCACTGAGGGCTGCTTACCTTCTCCCCAAACTGTGCTGCCTAGTGCACTATCTGGAAGCTGACCTTGGTCTTCACAGGCAAGGTAAAAACATCATTGAGTACTTCAGCCTTTTTCTCATCATCTGCTACTAAGTTGCCTCCACCATTCAGTAAGGGACCTACACTTTCCCTGACCTTTCTCTTGTTATTGATATACTTGTAGAAATCTTTCTTGTTACCCTTCATGTCCCTTGCTGGCTGTAACTCCAATTGCACTTTGGCCTTCCTTATTTCATTCCTTCATGCCTGAGCAATATTTTTATACTCCTTCCGAGGTGTTTGTCTAAGTTTCCACTTCTTGTAAGCTTCCTTTTTGTGTTTAAGCTCACTGAAAAGTTATTTGCTAAGCCAACTGGTCACTTGCCACATGCCAGTCTTCCTCCACATTGGGATGGTTTGTTCCTGCACTCTCACTAAGATTTATTTAAAATACAGCCGGCTCTCCTGGGCTCCTTTTCCCCTCAGACTGGCCTCTCAGCAGATCCTGTCCATCAGTTTCCTGAGGGAGTCAAAGTCTGCTTTTCTGAAGTCCAGGGTTCATACTGTGCTGGTCTCCTTTCTTCCTTTTGTCAGGATCCTGAACTTGATCACTTTGTGGTCACTGCTGCCCGAGTTGCTATGCACTTCTACCCCACCAAGATGTACGAACCCAGGTTATGTATATACACATTCCACCCTTTCATCCTTTCCAAGTTAGCACCAGCTAGTCCCATCCCATATGCACTCCATGGAGTCTAGCAGATGTTATATCATCTTACTGGAAGTGGTGCTGATGACCATGGGATCTGATGTATGGCACAGGGTCCTACGGGCATGTGTAGATAGATCAATGTGTGACACCTTATCCTGGGTCAAGTGTCCTGGTGCAAGGTTCTGTTGTGCTAGTGTAGGTGTCTGAACAGATCATGAAATCAGATGTGTGTTATAGTGTCCTAATGTGAGAGTCCATGAAGACCATTGTGTCTAGCACATCACATCAGTTACAAGGGCAGTGGTTCCCAAACTTCTGACATCTGTGGCATACTTTTTTCTGGTCTAAAATTAACAGCACACTTTACAGTGGTCCACAGCCCTAATCCCTCCACACAGGACCATCTTGGCTTGAGCCCCATTAAACTGCTTGGGGCTGGTACAGCTGGATCCCCATCCAGTCCATGTTTTTTAGCACACTTCCATGGCACACGCTTTAGAAATCACTGTACTAGGGCCTGTGCACACTATGTATGAAGCATTTTCCAAGGGTAGGCATGTGTAGGGAACAGGTCTCATGGGTGATGTCATCCTGCTGCAAGAGTCTGTGACTTGTGCTACGCTCAACCACAGTTGGGAGTTCTGCACCTAAAGGGTCTCTCAGCCCCTGCAGCTGCTGATTCTGGGTCCTAGCATCACCCTACAGTTGCTCAGAGTCCTGCAGCTGCAGATGTTGGGTCCCAGCAGTGGACCTCTTGGTGCTGGGACCCAGCTGGGTCCTGGCAGCTGCAGGGTGCTGCTGTGATCTCCCAACCCTGGGGATAGAACATAGTGGCTGACATGATCTTCCAGCCTTGGGGGTGAAATGAATAACTGCTGTGAACTTGCAGCCCCAGGGACTTTGTGAACCTCTGAGGCTGGGAGATCATGGCAGCCACAATCTTCCTAGCTGTGGGGGTGTGTAGGAGGGGCAATGGAGAGCCCAGGAGGGGCAATGTAGTCTACTGCATAGTCCCACAGTTGCACCTCCTGGTATGCAAGTGTGGCATGGTGGGAGGTGTGATTGTGTGGATCATGCATTAGATTTCATTGTGCCTTTACCTGTATGAGTAGAGGGGCCTAAGTGTCTGTACAAATAAGGATGTCGAGTGCATGCTGCATGGTGCCGCTGTGTTTGTTGCATGTCAGGTCTGCTCAGTGTGAACTTCTCTGCAGGCTCTGGGGTCAAATGTATGATATGTTGTTCTGGTGTGAGTGCCCAGGAGCAGAATTATAGTAATCCAGTTGGCTATAGCAGAAGCTAGGGTGACCACCTGCCTGTGGCAAGGACGGGACCTTGCTGTGAACTCCCCTAGTGCCCCCTACCTACCGTGTCAAATCGGTTTCAAATGCACCCTCACTATCTCACCCGCCACATCTTTGATGGTAATATTGTTAAAGGGAGGCTGCCTTTTTACCCTCTTTGGCACGGTGCCTTGAGATGTCCCAGTCCATTCCCTGCCTTCGGTGACACGGTGCACTCTAAACTCTGGGGCTACGCGTGGGCTCTGCAGTCACCCGGGCCCTCTCAGGCTCTCTGCCTTGTCTCCGTTACCCGTGCCCTCATGGACGCTCTCTGGCTTGTCTCCCTATCTGCCTGCGGCCTCTCGGGCGCCCCCTAGCTTCCCTCGTGGCTCTTGCCCGCACTGGGGCCTTGCCTTGCGATTCCCACAATTGAGGCTCAGGTGGCCATAGCCGTGCCTGGCCCCTAGACCCTGCGCCCTCTCCGGCACCAGGAACCCCGATGCTACTGTGGAGCTCCTATGAGGCCTCCTCCAACCCCTACAGCCTCAGCCAGTCCTCCGGTCTTATACAACAAGAAAACAGAAAACCCACACTCCTGTGTTACAACATAAATTCCAAGCCAACTGGCTAACCTTCATTCATGTCCCTACCAGGGTTTCCTCCACCCAGTAACATCACGCAGAAGTTGCTCAGGCCATCAGGCTTCTCTTCTCTGCCTACTCCCAGCAGAGCTTCCTCTTTCTCAACTGCCAGAGGGGAACTGACCTCCAGCCTCAGCCTGGCTTGTTTATATAGGCCAGGCCCTGCCCCCTTCCGGTCAGCTGACCAAACTGGTTGTCTCGGCAACTCACACCTGTGCTGCCCTGGTGACTGGCAGCTGAGCCTTCCCTTTCTCACCACTAGGGGTCTCTCACGGGTCACTTCGATTTTAGGCACTGGGTGCTTAAGTGCCCTGCAACACACCTCCCCCCCTTTAACTCGAATTCACCGGGTTGAGTCTTCAGTCTTATCCATGTCACCCTCAGTCATTGATCTCTCAGGCCCGGGCTCTTGTTCTCCGGTCTTTTCCAACTCACCCTGGCGGAGGTTTTGAGGTGCCTCCTGCTCTCCTTTTACCCAAGGTGCAACATGTGGGATTTCTTGGGATTTGCCCCGCCGCAGGCAGTCCCCCCATGTTAGCCAACCTTGGTAAATCCCCTTCTCTGACCGTCAAGACCTGGCCTACCTCCTGGGGGTTTCTTCCTCTTCTTGACTGTCCTTGTTCTGTCCCCACATCTCCTGGTCTTCCCTTCTGAAGCTGTTGTGGGGTCTGCCGCCTCTTTATAGACCCTTGGAGATCCTGGATCCTTCCCCAGATCTCCTATAGCTGGTCTAGTGCTTTCTGGGCATACTCTTTCTCCAGAATTCTACTTTCTCCTGCCCCGTAGACTCTCCTCGGGGTCCCTTATAGATTTTTACATAGGCTACCCCTCCTACCTTCTCTTCGATGATATTCCTCAGTGACCACCATCTGATCTGCCTGGGGATGTTGTTTATATAAATCTCCGGTCTTTTCTCCTGCTTTGGCTCCCCTTTTGGTAACGGCTTTTTATCCTTTGTCTCCTGCCCCTTGGTACCCTTTCTTCTACTGAACTCCGCTCGTTCCCTTCTCGTCAGGCATCTCTTAGACCTTTGCTGAGCTGGGTCCCTGGCCGCTTGCATGGCGTCTAGGCTAATTACGCAAGATGTTTCACTCCCTGGGGCATTCTCTCCAGCTGGCCCTGCCTTTACCGGTTCTCCTGCCCTCGGCTGTTCCTGGGTGGGTATTACGCCTCCTCCCTTTTCTTGAGGCAGGAGTAGCTCCCTCAGCTGATGTCTCAGCTGGTTCATTTCTGTGACACTCCACCTCTGCCACTGTTCCCAACTCTGGTCCCACTCCGTTAGGAATGTTAACAGAGCCTCTTTATGTAGGGTCCCTGGTTCTTTCCCCACAGGTCTCTTTTCTCCTGTCTTGCTCTCTTGCGGCCCTGATCTCAACTCCTCCCTAGAGTCCTCTGGGCCAAGGTCGCTGGGGACTTGCTCTGGCCCAAAAATCTGTCCTAATCTCAGGCTGGGTGTTCCCCAACTGTGCCTCTACCACTTCAGGGATTCTTTCAGTGCTTCTCTATCTTGACATTCTGTTTTACCTGCCCCCTTGTATTCTGCTAACTGGTTTTCAAGACCTTCCAGCCTGTCCCAGACTCTCTCCAGGGTCTGCATCTGTTCTGTTGGGCGTTCCTTTTCCTCCGTTACAGTCTGCAACTGAGCCTGCAGTTGCTTGGTCTCCTGCTCTCCTTCGAGGGGCAGCCCTTGCTCACAGACCGTCCTGTAATCACTCATAAATCCTTGCCCTTTCCCCAACTCCTGGTTGGACTCCTGTTCAGTTTCGACTGCTAAGTTAGGGCTCTCTATCCTCTTGTTCTTCATTCGTTCTGTCAGCTCCTCTGCATGTAATTCCTCTGCCTCCTGTCCTCTAGTTGTGCTCCTGCCTGCTTTGGGGAACTCCGTGAGTACTTCCCCCAGGTCTTGTGT
>NW_017728906.1:178653435-178659806 GCF_001723895.1 Crocodylus porosus | reverse complement strand
TTATTTTTGAGCTATTATGCAATCAGCTCTATATACACTACACAAACACAGGTCATGACAAAAATACTTTTTGCACTAAAATTAAAATATGTTAAGAGTTTTAGTGTATGCTTTGTTTATTTTTCTGGTTCCTTCTGGTGGCAAAGGTCAGGGGTTAGGACCAGGACTTCCAGCCCCAAGATAGCGATCAGGGGACGGGGCTACCCTTGTGGCCTTGGACAGCTCACCAAAACTCATTAAGTAGCCCTCCTGCCAAAATAATTGCCCACCGCAGATGTTGGTCATATGGCTCAGTGTGCAATATATTATCTAGGTGTAAAAACATGCATAGATCAGTGTGTAACACACTGGCTTGTTTAAAGTGTGCCTCTAGACCAGTTTCTGCCATGCCACCTTACAGTGGGTTATCATGCAGACAAGGCGGCCAGTTATATACTAAGGCCACAGTGTACAAAATGGTGTCATGGTTTAGATTATGGGCTAGTTGCATAGTTATGATATGAGTATCTGTGAAGATGCGTTGTTCCAACTCATGTTGTTCAGAGTGGTCACATGTAGCGGCAACACCCATTCATGAAGAATGCTCCACTTCATATATGAGAAGCAAGATTTTTTTGTGAATATTTTTTACTGGACTAACTATATAGTTGGGAGAGATGTTAGACAAGCTTTTGGGTGCAAAGTACCTTCTTCACATCTGGGAAAGAAACAATACATTTGGTCCAATAAACGATATCACCAAACAAAACTTGCTTCTTGTATCTTTTCTGGACAATCACAGGTATAACCCCACTTCAGCGCCATTGTAATAGAAATTAGGTGAAACTCCTACTAAGAATGCACTTCTGACAACTTGCTAGTTATTGTCAGTTGCAGAAAAAAAATGTTCCCCTGACAAATAGAATTTAAAGTTCATTTACTCTGAAATAAACATACAACAGGATCTTGAGAAACAAGTAATATGATGGTTATGTGAAAAGGCTTAGTAGTTTAGGGCAAGTTCTCTACACTGTGGAGGGGATCATGCCATATGAAAAATATTCACTTATTAATCAAATAACTGAACATACTATCAAGAGGCCAATATGAAAGACAAAGCAAAGATGTAGTAACAGGGTACAGTGACAAACATCTTTTGTCACTGAATCCTGCACCAAGGCTGTTTTTCATTTTAATGTGTGTCAAGTTAAGAGTTAGATAAACTTGAATCTTTCTTCCACTGGTTCTCCTCTGTCTGTTTGAAAGCAAAAAAGAAACTTTCCTTTATCTCCTGAACACAGAACTCATGACTGTTTTGCAGGGAAAGGGATATCTGCTAGTTTCTATTCCCCAGGCTCTGTTTTTAATAGTCCTTCTCCCGTAATGCCCCCTGAGCATGAACGCTTGCTTGCCTCTTGTCACTTCCAGCTTTCTCAGTAAGGTGCACTGCAAAACTGAGATCCATCTTGTGTTTTTACAGCTTCTAAGAAAATGTAAAACTGTATAGCACTGGTGAAGCTGATGAGAATCCTATTTATCCTGTTGTTGAGAAATCTGTGATCATCAGCATAGGTGTCTGCCTAATTTTTAAAATGTATCATAAGTTGTTTGCTTGCTACCAGAAAATAGGTGACAGATTTTTTAAGCATCACATAGCAGAAATAACTAGTATAAGTATAATTACTTATAAAGTAATGCCTATTTAAAGTATTGGATGCTGGAATTACATTTCAAATTCTTATTTTATCAACTGTGAAAATCATGAGTTTTGTTGTTGTATACAACTGTAATATGAATGGAATATTTATCACATTCCATACAAAATGGCGCGATATTTTTCAGTTAATTCCTTCTTTTAATGATTTGTATAAACATTACTGTTGTGGGAAATATACCTGTAATATGAGTTGAATGTGAGGGTTTCCATTTTTCTAAACCCTGTGCTTGTTAATTATTATAGGTTGAAGCTGGTGATTCAAAAGATAAAGTGTTGGTGTTTTTCAAGCTGCGGCCTGATGTCATTACAGAAGATAATCTTCATAGTAATATTTTTGTATCATCTATGTTAGATTCGCCTATTACTACCCTTTATCAAGCAGTACGGCAGGTATTTGCACCAGTATTACTAAAGGTGAGTAATTTGCTGTTAAGGTATTTTTTAAATACATTTGAAGAAAATTTGCATTTTGTTTTCACTAAAAGTTTTCATATTACATGTTAATTGTTCTGAGATTATACTTTAATTTGCTTTTCTGTTAGTATTAAAAAGAAAATACTTGTAGAGTGGTTAAGGAGTGAACAATATCTTTAATTTCCATGACACTTTACAACTTTAATGCTGTGCCATTTCCCTCACTGCCCCCCCCCCCTTCTTTTTTACACGTTTTATTAAATATTGTCTCAGGGCCAGTGCCAAGAGTATACAAACACCATTAGCAGTCTTATGAAGTAAACAGCTGCTTTGGATTCCTAGACTGATTTACACAACTTTGTTTTGCCTTAAGGCTGATGAGGCTGATTTTAATTCCATTATTCTCACTTTGGTAACTGATCATGCAGGACTAAATTATGGTTGTTTTGCTTAATTAAGGACAGTTGAATTTGGCACAAGGACTAGGCAGGATTGCAATGTCTTGCATGTGAAAGTATAGAAATTTACCTGAGGATTAATACCTTTTAAAATCATTGTACTTTTTTTTCCTTTCTGATATGGAAGATACCTTCTTTACTGCACTTTTTACAAACAGAAGAAAATTATGGCTAAATGTCTCTAATATTACAAAAAGGACTTTCAGTGTTTGTAGTGCTGTTTATCGCCAGTAGATTGTCCACAGTATTCATGGAGTTACTGCAGAAGGCTGTAATTGGCAGTAAACTTCATTGTTCATTTAGCAAGTTATTTCAAGTACAGAAGCAAAAGGAATAATGAAAAAACAGTTTTTGCCATGTTCTTTCATTAATATGGTAATGGCATACAATTAGTGTTTGAATTTTGGTGAAAATTTATTGGCATTTGTAGCTGGTATTCCGATTTGTTTATTCCACAGGTAATCAGATTTTCTCCTTACATATAAGTTACAGGTCCTATTCCATTGTGCCATAAAACACGTAATTTGTATTAATGGGTAACTTATCTTTGAAGGACTGATAATAGGAAAATGGTAAATATTTCTAACGTGCCATGTTCATTGTCTGAAATCTTTGTTGTAGGATGAGAAATGGAGTAAGGAATTTGATCCCAAACTCCAGAATCTTCTTAGTGAGCTGGAGGCTGGTTTGGGCACTGTTCTCAGAAGATCAGATCCTCGTTATCAGGGAACAAAATTCAGTGAAGATGATGTAAGAGGTGTGTCCTACCATTCTTTTTTTTATTATAAAACTTGAATTAGAAATGGAATATATTTTAGATTTAAGAGTTCATTACTTTTCAAAGGGTTGAAGAACCTAACAGAATAGTCTATAGCCTGCAAGCTTGATAGTTGAGCCCATGGGAACTTAATATTAAGCTGTATTACATTAAATCAGAATCAAAATGGGAACGGAATTTTGTATTCCTAAAGTGAATTTTGCTTTTAGAAGTTTGTTTTAACTAAAACTATTTTGATCCTATTCATGTGTTTCTGAATGATAGAATCAATTATTTCTTGTTTGTATTTGCAGCAATACTTACACCAAGTGATGAATTTCAGTTCTGGATTGAGCGTGCTCATCGTGGAAGTAAACTGTGTAGCAAAGAGAGAGCTTCTCATTTTAGAGATCTGTTTGAAACAATTGCAAAAGTATATATTTTTTCTTTTCTTTATCTAATCATATTTCTGTCTCTAATAAAGGATGTACTCGTGTCATATATGAATATTTATGAATATAATATTGACCCATATTGATATAAGGGCAAATTTTACTTTAATTTGTGCTTGTGTATCTCTGCCTAAGGGCTGCTAAAATTTATTTCAGAGTAGGTTTGGCTCATTAGAATCCTAATATCTGCTTTAAAAATGGATTTTAACACAGAAACTACAGGAAGGCTCTAAAATGACAATGAGCTGATGAAAAATACTAGAATTGACAAGCAAAGCGGTGAGGGTGGATTCTGTCCTGCAAAACACTTGAATTAGTTTACATGCATGAATTGTACCTTAGAAGTCAATGGATTAATCATGCAAATAGTCACAGTATGTTTCTTTTTTAGGCAATAAAGTGTTGGCATTTCCCTAAATATAAAGCTATCTCAGTTAACAAATGTGTTTGAAATATTAGAAGTTAAATATTTCTAATATATTATTAGCACGACTATTTTGTTTAAAAATGCATTTGGATTTTTAGGATTATTACAACTTGGATAGTCTCTCTCTATATGAAGCTGTCGATCTAGTGGAGACCACCCGGGATACTGTTGATGATATATGGAGACAAACAGAATATGATCCTTATCCACAGCCCCGAATGCAAAACCTTTTGGATGTCATAGGTAAAGCTGGGATAAAAAATAACCATACTAATTATGAATGTACAATGAATATAGTCTACAGAAAAAAAAAGTTCTTACTTTTTTTATGCCTGTCACCTGAATTCATTGAGGGCCGTATATCTGTAATTGCATCATTTGGTAGCACATTATCTTTGCAACACTTTGAAAAATAGATATGTAGTTCTGTGTGAAATGTAAAGAAAGTATTTCCACTTGCGTGATGTGTTTGGTTCAAAGGATATTTTTGTTCTTTTCTAGGTGGCTCTCTTGGTAGGTTTGTTCAGAAAAAATTGGGAACTGTACATCTGTGGGAGGATGCTTTTAATGTTGTTAAAGAAAATCTGAAAACTGGCATCATGATTTGTGAACAGTGGATAGCAGCCTGTCACCATTTAACTGGACAGCTGTGGCAACATTATGCTCCACATCCATGGAAAAATGAGAAGTTTTCTCCTGAAGCATTAGATAAACTCCAGAAACGTCTTGATGAGGTATCAAAGAAAAAAATCAAAGAGTTTCTTTGAACTGCAAATAAAATTAAGAATATTGTTTAACATTTTGCATCACTTTTATAATCAGGGCATTGTGTGTTTTGTGTTTTTGGGTTCGGCATTTACTTGACTAAGACTGATTCATTGCTAGGGAATTATTTCTGTGAAGGGTTGACATAATGTAGTTCAGGTCCTGTTTATGACCTTTGTGTTTCCTGTTTTTAAATGTAAATGATGAAACAAGTCATGCTGGGTAGCTAAAAATAAATAAAGTGGTTTTCCCACTCTATTCAGCTCTGGTGCCAGAGGCATAACTAACAGGGTTTGTGCCCTGGCAGAGCAGGGTGAGGTGGGAGTCTTAACTATTCCAGGATTTCAAAAGAAGCCCCCACTGCTGCTGCCATAGTGGGATTTGCCCAAGCTCTGGTTGTTGTTGCTGCTTCTCCTGCCACAAAAAGGGTGTGGAGCTGTAGCTGCTGTTGGGGTGCAGACTTTGGTAGGCCACCATTCGGCTGTGCTGAGGGCTGGTTATGCTACTGACTGGTGGGGCCCTACCTGTGGCATTCAGTCTGTAGTTTTAAGCACTGAACTTCAAGAAAGTTATGGAAAAATTATGAAGATTCCAAGGAGAGTGGCAAAAATTGTTAGAGGCCTAGGAAAGAAGACTTACGAGGAAAGGCTGAAAGAACTAGCATTATTGTGTTAGGAGAAGAGAAGACCAAGGGGGATTTCATAGCAGTCTTCTAATACCTAAGGTGTAGATATAAAGAGGACGGAGACTAGTTTCTGTGGCCACAATGGTCTTACCGCAGCAAGGGAAACTTAGGTTGGATATTAGGACCAACTTTCTCACTATGCGAATGGTTAAGTATCGGAGCACATTACCTGGATAGGTTGTGGATTCTCTATTCTTGGAGGTTTTTAAGAGCAGAATAGACAAACACTTCACTGGGATAGTTAGTTAGGAAAGGGGTTGGAGTAGATGCCTCCCTGAGGTTCCTTCCAGCTCTACTTTTCTACGATTCTGTGATTCTAGAAATAAATATCTTTCTGTTTTTAGGTACTAACTATTCGAACACTTCATGAAAAACTGACATATTTTTTACCAACTGGGGAACAAAAAGCATTGCACCTTGCCCAGGTTTTTGAGCCCTTTGCTGTTCTCAATCCTGTATACTATAACCCCTACACAGAGGTATAATGTATACTTTTATTTTCTATAAGCATTTTTATAGCTTTTTATTGTATTTGTATATTCCATACTAACACATTTGCCTGTTTATCTCTAGCCTTTATGGAAAGCTGCAGTGTCTCAGTATGAAAGAATTATTGCACCAGCAGAACAAAAAATAGCAAGCAAATTGAAAGCATTTATTTCAGATATTCAGGACAGCCCACAACAGGTATAACTGTTTTTATGATACAAAGGCTTT
>NW_017728906.1:178647502-178653335 GCF_001723895.1 Crocodylus porosus | reverse complement strand
CCCTAGCCCTGCCCAACTCTCTCCCACCCTCCCTCCCTCCCTATAGGGGCCTCAGTCCACCCTTCCCCCTCACCAGACTTACCTGTGGGATCTCTTCTTCAGATGCCTAGTGGCTATGTGCATGTGTGAGCATGCACATGTACATGGTGCCTCCTGCCTGCTTGCCGGTCCCCCTAGCCCCTTGCAGGCTGGAACTCTGCCAGCCTGCAGATTGCTCTTTGCATGTGAAAAAAACTGTGTAGTTCTCTGGTAAAATGAAAAATCTTCGTTTTCCTCAATTAAAAGGGAAAATCTGCGCTTCTTTCCATTTTTCTGCTGGCAATGGAAAACCCAGATCCCTGTTCATTAGATATTAGTTGCTGCTCTACATTTTTCTGTTCTAGCTTCTTCAAGCATTTCAGAAGTATAAGGAGCTAGTGAAACGCCCAAGCATTAGCAAAGAATTACTTTTTGAAAGGGAAACATTGCTAGCAAGACTTCAAGACTCTATCAAAGGTAACCATTAATCAAAAGACTTTCATAGTGAGTTTTTTTGGTGGGGTGGAAATGTTTTATTTTCTCTCCTCTTCATACAGTAAAACAAATATACTGCTTGCTGCTATAATTAATTATTTTTTAATTGTTCTATGTTTTGTTGAACACCTATGGTTGGATTTGTATAGATTTTTGCACAGACTTTGAAGCTCGATGCCATGGTGTTCCTGGTGACATTTCTGGGCCACTTTCAGGCAAAAATCTCTCTGAAGTTGTCAATAACATTGTTTGGGTTCGGCAGTTAGAGCTGAAGGTAAGAGTTTAAATTCTTTTTCCAAACACTGACTACTGACTTGCTATAAAAATGCTTGTAATGTGCACTACTAGGGAGATGGTGTACATTTGCAATACTTAATGACTTTTCTTTTTTTTTGAGACTGCTTGCCAAGTAGAATTTGATTTACCTAATACACAGAAAATTGTCTCTTTGATTAAAAAAAAAAAAAGATACAGTGAGCGGCCTCCTACTGTGTTTTCAATAAAGTTCATTCTGGAAATATTTAAGAGAATTATAAAAACTAGCAAAGAGCAGTTACAGTGGAGTTGGGCATCTTGAGTCATTTACTCAGAAAACAACTTGTGCTATATTGCATGCATAATTACTTCTCTGTGCTGCATCTGCTTTTGCCAATGTCATGATTTTAAGTTTTGAGAAAATCTTACTTTGCCTATTTTCTTCATGAAAATCAAGGAGTCACTGTAGTGATTTAAATATTATAATTTTTAAATGCCCTAAAGGGCTGTAACACTATTATGAGGGTAGGCAATGTTTAGGAAAATACATGTCCTAACAAGTTACTATTAAAAGGCATTGGAAAAAGTGCTTTTAGATCCTCTACATATTTTCTTATATTTTTCGTCTCTCATACTAATCTGCACAATGTTTTTAATAACCCGGGAGGGCCACTGCTTCTAATGTTGTAGACAGCCTATTTCTTAGAGGTGAATCTGTCAATATATATGTATTTAAAGAAAGATTTTTTTTACATCATTGATTTGCTAAATTCTGATGCCCTTTACCATTGTACTATAATTTTATTTCTCCCGCATATTCCCCAAATCCAGAGAATATAGGTAAGATACCAGGTTATTCACAGAGGATTTGCTCTACTTACTCTAATCTGGAAGCACACGTTTAAAAGAATGCCAGTTGTCTTTTTAGTTGCATTGTTAAAGGACTTGTATTAACCTCTTTTAGATTGTAATTTGTATTAACCTCTCTCTGACATTTATTCACCGCATTTGATGGTTGGGAGCCTGTGAGGAAGTTTTCAAAGCCAATTGACTAATTCCTTTATTTTCACAAAACTTTGTTTCTTAAGGTTTTGAGTGTCCATTGAGGCATTTACTTAACTGGGCATGCTGCTGCGTCCTCCTCCTTTTTTCTTTTTCTAAAGTATTTCTAACTGGAAATTTTGTAACTATTGTTGATCTGTTTTAGAAGAGTCACACTGACCAAAGTAAATTGATATGTTAAAAGACATGTTAGAGTCAAAAGCAATTAAGGAAAGGTTGGCTACTGGAAGTTGGAATACATGGCCTAGCACAGAATTTGGGATCCCAATGGACATGGCTATCTGCAGCATCCCCTACGCTGCCATTCAAACACTGCCCTGTGCCACTGCATGCTTCCAGACTTGCGCTGCTCCACGGATGCAATCCCACACCACTGTACATCCCCTGCTCTGTGCTGCAACTCAGCCAGAATGCTGCATGCCCCCTACTCTGTGCTGCTGCCCATCCAGAGCCCTGCATGCCCCCCACTCTGTGCTGCTGCTCCCCAGAACACCACGCTACCTCATAGTCCTGGCTCACCACTGCTACCCTGCCAGAGCCCCACACCACCGTGCATCCACACAGCTGCCTGGCTAGAGACCACACACCCCCAGCTGCACGCTGCTGCCTGGCCAGAGCACCCCACCTGCCCCAGATATGCCCAGGTGCCTGAATATGACCTCCACACTGCTGCCTGGCCCCAGACCTGTGCTGTCACTTGAGCATGGCCCCACTGTTGTTGCTGCTATGGATCTGGCCTGGGAGCAGTCCCTACAGCAGGTGTGGGCAATTATTTCAGGTGGAGGGCCACTTAATGAGTTTTGGTAAGCTGTAAAAGGCTGCAAGGGTAGTCCTGCCCCTTGATAGGGACCCCGACCCCTGGTTGCCATCTTGGGACCAGAAGTCCTACCCCCTAATCCCTGACCTTTGCCACCAGTCCCTCCCCTTGCCCCCAGAAGTACTGCTTTTGGGAAGGGGGTTTGCCATCTTGGAAGTGGAAAAAAAAACAAATTATGCTTGATCTGCGCCAAAAGGTTGAGAAGCATCTACGCTGCCATCACTGCTGCCTAGTGGGATAGTGGTGGCAGTGAAGAGCGGACTCAGGGCAGCCCAGCATGGTGTGGGCTCTGGGCGGCTGCAGCAGGAACAGCCCAGTGGTGGTGATGGGGAGGGGTCACTTTTCCTCCATGCTGAGCTACAGCTTCTGACCTGTGCCACCACTGCTGAACCTGGGCAGGCGAGCCCGGAGCAGGCATGGGGCACATGGGGTTGGCGCTGTGTGTTGCGGGTCCCTGCTGGTACCACAGGCTTGGGGCCAGCAGTGACGGCAGCCAGAAGGAGCTGCCACCACCTGGGCTGTCTAGAAAGGTAGTCCAGCTGTGAAGCCAGCCCAGCCCCACTGTGTGCCCAGGGGTGGCAGGCCACGCCATGGCTGGACTGTGCCTTGGCTAAGTGGGACTGAGGGACCTACTGCAGGCAAGAGAAAGACCTTCTACAGGCTGGATCCAGCCCACAGGCTGTATTTTGTCCACCCCTGCCCTACAGTCTGGGACAAGCCTGGCATGAGTTGGACACTTCTAGTGCAAAAGAAACAGACAGGGACTCTGACATACATTATGTAGGTCTCAGAGGGGGCATACAAATGTTTTCTGAAGACTGATATGCTCTCGCAAAAGAATTCCTCTCTTGGAAAGCTTAGGTTTATATTAGTGGGTCTTTTATGTGTTATGCTTTGTAATTAATCTTTATTAGTAGTAGTAGCCTTTAAGAGGAAAGGTGAAAATTCAGAAGATTCAGAAATTCATGCCTCCTTTAGCTTACATTTGTCTAATGGGGTTTTGTTTAAGGTGGATGATGCTATCAGGATCTCAGAGGCTCTTCTGTCTGACTTGTCTGGATTTCAATCTTTTCGAAGAAATGCAGATGATCTTTTAGAACAGCTTAAATTATATGAACAAGATCAATTTGATGATTGGTCCAGGGACATTCAGACAACATTGTCAGATCCCAGGTCGGGACTGTGGTAAGTATAACATATTTTTAAAAAAAGGAATGTTGTTTCAAAATTGGTATTATGGTGTAATCTAAAAAGAGCTGGTAGAGAGAGGGAGAATGGTGGTCTGCTGTAGAAGAAAAAATTAATTGAGAAATAAATCAATTCATTGTCATTTTATTGTTATAGATCGGGGGGCAGGCAGTTATTTCGGGTGGAGGGAAGCTTACCTATTTCTGGTGAGCTGTCGAGAGCCTCATGAGTAGCCCTGCCCCTTGACAGTTGCTCTGTCCCTGGTTGCCATATTGGGGCTGGAAGTCCCACACATTCCCCTGAGTGCCACCCCACCCCCCATGCCTGACCTTCACCACCAGAAGTCTCTCCCCTTGTCCCAGAAGTATTCCTTTTGGTAAGGAGGGTGCTTCAATCTTGAAACCAGAAAAAAAATCCAAATCATATACAGAAAAATAAAACATCACTATAACGTATTTTAATTACATTTTTTTAAAAAATTGTACTGATTTATGTGTTTGCAAAGTGTATGTAGAGGTGATTGCATAATAGCTTCAAAATACAGTCTTACTGTATATTGTGTGGGCAGTCGGGGGGTGTATGTGAGGGGTGTGGTTGGGGTGTGTGTGTGGGATAGGGTGAGTGGGTGTGGGTTATGTGGTGGGGGTCTGGGCTCTGGGAAGGTGTGGGGTTATGGTGGGTGGGGTTATGATGGGTGGGGTGGGAGAGAGAGAGAGATAGGGCTGGGCTGCTGGCTCCATTGCTTGTGGGCTGTGTGTAAGTCTCACACGGTGCAGCCAGGCAGACCCTGCACTCAGGCTCCTGCCACCCCACCTTGGGTTCCCATGAACTCCAGGGCACCGGCATGGGCTCCTCACTCCCATCCACTATCACCACTCCCCCACCACTTCCCTGCTTTCCCTCCCTCAGGCCCGCCCGCTACTGCTGCTGCCACTTCCCCGCCACTGCCACTGCTGCCACCGCCCCCCTCAGTGCCGCTTCCTGCACTGCTGTCACTTTCTGCGGCTCCCATCACACCCCCTGCTGCTCCTTATGCTGCTGCTACTTCCTGCGGTCCCCTTCATTTCCCCCATTACTCCCCACACTGCTGCTGATTCCTGCTTCAAAATACAGTGGTGTCATTCACCTCACCACTCCCCCTGCTGCTCCCTGCGCCACTGTCACTTTCTGTGGCCCCTGCTGCTCCTCACGTCGCTGCCGCTTCCCGCAGCCCCCACTGCATCCCTACTTCCCTCTGCCTGCCGTTTCCCATGGCACCCAACCCCACTCAGTATCTGAAAGTATGTTGCAAGTGCTTTTACTGGCCCTAGTCTCTATCTTTCTGGGAGCTGGACAGCTTTAAATACTGTTTGCTAAAAAACTAGGTGGGAAAAATGTAATACATATAATTGGATGCAGCATTTTGGAATTTGCGTATTGTATGCCAGTTCAGAATACAACTAAGAAAGGATGCATGACAAATTATAGTTAATAATTTTCAATATTTCATTTTGATTTAGCATACAAGCTAGCAGTCCTGTTATGGAACTGGATCATTCTGATGGATCACTAAAAATACATTATTCTGATCGTTTAGTGACTCTCCTAAGAGAAGTTCGTCAGCTGACAGCACTTGGTTTTGTTATTCCTGCTAAAATACAGCAAGTTGCAAACACTGCACAAAAATTCTGCAAGCAAGCAGTTATCCTTAAGCAGGTATAAACCATAATCACTATCTGTACTGATTTCTGTATCTTATTAATTGAGTATTTCTAAATCATAATCTTTCTATTTGATTATCAAGCTAATAAGCCAATTTTGCCAGAGGTGTGAAAAAATCATAGTCCTTTACCTGACAAGGCAGTTCTTGTAAAACCCATGGTGTGGATGGAGCTCTACTGACAGAGTGTTTTTGTTAGCTTAAGATGGGGTGAGCAATTATTTGGGCCGGAGGGCCACACAGTCTGTTTTAGTGACCTGTTGCAGTGTGGGTCAGCACCCTCTGCACCCCCATCCCCC
>NW_017728906.1:178638364-178647402 GCF_001723895.1 Crocodylus porosus | reverse complement strand
CCTATGTGGAACGAGGCCCCAGGCAGTGGTGTTCAGGAGCTGGAGGGTTGGGTGAGGCTGGGATCACAGCGCAGGGTTATAGCCAGGTCAGAGCCATGTTCCAGTGTCTGCATATCTTTGCAATGGGGAATGGATCACAGCTCTGCCCCACCCCAGCCCCATGTGGTCACTGCCCCATGATCCCAGCCCCAAGCATGGATGCAGCTCCCTGTGCACCTTGCCTGTACAGCTGGAGCTACTTTTGGGGATGAGGTTGGGATCTTGGGGTAGTAACAACTTGGGGCTGGGACAGAGTTTGAAGCCACCATTGGGTCTCACTGGGGGGATGCAGCACCTGCAAGAGGGAAAGGAGGGCTGCAAGCCCTGCGGGCGAGGGTTGGGAGAACCTTACTTTCCTTCCCCTCGCCCACCCTCTCGCCCCAGCCCAGGGCATGCAGCCCACAGACGGGGAAAGGTGGGGAGTGGACTTGAAGGTGACTCCATGCCTTGCCACTTGCAGCAGTCAGGACTGGGCTGGGGCTGGAGGATGTGGGTGGCGCTGGGGCACCCCTGTCCTGTGCCTACCTGCAGCTTATCTTGGGATGCCTGCCTAGTGGTGGCAGCCATGCCGGCTAAGCGTAGAGTGAAGTGGTGTAGAGCAGAGTGGTATAGGGAAAGTGGCATTGGTGGGAGCCCTGGTAAGACCCTGGATGTAGCTTCCCACTATAGCAGTCTGCTATATGTGGTCTCCATGGAGACTGGTCTCCCAGACCCAGTCTTGGGCGCAGCACCCTCACTGGGGCTTCTGCCATTGCCCCAGCAGTGCACCGCTTTGCCGCTGCTGTGTAGACATTCCAGGGTGAACTGTGGGCTGGCATGAGATGGGGGTGCCCTGGTGTCACCTGGAGGGGCCGAGGGATCAGCTCATATTTTGCCCATCCCTGTCTTAGGTTGTCTTCAAAAATGGCATAGCTTCTCTGGCAGATGAATCCCTTTCCTTGACAATGTATATACAGAATGGAGGGGAGGGCTATGCTGGCCTAGCTACGCAGGTAGAGACTCTGTAGTGCATACCAGTCTGGAAACAGGATCATATATTCTGATATGTATGTTGTAAGTACTATGCTGTTGTCAAATATCCCAGGGTATGGGCAGATGAAAAAAATATATTGAGTTAAAAGAAGTGTGATGTATCATGCTTCACCTGTTTTGTGGTAACTGCTTCGTGTGTTCAGTCCTATTATTGTACTGTTAATGAAAACTAAAGCTGAGCATCTTACCTGTGAATGAAACAGGACTAAGTTTCTATAGTTTAGCTTCCCCTGTGTGGAACTATGTGGACATGAGTGAGCACATAAAATGTCTACCACAGAACTGGTGATGGATGCCCATGGTTTTCAGTAGATATAGCTTGTTCATTTGTTAGTACCTTTATTGATGTTAATTATGTTGATAATGCCTATATCTTGAAATTATTGGGATAGGCAGTGCTATATGTATGAAAATATATTAGCATATTAGTAGAAATACTTTTTTATTTGTAACTCTTATTTCTCATTGTTATAGGTGGCACATTTTTACAATTCTATTGATCAACAAATGATCCCGAGTCAGAAGCCAATGATGTTACAGTCTGCTTTAGCATTTGAACAGATCATTAAGGTAAAGGGATTCCTTTTTGTTGTTTTAATCTTTGGCAATGTAACTGGTGTGGGTTTGTAATACTCTGTTTTCATTCTATGATGACTTATTTGAGGCTTTTTTAAGTGTATCCTTCCAGTGATGGCTTAGAACATCTTTTCCATGAGCACTTAGTTAGATGGTTATGACTTTCATTCTGATAGAATCCTTTAGAGACCAGTTATTTCTTTCTAATTTCCATACAGGATTACTATAATGTTCTTTCTAGGGGATTGCCCTTAAAACCAGTTGGAAGCTACAGCTAGGGCAGAATGCACCTGCCTACTTATGCATTGGCAATATATATGTGTATATATGTAGTCAAATAAATGTTTCATTGTTTCCTGGTTATAGTCAGGGTGACATCCTCATCTTCTTTTCAGCCCCATTAGAATGTGAAAAAGGACAGAGTGCTGTAAAGAGGTTCTAGTCCCTATATACATTTCCCCAGTGCAAACAATGTAGAAAGCAGCCAGTGGGCTGTCTCCATACAGGGAGGGACCAGATGGCCCCTGAGGGGTCTCTTTCAGCCCCATGAATCTCTCTGCAAACCTCACCAAAGAGTTGGGGTCTGGTTTAGGAGAGATATAGTCCCTGGAAAATGTTCATGTAAGAGTGTGATGGGATCTGAAGAATGTTATCCTGCCATGCAGGATGCATTATTTTTGGGATATGAGATAAAATTCCTCAGATTCCATTGGGTATTTACCAGGGTGGGCAGCTGGTTGCATGGGTATGTTTGGGTGTGGGGAGCTGTAGATGGGGGGACCTCTCTGATTACCAGCCTGCATACAGTTTGGCTACAGGTGCCAGGGTGCATGCAGCTGGGGACAGGAGAGCTATTTAGTCCCTGGCTGCATACATGCCACATGTAAGCAATATGCATATAAATAGGACCATGGAGCTCTCCAATCCCCAGTTGTAGGCACTGTGCATGCAGCCACGAATCCTGGGGCATGGGGAGTTGTGGATGGGGACCTCCCTGACTTACTCGCCTGCCTGCAGCTGGCTGCAGGTGCCAGGGTGCATGCCGCTGGGGTCAGGATTGCTCTCCAGTCTGCAGCTGCATGCATAGAAGCAACTTGCATATAGCTGGGGTCAGAGAGCTCCCCAGTCCACATTTGTAGGCACCGTGTATGCAGCTGGGAACCTGGAAGTTGTCCAGTTCACAGCCATATGAGCCTCAGTCCAGAAGCAGCATGCATGCAAGCCAGGTACCAGGGGGCTCCATGGTGTGTGCAGCTGAGCATCAGGGAGCTCTCAAGTGTTGCTGCAGGCCAGCATGAGGCCACCGTGTACAGCCTGATGCCAGTTGCATGCCATAAGTTCACACGGAAGTGTGATAAAAACCTGCCACACAGATGTTCCGCAGTAAATAACTGGTTTCCTATTTCATCACACCATAGGTTGTCTGAATGCGTGGCATGTTACAATATATTGTGCAGTTAATACACAAATTGCACAATAAATATAACATCTGCCAGGACCCATATGGGACAGGGCTTCAATGCATGGAACTGAGGAGATTCTATGCTAATTTATGCTTCATAGAACATCTTTGAGAGGTGTGCTGATAGTCTCCCTGGGGACTGTCTCTTTAATCTCCAGCATAGTGCAGGATTAGGATAGCTCAGAAGTGGCTTAAAGCTACTCTACCTTTCCCTTTTTGGACTGTGAATTCTATGTTGTATCCTTTATTCAACTGTGTTCACAATTTAATTCATGCATGTTTCATTTGCTATGTTATAGATGTACCAAGACATTCAAAAAACAAGATAAAAACGCAAGAAAAGTCTGTGTCTTCTGAATAAAACTAAAATCAGAGTATCTGAAAATACAGTGTTTACAGTGTAGTTTTAAACAGTCACTTAATTCCTGGAGAATATGTAAATTTAGAAAAGTAAATAATTGTGTCACCCCATGCAGAAATATAAGAAAACAGGGTGGGAATAAAGTGCCTTACACTACTTCTGCTTTCCTTTTTCAGGTAGAGGCAGGCTTTGCAGGGGGGCAATACCCTCTGTCTCTAGTGGTAGATGGGCAGAGAGTAGAGGCTTGATTATCCCAATACACCCAGTGGTGTAGTTATACTAGTGTATTACGGTATATAGTGTGGTGTGTAAGTTATGATAGTTTATTCTCTCTCAAGAACACTGGAGCGAAAGGGAAGGAGATTCTGTTTCTGTTACAATTTCCTTCCAATCCTGCCCTTTATAATGGATTAGATTGCAAAAGATCTAGAGCTAGATCTATTTTTATATTTGTCATTAAATCTCACTCATTTGCCTTTCTTAAGCATTCAAAAGTTGGTTCTGGGGAAAAGACTCAGATAACTTGGGATAATCCCAAAGAATTAGAAGCATATATCCAAAAACTCCAAACTGCTGCTGAACGGCTTTCCACTGAAAACAGAAAACTAAGGAAGTGGCACACTAGCTTTATTGAAAAAGTAAGTTTTAATAATGAAATGGAAATAATGTTTTGTGCAATTTAACTTCTTTCTTTCATCTATTTTGGCAGCAGTAACTAACATAATAGCACATACTAAAATATTTTTAACAGGTTATTGCTCTGATGAATATTGATCTACTTCGGCATCAGCAGCATTGGAAGGATGGACTACAGGAACTCAGAAGTGGGTTCACCAGTGTTGAGATGCAGGTATGGTTTCATTATTAAATTGTAGTCTGGGAAAAGTTTCTTATGCTTTCGGTAACAGTTAAGAGGAACTAGTAAAATGGCAAATGGTACAAAACCAGTGTCAAAAACATATTTTTCTAAGGCAGAATAGCATATTTATGTGCAGTTTAAATTAGAATTTCACTTCCATTTTACATAATGATTTGCCAGAACAGCTATCATGTTTTCTATCTGGCCCTCTAGGCTACCAGTGGAGTATGGGGGCATGTGGTAGTGGAAGCAGCTTTGGCTCCAATTCGGGGCATGTGGTGGTGGCAGTTCCAGCTCTGACCAGGGCAGGTGGCAGTGGTAGCTGCAACATGGATGTGACAGCTAGGAAGCTGTGCCGGGGTAGTGGCAATGGGCAAAGTAGTTGGAAGGCAACCAGAGCTGTATCAGTCCTTGCTTGCCCTTCTGCCCCTGATTGTTGGAGCCCAAGAGCCCCAGATTCTGTGGCAGGCCACACTCCCAATGTCCAGTGCTTCTCTGGCAGCCTGGTAAGCCTGATAGATACCTCTGCTGCAAAGTAAAAAATGCCCTTTTGACATATCATTTAAATCAGTAGGACTATGTTGGCTTTTCCATATATGGGCTTCAATCTTAGATGAATATGATATTCTCACCGTTTTCTAGTGTAAAAATGGAAGACTGGAATACTGTGGTCAGATGTTTGCAGGTGAATAAAGAAGCTATTTATTTTCCTGTTTTTTCTTTAACAGTAGCTAATAAATTTTACGGTATGTGAGGGGTAAAGATTTTGTAGCTGGTATTATTTATTGGACTGATTGCATGTTTGGGATGGAGTTAGACAAGCTTTCAAATGCAGTGCATTCTTCTAGATTTTTAGTTTCACAAAGAAGTTTGGGGCGGGATGTCTCAGCACTGGTGTGGGCATGGGGCAGGGCTGCAATGTGGCAGTTGCCCCTGTAGCCGCAGCTCCTGCCAGCAGGTCTTATCCCATCCTGTTTGGTGGCTGGGCACACAGGGTGTGATTTGTGGTGGGGATATGGGATTTGGGGTGGAGTTTATAGGTGGGTGTAGGGTCCGTGGAGGTGAGATTTCTGGGGGGTGTTTGGGGCTTCTGTGGGGGTTTGTGGGGTAAGGGGTTTGTGGCTGGGTATGTGAGTGGGTCCCTTGTGGGGGTAGTTTGGAGGTGTGGGGGACTGTGTGGGTGGTGGGCTGCTTGGGAGGGGTGGGTCCCTGTGACAGGAGTATCACTATCAGAGCCTTTCTGGGAGTGGCTTTGCCCTCCTGTAATGGGCCAGCCACCTGCTTACTCACTTGCCATGCCTTGATCTTATTTGATTAATGGATTGTTGTAATCAGTGGGAGGCTGCTCATTTTATGCGCCCCAGTGACAGGGGGCGCTATCTGTGGCTCCTTTCCTCCCCTATACCGCAGTCCAAGCCTCGCAGATGGTACCGCCAGGTTCTTGACCAGGGCCTTGCTGTAATTTGGTCCTCTCGTTTACCTTGTTGGGGCTCCTCACTGCCCCCCCTTCTTTGCTTGGGGCTCCTCACTGCCTCCCTTCACTCTGGGGCTGGGGCCAATGCACCCCCAAGATGCTGCGCCATCTCTGGTGCCAGGACCCCCACTCTACCGTGGGGTCCCTATGAGGCCTCCTCCAACTCCTAATAGCTTCACCTGGTCCTCCGGTAAAACAGTAAGCCCAAAGCACAAAGCCCCTGGGCTATAAAGTAAAACTAAACCGTCCGGTCAAACAACATTTGATCCGTACCGGGAAAGATGCTCCAGCTCATGGCAGCAAACCAGTGGATGCTCATGCAGTCAATCCTTGTCCCGCTCTCCGCTTTGGCCGAGCTCCCCCCTCCTTGGCTGCCAGAGGGAACTGCCACTCTGGTCTCCTGCCTGGGCTTAAGAAGGGCTAAGCCCTACCCCTTCCTGTCAGCAGGTTTCGCTGGTTGCCCCAGCAACCAGCGCCTGTGCTTCCCTGGTGACTGGCAGCTGCGCCTCCCCCTTCTCATCACTAGGCTCTCTTGAGCCATCTCTGTTCTCAGGCGCAGGGTACCTAAGTGCTCTGTGACAGTCCCCCACCTGCCCCCCACCACAGCACACATCCTCCCTGCAGCAGCAGTGGCTGTCGGGGCACTCAGGGCTTTCCTGACAGAGCTTCCCAGTGGAGTGGACAGCATAGCCGCCTGGTACCCAGTGCCGCCTGTACCATATTGGGTGGGCCCGGCCTGGCCCAGGGCCATGCACCTTTGGGCAGCTCTGGCTGTCATCCAGGGTCCTGGCACCATTCACAGGGGCCATGCATCGGACCAGGTCCTGCCTCCATGGAACTTGCTCAGCCCGACAGCACGTGGGGTACTCGGAGGCAAGACTGGGCCCGGCACGATGTGCAGCTCCTGAAAGTGACGTTGGGACCCCGGGTGACAAGAATGGCCCAGTCCTGCCTGAAGATACATGGCCTCTGGCTAAGTCAAGCCAGGCCTACGCAATGTGATACAGGCGGTGCCATGCAGCCAGGGCTGTACTGTGCTGCACTGTGTCGCGGGGTAGCTCTACCAGGAGGGCCCTGAGCGCTCTGATGTTCACTGTGTGCCATGTAGCGGGCAGGCAGGAGACCCACCCCTCCGGAGCAGCCCACCACCCACACGTAGTCCCCTGCACCCTCACGGCCCTCCATCTCCAGTCCTGACCACCCCAATCCCTACTTACCTGGGACAGAGTCTGCATCTGGGTCACGCTGCAGCCTTGCCTCGCTCCTGTTTGCCCTGCACAATGAGGCAGTGTGCTGAATCACAGGGGAAAGGGGCAGCCATAGAGATGGTCTGGTCACCTGCCAAAGTATCTCTTTGGAGGACCCTGCCTCTGGTTGCTTCAGGGCACGCTTTAGGAGCACTACTGTTTTCTGTGGGGTTTTTATTTTATTTTAATTAATTAATTATTTTTTTATACCTGGATTTCCAGGTATCAAATTTAGAGTCTGCGCTGCAAATATGCAGCATGGGGAACATTTTTTTGTTCCCAGCATGCCTCTTGCAGCATCTCAAACTGCTTTGAGATGCTGCAACAGGCACGTGTGCACTCATCTAGATGCACCCCTTGAGGGTAATTAACCTCAAGTCATCTTCTTTCCACAAGAATAAATTATGTAGTAGTGAGACCACTGTCCACTTCTCCTGTTAAAGCCGCACCACTAATACCCAAGACCAAAAGAGTCAACACAAGAGGGGTGCAAGAAAGACCTCAGAGATGTTCATTAAATTACAAAGCTTTTGTTTTCTGTGGTAGAATTTAATTAATTTTACTAATTCTGCTTAATCCTATTCTCCCTGTTGTGTGAAACATAGCTTGCTAGTTTCCACTTGTTACTGCATACAGACAAAAGTTGTCTAACACAATGCAACTTTTTCCCTCTGAAACTTTTTTTCTGCTATTAGCTTCTTTTCTCATTCAATTGTCTGTGGTCCTCTGGTAAAATATCGAGTGTGATTTGTAACAAATTAAATTTTTCTCTAAAAGGAGATGGAGAATTGTCTTAAGGCTATTTGATACAATTTCAAGTTGCTTTCTTAACTGCTGGAGTGTTTCTGCAGCTTTGGAAGAGCTCTTCTGGGAGACTGAGCTGTAGGGCATGGATTAGTCTTAAAGCCTCCAGCACCAATGTTGCAATGTTGGCTTCCCCAAAAGTAAGTCATTAAACATTTCTGATAAATGAGGTAAGAAGCTGCTAGCAGAGAGAATTACCTGAAGAAAGCTTATTTCTTTTTTATTTATGTTGTCCTTTATAAAACTGATGCATTGCTTTACAAGTGACTGGTTTACAAAGTTCTTTTACTGAATGGAGGTATATGATATTGATTTGGGCTTTCTCATGAGATAAGAAATTACAGTAAAATTCTCTTTAATCATTTCTGTCAGTACGTTCTTTCTTCTGTAGACACCTTCTTTAGTGACTGACTTCTTTGCTCAGAGATAACATCTAATAGCTTATTTGTTAGCTGAAACTAATTTTTGAAACTGCACATTTGTTTTCTAAAACACCTTTTAAAGCTAGGGTCCCAAATTCTAGGAAGAGGGGATTTGGTATTGTGATACATCTGGTTCGGCACCTTATTTGACAGCAATGAATCCTATATGCATAAGAAGAAAGTGCAGGACTTTCACAGTAGACAGTTTTAGGATAGTGTGCCCCAATTTTATCTTGATGAAGCTTGGCCTTGAAACATGCGATTTTTCTGTTCTGTTCAATTTTATGTTTGCATTAGGTGTTATAACTCTCAGTATTATCCAAATAAACACCTCTCTGTTTGGATCTCACTAAGTCATTGTCTTCAGTGCATTCTAGCAATGATTTCTATTGTCTAATTTTGCTTTGAGGGAAAGTATATCCTTTTATTGATATATTGGTTCATACCGGATCAGCACCCACAAAAGGAAAATTGACAAGATCAGCAATCAGTTTTTTTTGGCCAGCATAGCCAATATTGCTACCGATAAGTGCTGTGTGCATATGCACAGCCACAGCATGCACATAGGCAGGAATGTAACTAGCAGCTTGGAGAGAAGTTTTTGGCCGGTAAGTCTGTGTTGGGGTGGAAGGGCTTGGGGAAGGGAAGAGGTGTGTGTATGTGGGGGAGCAGATTGAGGCCCCCACACTGAGGGAGGGAGTGGGGCAGGGCTTGTGGTGCTGCCCAGTCAGGGCAGTGCATGAGGCTGAAGAATGGAATGGG
>NW_017728906.1:178590858-178637969 GCF_001723895.1 Crocodylus porosus | reverse complement strand
CCACCTTCCCACCTCCCCACAACCCCCAGATAAGCTGCCTTCAGCTCTATCTTGTTCTCTGCCCATGACTCTGCCTCATTCCCTCCCTCACCATGGTGGCCTTGATCTGCACCCTGCCCACCGCCTGAGAATTATCAGCCGGACACTGCTCTCCAAGTTGCTAGGCTATATATTGGATCAGTATCGGCCAATATGGTTGGTTAATAATTTCCCATCGGTATTAGCCAAAAAAACTTTTAGCGGTGCACCCCTAAGGGAAAGGTAGGTAAACTAAGTGAATGTTCTTAAATTTTAGGGTGTTCATTCATGTGACATGAAAGCATGGAGACAGCACTGGAATCATCAACTCTACAAAGCCCTGGAGCATCAATATCAAATGGGTTTAGAGGCACTCAATGAGAATCTACCAGAAATCAATATTGATTTAACTTTCAAGTAAGATGACTTTTTTTTTTTCCTACTGTAAGGGGGCTCTTGCTGGAAATTTGCTGAACATTTTAATTTTATGTAACTTGTTCCACATCTAGACAAGGAAGATTGCAATTCAGACCTCCTTTTGAAGAAGTACGAGCTAGGTACTACAGAGAAATGAAGAGATTCATCTCCATTCCAAACCAGTTTAGGGGAGTGAGTGAAACAGAAGAAGAATCTATCTTTGCTGTTATGACTGAGAGAAATGCAAGTGGATTTCTGACCACTTTCAGTAAAGCAGAGGATTTGTTCAGAAGATTGGGAGAAGTTTCAAATCAATTTAAGGTCTTTATAGTTTTATGATTGAGTTAGATTATTTCTTTTAGAATTATTTACATTGTCATGGACAACCATTTTAGAAATACCTGAGCTTTGACTTTTTTGTCACACTCTTGGCTCTATAGCCTTGATTTAACAAAACACATGAGCAAGTGTTTGACTTCAGACATATGAGGAAATGTTTCAATATTCAACAAAACACAGGCATCTGGCATTTCATTTTTAAATTTTGATATATCTGAGATTTGCTCCTTCTTGTCCAAGATATGTTTTACATCATCTTTAGAAAGTGTGGACATGTCATACCAGTCTGTAACTTCTAACTGGGTACTGACTAATGCTAAATTATCTTTTATAAAAACAGAACTTCTCGATGTTACGATCAAAATTGTTAAATTGAAAATGGGCACAGATTTAAATTAATTAGATTGAGAATACAATAAAAAGTATAATCTTTGTTTTAGAATTAATGCAAAGTGCTGCTTTGTTATTTTAAAATTCCTTTTTTCTTTTTTATATACTAATACACAACGTTGAAAAGGAATGGGTTGTATTTGGACAAATAGATATGGAAATTCTGGTGGAAAAACATCTTTCTAGTGAACAGGACTGGGAAAAAAACTTTAAAGCATTAAAAGTAAGAGGTAAAGAAGCAGAACGCCTTCCAAGGTACAGTATAGCTACCCATTTTTATCTTTGAACAGTGGGTTATTTGTTGGCCAATTACTATATTGCAGTAGTGTAATAGATATAGTCTTTTCATATGAAAAAATAGCTACAGTTTCAAAATTGTTTTTAACATCAATATATTTTCATATATTTAACTCTCTCTTTGTCAGATTTGTATTATAATTTGCTGTGCTGTTACGGAACTTTTTGCTTTTTACTTGACTCTATCTCCTACCAAAATCATTTAAAAGACTCCTATTGATTTCATGAGAGCTTTGAAGACAGTAAGACAGGACCTGATCCTACCAGATACATTGTTTACTGCTGTTAGCGCCCACTGATCCACTCCTGTGCCTGTAATAGTGCTTAGGGACTTTGCAAAAGCTTATGCCTAAGTATTTTTAGGATTATGCCCTTAATTCTTAGTGTTCCATAAATATGTATTTAACTTTAAGTACAAGCAGTCCTTTTGACTGCAGTGACACTATACATGTGCAGAATTAAGCATATGTCTAAGTATTTGTAGGATGAGGGCCTTAATCTGTCAAAGCTACCATTAAAATTGAGTGCACGCGTGCATGTGTGTGTGCGCATGCGCATGTGCATATATAAAAGTTGCGGTCTTTGCAAATGTGTTAATAATATAAGTTAATGTGCGAATGTACAGTTACTAAATCACCACATTTATTTATGGATCTTTATGTAGAACTTTCTTTTCTTTTTAGAATATTATGCAGCAAAATGTTAAAAATAGTTAATGACCCTTAACATTTTTTACTCTTGTTTTTCTTACATTGTACATTTACTTTGTATCATAAAGGAAATATTACTTTTCATCTTTTAACTTTTGTCTTGTATGTTTTGGAATCTATCATACTAAATCTTGAAGCACCATCAAGATAGACTGCTTAATTGTTAATTGTAACCCTGTGAAGACAGCGATTGATGATTTTATCCAGAAGTTATATGATGTTCTTGTCCTTTCTTTGAGAAAGTCCATACAAGGTAAGTGATTTTGATGTGTAGTATTTAAATGTTGTTGCATCTGGTGACATACAGGAATTCTTTTATTTTTGGAAATCATTTATCATTTGGATTAATGACATTGAAAAATTATTATGTAGAAAAAGTGGTTTATTAGTTTCCATTGGGGCATTTAAGTAAATGCGTATTTTCTTGTTCACCTATTTCCTCTTTATATTAGATCCTGTAATTTTAATTCGGTCATAGCTGTGCCAGCAGTAACCCAATCTGTATGAATTTATCCTCTTTGTTCTATTCCAGAGATGATTACTAGGGAGATATGGTGATTTGAGAAATGAGACTTTTTTGTACATTTTTGAAATTCTTTGCTAGCATCATATTGAGTAGTAACTAGGAGTGACTTTCTCAGTGAGAGCCAGTGAAGCCCTTAGATGCCTGGAAGTTAGGTTTGTTAGTTTTAGGCAGCTGACTTTGAGTGTAGAATCTCAAACCATAGATAAGTATGAGTTCATATAAATTATAGGAAGGTAGGTAGTCATGTTATTCTGAAGTCAGGTAGAAGACAGGGCAGGCTGGCACCTTAGGTTATGTCCAGACGAGTGCAGCCATTTGTTTCCCCTAGGAAATGCTTATGCCACCTGCGCTCTGGCACATGGCAGGTTACCTTGGGTTGGGTAGGGGAGGCTGGGGCCAGGAACTGTGTTGGCCCCAGCAACCCTACCTAGGGTCCTGGGGGCCTTGGGGAGCTGCAGCTGCAGCACTTCCTGCAGCTGGGAGCCTGGTCTGCAGCTGGAGTATAGCTCCAGCCAGCCAGGCTCCAGTCTTGGTCAGGGAATGCTGCTGCTACATGCACCACCCTGGTGTTTTTTGCTCTGGGTACTCTTGACCTCAGGATCTCCTGGGGTCAAAACCCTTCATCTGTGCTGCAAGGTAGCAGCACAGGGCATGCCTGCATGTGCGGTGTGTGGCACTGCAGATGGGTTTGTGGCACCACATACACATGTCCATGGTCATCTGAATGCGGCCTTAGGTTAGGGACAGATATTCAAAAAGCTGGAGCCTGAACTGATTCAGTTTTTAGAGGTAACTCTAACCTGCCTAGGTTAAATCAATTTGTAACAGCACAGACATTCCTTGTGGAGTGAGGAAATATGGGCACAAGCCTGCAGTTGCTGAGACCAGGCATCAGGAGGTGCTAGACCATGCCCTGGGCTGCAGGGAAGCTGTGCTGGGGGGCATGGCCAACTTGGGCAGTAGCCTTGGCTGATCTGGTCAGAGAATAGTTTATTTCCCCACCCCTTGTCCCATTGGCAGGGACCTGAGCCGGGTCTGCTGGGTGCTACCCCCTCGGCATGGCCCCCTGAGGCAGAGGCGGCAGGGAAAGGTGTTATTCTCCACTCTACCCCCACTGCTCCCCAGGGACTGCAGTTGGGTTTGCTGCCCTAACCGCTGCCACATACTCCCTGCTTGGGGCAAGTGGCAGAATAAGCCCCTTCCACCAGCCACCAGTGGGAGGGGAATAACCCCTGTCCCTGCCCACTGCCTAAGGGGCCCTGCCGGCTGGCGTCTGGCTGTGCCCATGCACTACTGTTGCGGTGGCAAGAGGACGGGGCCCTTGATCCAGGCAGCAGGCCCTGTTCTAGTACTGGGGAGCGCAAGCCCCTTCTCAGTGGTTGTGGGGGGGGAGCGCTGCAGCATGGGCAGAGCTGTGGTGGATTGTGCATGGTAACACTGGAGCTTGGAGAGGGCCAGAGCCCCATGCAGTACCACTGCAGTCCGCAGCAGCTTTTCCCGCTGGGAAGAGGCATGTGTTTGGGGAAACCATGATGGGGGGCTGCTGCCTCCATCATGGTTGCTCTCCCTTTGCTGCTCCAGTGGCCAGGCAGGGGCAGGGCCAGACACCAGCAAGCAGGGCCCCTTAGGTGGGGAACAGGATTCTGGGGGACTCTGGTTTAAGTTTAAACCAGGAGGGAGTCTGGGACAGACATTGCATAAACTGGTTTGAGCTCAGTCATTTAAGTCTGATACTACATTCACCTAGGTTTACTAGTTTTGGTCATTTTGAAACTGGTTTATGTGCACTGAATGTCTGCTCTGTTACAGGTTTAAACCAGTTTCTGATCACTTAAACCAGTTTATTTGTAATGTCTGTCCCTAGCCTTAGTGTCTAACTGGATTGGCTTATCTCTAAGGGGCCACCTGTTCCAGACTTCTATAAAGTTCAGAGGGAGAGCTAGGTGTCTTAGAAGGGGGTTTCAAAAACTGTGCCTACTGTTTGGGGAGTTGGCCAAACTAACCAAATGGAAGAAACAAGCATGGGAAGGTATCTAAAACCATGTTCTTCTCTGGAATTTAGGGATCTGAGTCAGGTCTGCAGGGAAGTACCTCCACCCAGACAGGATCTAAATCCTAGAATCCTCTTCAACTGTTCTGTCAAAAAACTGAACAGAGTTCATAAAACTTTCACTTTTCTTACTCCCTCACCTTAGGGCATTTGGGTGTAGAATTGGCTGACTTTCTCTGCTTCCAAGGCTGGTAATACACTGTACATGAAAAAGTCATTAAATTAAAATGCACACATATGTGCAGACAAGGGTCTTTGGGTAAATTTGATATCTTTTATTAAACCAATTCAAATAGGTGGAATCAATTCTTCTTTGCAACCTTCCAGGCACAAACACCCTTAGTCAGGCTGAGGAAGCATCTGCAGTTGGTGTGTGCTCTTCCTGGATGGAATGAATAGTAAAGAAGCCAGAGGCTGGTACGTATGCAAGAAAGCCAGCCAGCGACAGTGTAAATTAAGGAGTCAATGGGTGAGAGACAGGTTGGGCAGGGGGTTGGGGAATGAATGTACGGTTTTCCCTTGCCAGCTGCTGGGGTTAGGTTCCTGAAAATTCCTGTGGCTGGCAAAACTGTGGCTGGCAAGATAAAAGGTTTATGGGAAAAATGGCAGGTGGTAGGCTGATGCGTGGCCACGGAAAACCGTGGTTACTCAGTACTGTATACCGTGGTAGCCAAAATGGTATATAGAGTATTAAGCATGGATACTCAAAACCGTGGTTGGAAAGGGAAACCTATAGCTGGTAAATAGTGGAGAGGTAGTTGGGGAGTCAGACGTTAGGCAGATGCTTCCTTAGCCTGATGAAGGGTGTTTGTGCCTGAAAGCTTGCAAAGAAGAATTTTTTACAACTATTTGATTTGGTCTAATAAAATGTATCAGATTTATCCAAAGAACTTTGTCTGCCTGTATCCTTGGCCCAACATGGCTACAGCCTATACCCCTGAAACACGTATGTGCATGCACACGTGTGCATGCATGACACAGACAGACATGCATACACACAGACATTGGTAATCTGTACACACACATGCATAACTATAAGCTGTACAGAAAGGATAGAGTAGGGAGGAGAGGGGGAGGAGTTGTGCTCTATGTCAAGGAGCGTTATACATCAACCCTTATCAAAATGGAATTGGAGGAGGATAAAGTAGAAGGATTGTGGGTTAGGATACATGGACGTCAAGGGGAAGGGGATTTGGTGGTAAGGGTCTGCTACAGACCCCCACACCAAGGCGAGGAACTAGATTTGGAACTCCTGATGCAGCTCTCAGAAACCTTAAAGACTAGGGAAGCGGTAGTCATGGGGGACCTAAACTACCCTGACATCTGTTGGGAGACGCAGACAGCATATTCCCACCTTTCACGCAGGTTCCTATCCTGTGTGTAGGACCTCCACCCGACGCAGGAGGTACATGGTCCCACTAGGGGGAATGCCTTACTGGACCTGGTATTGGCAACAGGGGATGACATGGTAGGGGACCTACAGATCAGTGGTCACCTGGGGGACAGTGACCACCAAATAATAGAATTCACCAGAAGGCGTAGAGTGGGAAAGGTAACTAGTAGGGTAGAAGTGCTAGACTTTAGGAGGGCTGACTGCAGCGAGCTCAGGTGTTTAGTCAATGACACACTGCAGGGTAAGAGATTTGGCGAGATGGGAACCCAGGAAGGATGGCTGTGCCTTAAGGAAGCGATCCTTTGGGCACAGAGAGAGACAATCCTGAGGCAGGAGGAAAGGGGCCAAGAGGCTTCCTTGGCTAACCAGAGAAATCCAGAGCAGTCTAAGGGCAACAAGGGGGGCATATAAGCAGTGGAAACGGAGAAATTACTGAAGAGTAGTATGCCTCCTCAGCTTGCAGTTGTAGGGAGGCAGTTAGAAAGGCCAAAACTACCATGGAGCTGAGGATGGCATCCCAAGTTAAGGATAACAAAAAATTGTTTTTCAGATATATAGGGAGTAAAAGGAAGGTCCAGGGCAGTATAGGACCACTACTGAATGGGCAAAAGCAATGGGTGACAGACAGGGGGGACAAGGCTGAACTCCCCAATGAGTTTGTTGCCTCAGTGTTCTTAAACGAGGGGCAAGACAAGTCTCACAATGGGATCGTAGAGAGACAACAGCTCAGCACCAGACCACCAAGCATTGACCCTGAGATGTTGCAGAGTCACTTGGAAGGACTGGGTGTGTTTAAGTCGGCAGGCCCGGATGAGCTCCATCTGAGTGTACTGAAGACTCTGGCTGATGTCATTGCACAGCCACTGGCAAGAATATTTGAGCACTCGTGGTGCACGGGCCAGGTCCTGGAGGACTGGAAAAGGGTCAATGTGGTCCCTATTTTCAAGAAGGGGAGGAAGGAGGATCTAAGCAACTACAGGCCAGTCAGTCTCACCTCCATCCTTGGTAAAGTCTTTGAAAAGATTAAGAAGGCTCATATATGTGAGAGCCCAGCAGGAAAAATTATGCTGAGGGAAAACCAGCATGGGTTCATAGTAGGTAGATCATGCCTGACTAATCTAGTCTGTTTTTATGACCAGGTTACAAAACACCTGGATGCAGGAGTAGGGGTAGATATTGTTTACTTAGACTTCAGGAAGGGCTTCGATATGGTATCCCACCCCATACTGGTGAACAAGTTAAGAAGCTGTGGTAGTGGATGGGTCGGTATCAACCTGGAAGAGAGTGGGCAGTGGGGTCCCACAGGGCTCGGTCCTTGGGCCGATACTCTTCAACGTCTTCATTAGTGACTTGGATGAGGGAGTGAAGTGTGCTCTGTCCAAGTTTGCGGATGATACAAAACTGTGGAGAGAAGTGGACACACCAGAGGGTAGGGAACAACTACATGTAGACCTGGACAGTTGGACAAATGCACAGAAAACAACAGAATGCAATTTAACAAGGAGAAATGCAAAGTCCTGCACCTAGGGAGGAAAAATGTCCAGCACACCTATTGCCTAGGAAATGACCTGCTTGGTAGTATGGAAGCAGAAAGGGAGCTCGCAGTCCCAGTGGACTCTAAGATGAACATGAGTCATCAGTGTGACGAAGTCATCAACAAAGCTAACTGCACTTTATTATGCATCAGCAGATGCATGACAAACAGAACCAAGGACGTGATACTTCCCCTGTATCGGGCACTGGTTAGACCGCAGTTGGAATTCTGCATCCAGTTTTGGGTGCCACACTTTAAGAGGGATGTGGATAACCTGGAGAGGGTCCAGAGGAGGGCCACTCGTGTGGTTAAGGGCTTGCAGGCCAAGCCCTGTGAGGATAGACTAGGGCACCTGGACCTCTTCAGCCTCCGCGAGAGAAGGCTGAGAGGCGACCTTGTGGCTGCCTATAAATTCATCATGGGGGCACAGAAGGGAACTGGTGAGGCTCTACTCACCAAGGCACCCCTTGGAGTTACAAGCAATAATGGCCATAAGCTAGCAGAGAGCAGATTTAGACTGGACGTTAGGAAGAACTTCTTCACAGTTAGAGTAGCCAAAATCTGGAATGGGCTCCCAAGGGAGGTGGTGCTCTCCCCTACCCTGGGGGTCTTCAAGAGGAGGTTAGATAGGCATCTGGCTGGGGTCATCTGAACCCAGCATGCTTTCCTGCCTATGCAGGGGGTCGGACTCGATCTATTGAGGTCCCTTCCGACCCTAACATGTATGAATTTATGAATCCTGGGAGCAGGGATTGGAATCGGGCCCCTCTGAGGGTTTATGTATTGTTCTGCTTAGTTTCTGCATCCCATTTGAACTCAGGCAGGAGCTGGCACCCCATTGTTCAGGCTGGGGCAATTCTGGGCAATAAGAGAAGTAGAAGTACAAGGGTTTATGGAGATGTATAAGCAAAAAGGGAGGTACCAAAGCTAGATTTATGAAGTTATTTAGCAATCTAACTTCCTAGTGTAATTACTGGGAGATTAGGAACTAAAACAGGAATAAGGCATCGGAATACATTTGTGAATCTTGGCCCTAGTGAGTATAGGTGAGCACTGAGTCAGATAGTTTTACATCTTCATTAATAATTTTGAGGATGGGATTGACTGTATACCTGGCTGATTTGTGGATATAGAAACTGGGTGGAGTTGTCAAAACTTTGGAGGATAGGATTAAAATTCAGGATGACTTTGATGAACTGGAAAAATGGTCTGGAATTTATGAATGAAATCCCAAATGGAGGAGTTCAAAGTTCTGCACTTGGGATGGAGCAATGACATTCATGCATAGTCACAAACTGGGGGATGACTAATGAGGCTGCAGTGCTGCCAGAAAGGACACAGGGATTAGAATGGACTCTAAAACAAAATTATTCTCCTGTTGCAAAAAAGACTAGTAGCATAACAGGAATATCACTTGAAAGTCAAATGATGCTCTGTTCAGCTTTGGTAAGAACTCCCCTGGAGTACTGTTCCAGTTTTGGGCATCACACTCCAAGAAAAATGTGGAAAAATTGGAAAGAATCCAGCAGAGAACACAAACATAAATAGAGGCCTAGGAAAGATGACTTATAAGAGAAGGTCAGAAGAACTTTCTCTGCTTAGGAAAAGAGAAGATGGAGGGGGGGATTTGATAACAGTCTTCAAATACTTGAAGGGTAGTTATAAAGTGGATGGGCACTTGGGGACAGGAGGAATGGTTTTAACTTGAAGCAAGTGAAATTTAAGTTGGATATTAGGAAGAACTTTCTCATTATATGGATAGTTAAGTGTTGGAAAAGATTATTTAAATAGGTTGTGGAATTTTCATCCTTGAAAGTTTTTAAGTACAGGTAAAAAAACCATTGGTGCTCAAATTTCTGGCCCCGTGGGACATATATGAGTGGCATGGGACTGGATCCTGCGTGGGGTTGTAGCATGGGGTCAGTTTGTGGGTGCAGTCCAGTGTGCTGGACTGACCCTATGTGCCTGGATCCAGCCACATGCCAGACCAACCCTGTGTGCCTAGACTTGACTGCATACTAACCCAACCCTGCACGCTCAAAACTGACTGCACTGGCCTGACCCATAGTACCCAGACCTCGTAATGGTTTGGCACACAGGGCTTTATTATTTGGCTCACAGGGCTCCCCATCCTCATGAGTCTGAAGCTGGTATCTGGGGCTGCTTCCAGTTGGCAGGGGAGAGCCCCAGGTCTCAGAACCATGGCCTGGGGCTGCTTCCAGAGATTCCCTGGTTCTCAGTGAAAGCATGCAGCTGGAGACTGGAGGGCTCCCCAGTGCTCAGGTGCATGTGCCCCAATCCTGTTCCTTCAAAGCTGGAATGAATGCATTTGGGCACTGGGGAGCCTGAGTCCCCAGGTATGGTTGCTATGGACTCAGTATTGGCTGCACAGCATGGCTTTAAATGTATCTGTGCTGGATAGCCCATAAACTCAGCATACAAAGACATTTAAAACCACACCAATGCTACATCTCACATTTTCAAATTAAGGTTTGATACAAACAAGCTACAAAGAGGTTCTGCATTATAAGTGGAACTTCTATGTGGCTTGTTTGCCTTTTTCATTCTGTAAATTTGCTGAATGTTTGGCATGTTGCAGTTTATGGCACAATTAAGGTGTTAATTGTGCCATAAATACAACATCTCCCTGGGCTTTGGATTGCAATTTTGGATGTATGGGCCTAAAATCTGCCTAAATTCTGTTTGGGTATTTGACCCCTTTTTTTGAATCTAGCTCACATTTTAGATTGATCCTACCTAAATGGGGTTTGGACAGAATTTAGACCACTAAAGTAATCCTTGGGAGTACCTAATTACTGGGTTGCAGTATCATGTTCTCTCTTGTTTGTTTTCCATAGCTGCATAGTTCTTGCATTTCTGTCTGTTCACTGGCTCAGATTTAGTGGAAGATTTTGATAAAGCAAGGTTAATGCCCTATCCCCGAATCATGATTCGTGACCGTGACAATCTAGCATGGAGTTTTTGTGTGACCTTAAGATTTGTATTATTTTTGTGTGTAATATATTTTTTCAAATTTTCTCTACATAGCTCATCTACATGATGTGTCTTCATTTCTAACTGATGCAATGGAAGCATTAATAGTTAGGCCCCATAGCGTAGAAGAGCTAGCAGAAGATAATTTAAAGTATAAAAAATTGCAAGAAAAAAAGGAAGAGGTAAGCCTTTATTTCATCATAAACCAGTGTTCAAAAGCAGATAAAATGCGCTTTTGACTGTATCTAGAGAGAGAGAATAGTATTACAGGGCTCTGTTAATTAAAACCGTACATTTTTTTTTTAAATGAAGGGAGGATGTAGTGCCCTCTGCTAAAGCTACCAATGTTGCATGGACTTGCAGGTTCTGCAGAACCAGTCATCAGTAAATTTATTAACAGTGTTGATTTTGAGATGTATTTCTCTCTTTCTGCTGTCAAATCCATGTGAATGGATCTCTCCATTAGAGATTTTGTAAACTGACTGATTCAGAAAAGCATTCACAAGTATAGATCAGACTTCAGGATCAAGGCTTGCAGTTGCTGTATCTTGCTTCATGCTTGATTTAATTCTTTTGTGTATATGAGCACAATTAAGTTAAAAAAAAAGCACACACCACTGTATTTACTTGGATATAAGTTGATCCTAAATTTAAGATTACATCTCCAATAATTAGATTTCTTTATAAATTTGTTACAATTTTCCATATATGGAATTTTATTATTGGAGTATTGTTTTTTAATTCATTCCCCCACTGCTGCAGGGGGGATAGGTGGTGTGGGGAGCAGGTGGCATGGCCTGCCCTTGCTTGCCCCTGTTTAATAGCTTGCCCCTGCTTATGCCTGCTTCCTTGTTACCTCCCAGCTTCTGCTTCTGCCCTTTCCTTTCCTTTTGCAGCCTCTGCTTCCCTCCTCCCAGACTCTGCTCTCTGCGTCCCTCCCTCTCTCCCCTTGCTCCACACTGACAGGCTATATCCCCTTTACAGTTTGGGACACTGACCATGGCCTCAGCTCAGCCTTTGTAGCAGCTGTGTAGACTGCATACCATTTCTGTGGGGCTAGGGCCATTGCTCAGTACCCCAGGTTGAAGTGTGGATCGAGCCTATGGAACAAGGATAAGGTGGGGAGAAAGATAGGGGCAAGAAGAGAGCAGAGGCTGCATAGGTGGGGGTGTGTGTGAAGAAGAGGCTGTAGTGGGGAGGTAATGGGGTGCAGAAGTGGTAGTGGTGGAGGTTAGGCAGCAGCCTTGAGTAGGGGCTGGAGCCTGAGCCACAGGAGCTGCATGCTCCCCCCCCACTGCCCTCATACTTGATTCTAAGACAAAGGGCTTTCCTCCCATGTTAAATGGGGAAAAAGACCTTAACTTAGAATTGAGCAAATATGGTACATTGTAGAGTAGTTTTGATCAGTGGTGACTATTGAGCGCTTACTGAAATAAATTCACTAAAATGCAAAATTTTATGCTATCTTTTATCCTTATATAAAAATCTGTTTTAAATTAGATTTTTCTCAGGTTTCAAGAAGCTGAAGGTAAAAACAAGCTTTTGCGGACAGTGGCTGGTGGGGGTTTAGATACAATGAGCAACCTGAGAGCTACGTGGGATAAGTTTGAATTAATGATGGAAAGTCACCAACTCATGATTAAAGACCAGGTGAGAGTGAGGGTTTAGTTATTTACCTAAATACATTAATATTGTTCTGGAGGTATGTTGTTCTTTTTTTTTTTTTTTGCTGCATGAAAACCCCCAAATGTGCCATCTCAATAGTAGCTACAGATTTAAAAGATGAGCAAGAGGCTTTAAGGAAACACCATTTAGACTGTTTTAAAGATGATCAGTGTCAGGTAAGAATGCTAGAGGTCTGGCTCTCAAATAAGTGAGTTTGCAACAGCCACTTCATGTAAGCAGAACTGCAGTTTTGTTTTCTGCTGGTACCCATGTACTCTTCCTTCCTCTCCCTTGGATGGGGAATGGAAGAGCGGAGCACTGTGGAATGCTGGGGTTCCCAGGGACTCCTGTAGCACTATATGTAATTAGATAGATGTTACATATGGTGCTACAAAATGTCCAGTTACTAACAAGTTCCTCTTTGAATGAGGAACATTTGTGTGGCAGATCTGCCATTTTGGGTTGCACTACTGACAGTGTGCATGTCTGAAGTGTAGCTTTTTGTTGTGCTACCCAGGAAGTTTGTAGCAATGGTATTATAAATGTCTGTTCTCTTCAAGGGTTTCCTTTCATTAATTGAAAAGATTATATTGGAAAAGAATAGAGTAGTACAGATTTAGCATGTTTGTCACTTACCACGTTAAAAAGAATATTAATGTTGATATCTATCATTTTAATTGTTGCAAAAACTCAGTCCTAAAAAATGGCCCCAGTTTTGTAACAGATAGGATGAAGATAGACTTCTGTACTCATATGGAGCCCCAGTGAAGTTGGTGAGTTTTCATTTAGGCATTTACAGTTGACCTGTGTGCTGCTGGTTGCAGGACCATCACTGGCACTCAGAATCTCTTATTGGTTTTAAAATGGTAGTCATTATCACCAGTACTAGTAAAGCCTCACCTGGAGTACTGTGTCTGGTTCTGGGACCCACAGTTCAAGACAGTAGGCAGAGGCAAATTGTTCATAAAATTGCTGTGGAGATAAAGTGATACAATATCAGATCAGAAAACCTGTATCCTTGAGAGAACCTCAAATTTTAAAAATATTTTTTATGTCTGTGTAACACCTTTACTCCTTTTTGAAAAATAAAGTGTGATAAAGATTAGGTATTTTTTAAATATTTGCCATGAGCTGAAAGGCTGTTGCTTATTTCGATTTTGACTAGATATAGTTTGTATATATAAATTATTGAGGAATACATTTTATTTTTAAAATTCTTTTGGTTTCTAGATTGAAGTGATGAAAGGAGATGTGATGGCCCATGTTAATGTATATCTTCAAGAACTGGAAAAATTTAAAGCTCGTTGGGATCAGTTAAAACCTAGTGATGATGTCATTGAAACAGGCCATCGGGATATGCTTGAGAAAAGTGCTCAGATAATAAAAGAAAAAAAAACTGAATTTGATGAACTTGAAGTCACAAAGAACAAATTGATGTATGTTTATTTCTTTGTATTTTTGGTTGTAGCCATAGACATAGGCAGGCAGGTTCTTTGGGTAGATGTCATATCTTTTATTAGACCAACTAAGTCTAAGTCTGCTGGTTGGTTTAATAAAAGATATATTACATCTCCCCAAATAACTTGGTCTGCCTATTCCTTTGTATGTATTATTTATATTAATGTATGCATGCTTTGCAGTAATATTGTTTAACTTCAGCTTTTAGACAGGTGAGAAGATGTAGACTAACAATTAAATACAATCTCAACTGATAATTATAAATCCCATTTTCCTTTAATTACAATTCATTGTTTAAACTGCAAGTGTTTATTTTACATGGAAGAACCCTTCTGGATTGAGTCTATGCACTTTAATCCATGTGGTTTTTAAAAAAATAAGATACAACCTATAGAGAAGAAAAAATTTTGAAATCTTGTGAGGAAAAGCAGTTAACTTTTCTTAATTCAAAGGGAGGAAAAATTATTGAAAATAAAAGGTATATAAGGAACGTTTTTGTATTGGAACTTGTCTCTTAGGAGGAAATATGAGAAAATGTGTTCTGCAATAAAATAAAACAAATGTACTTATGTGGCCAAAGTTAAGCACGTGTGGCAGAATCTCTAGGATTACAGCTCTAATGTAGAATGATATGCTAATAAAATGATCTTTTTTTAGTGAGGATTGCCATCATTTTGAAATAGAAGAGCCAGATTTCTCCTTGGCAAAAACTGTATGCAAGGATATTGAAAGCTGCGCAGAAGTATGGTCACTTTATGAAGAGTTTCATCAAGGTTTTCAGGAAAAAGCCAAGGAAGATTGGATTACTTTTAGGTATGATTTTGTTTCTAACCTTTTATATATGTGTCTGTTGCTTACTGAAATACTGTATTGTAGTGTGATGGGGCAATCTCCCGTTCACAGTACCTGCCTGTCCAGGGCAGTCTGCCCGGTCTCGTCTTCCACACCTTTGATGTAAAGTAAACTAGAGTTACAATAAGCGGGAGGCTGCCCATTTTAAGACCCTGATGTCTAGGGGTGTACACTTGACTCCAGTCTGCCCTTATCCTGTTCCAGGCCTCGCAGATGTCATCCTTGAGTTACTGTTTGTGCCAGCTTGAGGCTGGGCCAAAATCAGCCCCTTGCTAGGCCTCACTCATTTCTCCTTTCTCTCTGCCCCAATGGGCCTCACTCATACCACCTGGTCTCACCGGGTCTCTCACACTCTGCCTACCCTCACTGGGCCTTTCACGTGTTCCCCGACACAGGGCCGCACTCAGAGTGTTCTGCTCCCTTCAGTGGCTCTTGTAGGCCATCAGGCCTGCCTACATTCACTCCTTGGCTGGCCCTGGCTCATGGATTCATAGATTCCAGATTCATAGTTTCCAGGGTCAGAAGGGACCTCCATGGGCCATCTAGTCCGACCCCTTGCCGCTGGCAGGCAAGAAAAGGGTCATCAAACCTGGCATCATGTGATTCCAGCCAGGTGCCTGTCCAGTCTCCTCTTGAAGACCCCCAAGGATGGGGCGAGCACCACCTCCCTTGGAAGCCCATTCCAGATCCTGGCAACCGTGACCATGAAGAATGTTTTTCTAATGTCCAGTCTAAACCTACTGTCAAATAGCTTATGGCCATGGTTCCTTGTTATTCCTGGGGGTGCCCTGGTAAACTGATCATTGCTTACTTTGTGTTGCTCTCCCCTTATGAATTTGTATGCTGCCACAAGGTCCCCTCTCAACCTTCTCTTGGAGAGGCTGAAAAGATTAAGGTCCCTTTAGCCTTTCCTTGTAAGGCCTTCCCTGCAGGCCTCCAATCAGATGAGTGGCTCTTCTTTGGACCATCTCCAGGTTGTCTGCATCCCGCTTGAACTGTGGCATCCAGAACTGGACACAGTACTCCAGCTGCGGTCTGACCAGTGCCACATAGAGAGGGAAAATCACCTCCCTGGACCTGTTTGTGAAGCACCTACAGATGCACAACAGGGTGCAACTGGCTCTGCTGACTACTTCATCATATTGATGACTCATATCCATCCTGGAGTCAACAGTGACTCCAAGATCTTTTTCTGCCTCAGTGGTGCTGAGAAGGTCACCCCCCAGCCTATAGGTATGATGGCAGTGTTTCCTCCCTAGTTGTAGCAACTTGCACTTGTCCTTATTGAATTGCATCTTGTTGTTCTCTGCCCACTTCCCCAACCTGTTGAGGTCAGCCTGGATCTGGTTCCTCCTTTCCAGGGTGTTAGCTTCACCCCATATTTTAGTGTCATCCGCAGATTTGGACAGGGTGCTTCCAACCCCCTTGTCCAGATCACTGATGAAGATGTTGAACGGCACCGGCCCCAGAACTGAGCCCTGAGGGACTCCACTGCAGACATCTTTCCAGGTTGACACTGACCCATCCACCACCATCCTGAGTGCGACCCCTGAGTCAGTTTGCTACCCATTCTACTGTATAATCATCCATGGCAAATCTCCTCAGTTTATTATTGAGGCTGGTATGGGGTACCATGTCAAAGGCCTTCTTAAAGTCCAGATAGATAACATCCATCTTGACTCCTGCATCTAAACATTTGACAGCCTTATCGTAAAAAGAAGCTAGGTTAGCCAGACAGGACCTGCCTGCCAGAAACCCATGTTGGTTGCCCCTCCATATCACATTAATTGGGCTCCCACAGATGTGTTCCTTGGTAATTTTTTCTGGGATTTTCCCCGGGATAGAGGTAAGGCTGACTGGTCTGTAGTTCCCTGGATCCTTCTTTCTTCCTTTCTTAAAGATTTGGATGACATTCGCCCTCTTCCAATCCTCTGGGACCTGACCTGAGCACTATGAGTGCTCATATATCCTTTCTAGTGGTTCAGCTATGACACTTGCTAATTCCTTCATTACCCATGGGTGAAGTCCCTCCGGTCCTGGTGATTTGAACATGTCCATTTCCTCCAAGTGTCCTTTTACTGCATCAGCACTGACCGTTGTTTGGCTGATGCTCCCCTTGTTGATGTCCATGATGCATATTGAGGATTTATCTAGTTTCATAGTTTCACAGTTAGTAGGGTCAGAAGGGACCTGAGCAGATTATCAAGCCCGACCCCCTGCCACAAGCAGGAAAGAATACTGGAGTCAGACAGCCCTGGCAAGGTGTTTGTCTAGCCTCCTCTTAAAGATCCCCAGGGTAGGAACAAGGACCACTTCCCTTGGAAGTTGGTTCCAGATCGTAGCCGCCCTGACTGTGAAGTAGTGCCTCCTGATATCTAGCCTGAATTTGCTCTCTGTCAGCTTATGGCCATTGTTCCTTGTTACTCCTGGTAGTGCTCAGGGGAACAGGGACTCTTCCATTGCCTGCTGGTCTCCCTTGGCCAGTTTATAGATGGCCACCAGATCCCTTCTTAGCCTTCTCTTGTGGAGGCTGAACAGATTCAGATCCTGTAGCCTATCTCATAGGACCTGCCCTGCTGCCCCCTGATCATGCAAGTGGCCCTCCTCTGGACCCTCTCGATGTTGTCCGATGTTGTCTAGATTCCTATTTAAGAAGACAGAGACAAAAAAGTCATTGAAGAGCTCTGCCTTGTCCCTGCTATCCATCACTAAGCTCCCCTGCCCATCCTGGAAAGGTCCTATGCTACCCTGCACCCTCTTTTTCTCCCAGCATATCTAATGAAGGACTTTTTATTCTCCTTAAACCCTGCTGCTAGCCTGAGTTCTAGAGCTGCTTTGGCCTTCCTGACTGACTCCCTGCAGGTGCATGCCAAGGAAGTGTACTCCTCCTTGCTAGCTACCCCCTGCTTCCACTTCTGTATGCTACTTTTTTTGCTCTTAAGTATCCTGGATGACCCTGGTTAGCCAAAGGGGCTTCTTGGCCCCTTTGCCCCCTTTTCTCTGCCTTGGGATTGTCTCACTCTGACAATCCTAAAGAATGGCATTCTTACCACCAAGGTGTTCTGTGAGCCCAGAGTATGGTATTCTTAAGGAATGACCACCCCTCCTGGACCCCCAAAACGTCTAGGATCTTGGTTCCTAGTACCTTGATAACTAATCCCCCTGAGCCTATTAAAGTCAGCCTTTTTAAAGTTTAACACCTGTGTCCTGCTAGATATAGTGCCTGCCCTTCTCTGGATAGTGAATTTTATCATCTGAAGATCGCTGTCCCCTAAATTGCCTTGAATCTGCAGGTCCCCCACCAGGTCATCCCCTGTGGCCAACAACAAGTCGAGCAAGGTGTTACCCCTGATGGGACTCCTTACCTTCTGTGTTAGGTGGAGGTCCTGAATGCAAGTTAAGAACCTGCGTGAGCGGTTAGATCTAGCTGATTTTTCCTCCCAGCATATGTCTGGGTAGTTAAGGTCCCCAATGACTACCATGTCTCTACACCAAACAGCCTCTGAGAGCTGCCTGGAAAATTTCCTGTCTAGCTCATCCTCCTGGCACGGAGGCCTGTAGTAGACCCCCATCACCAGGTCCCTTTCTCCCAAACCCCTTGGATCCTAACCCATAGAGTCTCTGCTTGTCCATCCTCTGATCCTTATCTGAGTAGGGAAGATGTGTACTGTACTTTGGCACAGAGAGCAACACCTGCTCCTTTTTCCCTTGTCTATCTCTCCTGTACAACCTAAAGCCCTCTATTCCTACTACCCAGTCATGAGTAAAGTCCCACCAGGTTTCCATTAGACACACTAGGTCAAAGTTATTGCTCGCAAACAAGAGTTCTAGATCCTCTTGCTTGTTTCCCATGCTCCTGGCATTTGTATATATACATTTAGCTCCCCTGGTGACTACCCCTAGATTGCCCCTATACTTCTGTCTGATAGGTTCTTTGATACGTACCTGGGCTGATCTTGTGGGTATCAGCCTCTCAGACCTGTCCCGTGACTCTCATCTGCATGGGGACCAGCCAGTTTGCCTGGCCCTGGATGGAGCTTTGACCCACAGCCCTCTCTGGGTAACTCAGAACTCTTGCTCTTCGATTAGGGCCAGTTGCTTACTCATTCGGCCTCAGGTCCACTTGTGGCCTCAGGTGTTCAAGGACTTACCTGGGCCTAACTGTCCCCTTCCTGGGGCCTCTACACATGCCCCCTCTCTGAGGCCTCAACTTTTTCACCCTATGGGCACTCTGTCAATCTCTGGCTTCTAACATCACACACTCCATCCCTTCACTGGGGTACCTACTTTGCCCCTCCTCACTGGGGTCCATACTCCTCCCCTGTGTTGGGGGGCTTCAGGGTCTTACACCCTCATGGGCTCAGGTGCCTCTGCCTAGGCATGCCTAGCCTACTACCTTCAGGGTCTTACATCCCTGTGGGCTCAGGTGCCTCTCCCTAGGTGTGCTTGGCCCCTCTACCCTCTGGTCTTCATCACCCACTGAATGGTGGGGGCTTGAGTTATCAGACTCCCCTACCTGCCTTTCACCTGGGAGGTAACTGGCCTGGTATTTCTGGGGGACTGTCCTGCTTTGTCAGCTCCACCAGACCACCACATCCTGGCAGGGTGCAGTTCTAGGTTTTACCCAGGACCATGCAGGCCTACCTGCCCTGTTCTAGCTCCCTCATTATGGCTCCTGTATGGTGTCCTCGGGTTCTCTCTCTCATTGAGTCAACCTCTCACTCTGGCCACATTCCGATCCTATAACAGCCTGTATGCTGGCTGACCCCTACCCTCTTTGGCTGTGATGTGTTTTCCTGCCCTCCCCCCTCCATAACACAGACCGTCAGCCCTTACAGGCTCTGACCCCACCTCCAGCCTAGTTGGGGTGCCAGATAGCTCACAGTGGCCCTGGCCTGCCCCTCATGTTGGGCTTACTTGCCTTTTGGCCCTAGCTCTCTTGTATTGACCAATGCAAGGGGTCAGAGAGTCAACCTAGCAGCTGCTGATGCCCATACTCCAGAGAGGGGTCCCTCCTGGGTCCCATCAGAGAGCCCTCTACTACTCCAGGGTTTGCCTTAACCCCCTTGTAGGCCTACCAGCTGTTAGTCCCCCTAAGCTCGGCCTTGTTTTAACTCGGCTGAAACCTTCTTCCTGGGAATTTGGACCCACTGGGTCTGGAGGAACATCCTGCCGTCCCCATAGTTCCTCCCGTACCACCAAGGTGTTCTGTGAGCAGCAGCTCAGCCAGGTGTTGTTGCTCCTTTGGCTGCTTGCAGCAAACTGCTGTTTCAGCCTAGAGAACCAGGATCTAAAATGGCCGCCTCAACAGGACTGGCCTGCAGCTGCTGGCTGCCTGCTCTCAGCCCTTAAAGTGACAGAGCACCAAAGGTGCTCTGTCACATGGAGCCTTTTGTAATTTTTTTTCAGGAGTAAAACTTACTTGTTTGAAGAATTTTTGTTTAACTGGCATGACAAGCTGAGGAAGATGGAAGAACACACTATCATGACTGTGAAGTTGCAAAAAGAAGTGGACAAATACAAAGTAAGAACTTCACTAAATTTTGAATATATTAAAATTCATTCTGGTATTACTGGAAAATAATGTCACCATGGTAACTGTGTAAAATGGAGCTTGGTGAATATTTTCAAATGCAGTAAGATTATCATTATTATTTGCTATTATAATTTTTATTTGAGAAAATAAAACTCATTTTAAACCATGCTTCAACGTGTCACCTATTTTTGAAGCTTATCTGAGTGACATAATGAAAAGGTCAGTCATTACAGTTTTTATCACTCTGTTTAGCAGTATGTTTTAGGAGGCTGGCAGATGTCCATTTAATAGCATGATGAGATCTGATCCTCAATTCCCCATACTTATCCCTTCTGCCATGCCACATGTGCATAACAGGAGGAGTGATTGTTGGGACTGAGGATCACACCACTACTAGCACAGAGAGTCTGGGGTGCAGGTCCACCTATGGGCTGGCATATTGGATCCTGGGATTAGGGAATGGATCATGGTCCCTGGGAGCATTGGTGTCTAAAAATCATGGGTGCAGCTAGGCTGCATACACAATTTTTAAAGGTTTTGGTATTTGTTTTTTAGATGTTAAAGTACACTGGATCGTGGAATTGGGAAGTGGTTCCCTGATCCTAGACTCTGGGCATGCTAGGACCTTTTAAAAGCTGCGTGCCCATGTGGGTTTTAGGCATCCTGCTGCGTGGGAACCCTTTTAAAAACCATGCGTGCAATACAACTTAACACACTACACATTCAAATTAAAGTGCCATACAAATGAGCCACAAAAACAGTCTACATTACATGTAAAATATCTTTGTAGCTTGTTTGCCATTTTATGTTGTAATGAGTTGAGTGGGTGGTACATGTTGCATATTTATTATGTGATTAACTTGTTCATTGCACAATAAATATAACATTTGCTGGGGGCCTTAATGTGACTAACCTAAATGTTAAAATTAGAGAAGTTGATATATTCAAATATGTATTCTTTTCTGTAGATGACACTTCCTGTCCTGAAATATGTTAGAGGAGAACACCTTTCTCCAGATCATTGGCTGGATCTCTTTCGTCTTCTTGGTCTTCCTAGAGGCACTAGCCTAGAGAATTTGTTATTTGGAGATCTGCTCAAAGTGGCAGATGTAATTGTAGAAAAAGCAGCAGAGCTTAAGGTAAGAATTGCTTTGTTGGTAATATTATTAATTATTATATACTTTCCTGCACTTACTCAAAATACAAGATGAGATTTTTTTCGCCCAAATAACAGGAGGGAAAAAGCTCCTCATTTTAAACTTGCATACAAGGAAACCTCATTAAATACATTGTCTATCATTAAAATGCTGCCAAAAGCATCATGTGTTTAGTCATGGAAACCAAATATGAAGCTGATTTAAATACAGCCAACTGAGCATGACTATAAAACACGGGGCCCATATGGTGTAAACAAGCTGGGTTTTATATTGGAAAATTTTTCCTGTCCCAGGTCAAATTAGCCAGATCAGTTCTGAATCCTTTGAATCATTCAAAAAAAATATGTGGCTCTGCTACTGGTAAGTATCCTCCATCCTGGACTTTTCAGCCTGGGGTTTCAAATACTTCTATATCTGTTGGCAGGCATTCTGCACGCAGGCCCAAGCCTGTAGGCTTGGGGTTCAGATGCCCCCGAGTTTTGCTTGCCCTCAGCTAACAGCCACAGGAGCAAGCTAGGGAGAAGTTCCTCATTTTCATATGGGAACCTACCAGATGGATTTTATTTTATTTTATTTATTTGGTTTTTTTTTAAGGAAAAATTTTCATGTCCCACATCCAATTAGCTCTATCAGGCCCAAATTCGTTTGAATTGTTCAGGAACCATATGTGGCCCTCCTACCAGCAAGTATCCTCCACCACAGCATGGGGCTTCAGATACTTCCAAACCCTTTGGCAGGCATCCTACATGCAAGCCCAGGCCCAGAGACTTGGAGTTCAGATGCCCTCTGAGTCAGGAGCAAGCTCGGGAGGAGTTTCCCATTTCCATAAAGTTAGTGTGTAATCAAGATCCTCCCACTGGAGTATTCCCAGTGGTGTATTCCATAAACACACTTCCAAGCAACACTTTTTAAAAATAATTTTATGTACCCCCGGCCAAATTAGCCAAAACTAATTCAAAGTAGAACCATAAGTGGCCCTACTACTGGCAAACATCCTCCACCCCCATCTGGGGCTTCAGATGTTCCCCAAACCTTTGCCAGGCATCCTACTTGCAGGCCTAAGCCCAAGCCTGGAGGCTTGGGGTTCAGGTGCCCCTGAGTTTTGCTTGCCCTTAGCCATAAGGCCCTTGGAACAAACTAGGGAGGAGACTCCTATTTCCATAAAGTAGGCTTAAAGCTGCTACACCTCGGTGGGTACTGAACCACGCCAGAAGTGCAGTTATTTTTTTTTTATTATTTTTTTATTAAAATATATTTCTATATCTAGAAAGAGAGTTATATATATACATCCTTTATCATAAGCTTTCCATCACACATCTTAAAACTGCATTAAGAAACCCATGCTTCCCATTACAATAAACGCACCCAACCCCCTGCGCCCCTGCACACCCTCCCTCCACCCTCACTTACCCAAATCTCAATCCTTTAGTTCAAACCCCAGTTTAGGGTTTACATTCTCTGTTCATTCACTGTCTTTGTTGCTGTTGCTCTTGATGTCACTGTCACTTCTGCTGCTGCTGATCCTGCCGTAGTCCTTCTCGCTGTCTCCAGGTCCAGTTGCATCTCTGTCCTCTTTGTTCTCTGTGTCCACTTTCCCTCCCGGGGGGTCTTTGAACAACCTGCACCAGGTGTTGCTTTTCCAGATGAAGTTGGCTACGTGTTCTCCATCCTCACTCGCTGATTTCTGGTGGTAGGACTGAAGTGTGCTCAAAAACATTGTAACACAATCTGTTTCTTTGAGCTCAGCGTGCCTGTATACCAGGAGATTCCTGTATTGCCACAGAGCACTCCTGACACAGGACACAAACTGGTTGACAACTTTTGTCTGGGACCCTTGCTGCTCAGTCTGGTGTCTGTATATTGCTGCCTCCCTTGTCATTAGCCTGGCTTCTGTCACTCTTTCAAGGAGCTGGCTTACCTTTTCCCACACACCCTTGGAATACAGGCATTGCCATAGGAGGTGGTCAATGGTCTCTGCTTCTTCTTGGCAAGTTTCCCTGGGGAAATTGAGTTGACTTCCTCATCTCTCCCTGTACCTCCATGCCCTCACTGGGCGTACTTGTACTATCAACCAACTCAAGTCCTTGTGGAAGATACAGTTCCAGATGGATTGGCAGTCCTCATCAGGGAGTGTCTCCATGGTTGTTAACCTGTCTCTGTCTCTGATTGCTCTCTGAATCTTTTTGTGGTTGAGCATAGTTGCTGGGCTTTCCTTCTGTAACTCATACTCGCTGTGGAACTCATTCAGGACCCTGTAGAACCAGGACTGCTCCATGGTCTCCCATTGGTTGATGTGTATACCCCCCACCACCTCAGAAGGTGACCTGCAAAAAAACTTTACTAGACAGGATATTTTGGTCTCTGGCCTGGTCACCAGCTTACAAAATTGGCTCGTGTACCATGCCTGCAGGAACAGGTGCATGTCTGGCATCCCACTGCCCCCAGCCCATTTCTTTTAGTACAGGGTGTTCCTTGCTATCTTCTCCATTTGGGATCCCCAGAAGAAGGCGCTCACAGCTCTCTGGATTCTGTGGATGATGCACTTTGCAGGTGGGGGGGAGATCAGTGCTGTGTACAGATGCACTGGTAGCAACACCGCCTTTATGAGTACCATGCGCCCACCCATGGAGAGGCAACGCCCATGCCACATACTCAACCTCTGCTTCACCTTGGCCTCCTTCCACTCAGCTTCAGGTCAAATTCCACCCCAAGGATTTTGACCCCCTTGCAGAAGACTGAGATTCCCAAGGACTCCAGGTCTCTGATCTTGCCTACGGCCAGGCAGGTGCTTTTGCTTACATAGAGCTTGGCCTCTGTTGCCACTTTGTAAATCCATGTGTGCCACAGGACTCTTTCTACTGTGCACTTATTCTTGCACAGGATGTTCAAATCGTGCATATAGGCCAGGAGTTTGGCTTGTTCCTTACTTCCCCTGGGGATTTGGACTCTGTGGATCCCAGGGTCCTGCCTGATGCATTGAGCCAGGGGTTCAGTGGTGCAGATGAAGAAGATCTGGGAGAGGGAGCAGCCCTGATGGATCCCTGACTCTGTTGTGATCCACTCGCTCAGGAAACCATTTACTAGCACCTTGCTGCTTATGTCCGTGCAGTGTCCTTATCCAGCTGGTGAAAGTTGGAGATATGCCCATCCACTGCAGGGTCTCGAAGAGGAGCTGGTGTTACACTCTGTCACAGGCTTTTTCCAGGTCTAGGTTCAGCACTGCCATCTCCTGTTCGCTGTCTCATTCCAGCTGGAGCACATATCTCATTTGCAGCAGGGCTCCGTGGATCTGGCATCCTGGTACTACTACACACGACTGGTCCTCGTGGATGACAGAAAGGAGGAGGGAAGGGGCTGCAGGGGAGGAAATTGGCAGATACAAGGGGACCACTTGACTCCTCAGATTTATTTTGTCTGCTGGAGCAATGGGAGGTGGAGAAATTCAAGTGCAAATTCCAATAATTAGGTTCTATACCTGGAAAATTGTGATGCATTTACAAATTTTCCATATGTAGGATCTAATTATTAGGGAGTTGTCTTATATTTAGGGTAGTCTTATATTCAAGTTAATATGATATTTTATATTTTTATTAGTCACTGGAAACTACGGTGTATATTTTCCCCCAGTAAAACTGTTTCCCTTGACTTTTAAATATATTGTATGTTGTATCAACAATAATGATTTTGAAATCATATACTTTTTATTATGCCTTTGAATTATAAGTTGTGGATATTACTAATTTTTAAACAAAATGTGTTTTATATTTTAAAATAGGATTTAAATAGTCGGGCACAAGGTGAAGTCACAATCAGAGAAGCATTACGTGAGCTGGAACTCTGGGGAGTTGGAGCTGTCTTTTCATTAACAGATTATGAAGACAGTCAGGGTAGAACTATCGTGCTAATTAAAGACTGGAAAGACATAGTCAACCAAGTTGGAGATAATCGTTGTCTTCTTCAGTCTCTCAAAGACTCTCCTTATTACAAAGGCTTTGAGGATAAAGTGTCTATTTGGGAAAAAAAACTTGCTGAACTGGATGAGTACCTGCAGAATTTAAACCAGATTCAAAGGAAGTGGGTGTATTTGGAACCCATATTTGGTCGTGGAGCTCTGCCCAAAGAACAAGCACGTTTTAACAGAGTTGATGAAGACTTTAGGTTAGTGTTATTTAAGTCAATTTTATTTTGTATAAAGTCCTTGACACCTGGGCATGTCCAAATAATCTTCAAAATAAATACAAATATTACAAAACAATAGTTATTATATATAGGGAGGTGAAGGCAGGGAGGAAGCAGAGGTGGATCTGAGGCAAGTTTTATAGAGGGGAGGGAAGTTAGATTTATTGAATTGGGTGGACTGGAGGAGAATGTGAAATGTCAAAAGTTATATACGTAGTAGTCAAGTAGACGTTGTTATTTTGGAAAATAGAGATGAAACATAAGTGGCTCTACTACCCCTGGGTGTCTGGTGCCTCTTGAGTCAGTGACCGGGGGGGGGTGCGGTCCTCCAGCGGCCAATCCTGCTGACTGGTGTCGGGTCCCACAGCAGCCGATACCGTTGGCCAGGGGGCACCAATCTCACTCACAATCTCACTCACAGTAAAAGCTGCCTCACTGCTTCCAGAACTCCAGCAGCCACTTCTGCAAACGGCACAGATGCTTTTGTTGGTGGCCCTGCTCCCTGGCCGGCACTTGCAGGAGGGGACTGCCCCCCTGCCTGCCAGCTACACAGGGAGTGCGGTCTGACAGGGTGTGCACTGGTGCTCTCAGGGGGGGCACATGCACCCCTGCTACGCATCCCCCCTGCTACTACCAGCAAACATCCTTAACCTGTACCTGGGGCTTTAGATGTTTCCAAAACCTTTGGTGGGCATCCTACTTGCAGGCCCAAGCCCAGAAGCTTGGGGTTCAGATGCCCCCAAGTTTTGCTTGCCCTTAGCTGTAAGACCCTTGAAGTAAGCAAGCATGGAAGATGACTCCCATTTCCATAAAGTGGGCTTAAAGCTGCTGCACCTCGGCGGGTACTGAACCACACCAGAAGAGCAGTTCTCCTGATGAAGACATGAAGTTAGATTTTGAAGAAACATTTATTTTCCCAAATTATGACTTAACCAAGAAATTACACTGAAGAAATTTAAAATAAAGCAACAAGTTTATTTATTCATAATGTGGAGAAAAGATGAATAGGGAGGATTCTTTAGAGCATTAGTTCTCAACCTCATTACATCCAAGGAAGCTGTAGTTAGACTCAAGGCATCCCCTGGAAAATGTCAGCTTAGTTTTTGCTCATTTTTTGACTGTTAAAAGCAATAGAACAATTTTTCTGTCATAAAGAGTGGAGAAAGGCCACAACAGGTCAGAATATTTTTAACACTTTACATTCCTATTTGAAATTTCTGGGTTTGTCTTGTGAACCAGGGTGCCCTGGCACTCTAGTTGAGAATCAATGCTTTACAGACATGCATAGTTCAGTATCCATAGTTTAAATGTGATAATTGAACAGCAGTGATTTCATAGCTTCATAGATTCATAAATGTTAGGGTTGGAAGGGCTCCCCGTAGGTTATCAAGTCCGAGCGCCTGCCCTGGAAGGAAAGAGTACTGGGGTCAGACAACCTCAGCTAGGTGCTTGTCCAGTCTCTTCTTGAAGACCCTCAAGATAGGGGAGACAGCCACTTCCCTTGGAAGCCCATTTGTATAGAGGTAAAATATTTAGGGGGAAAGAAGTTAAGAATTGTATTTTTTGAATTTTTGGAAAAAAGGGATGACTAGGTCGAACGGTCACAAACTCCTGCAAGACCGTTTCAGGCTGGACATAAGGAAGAATTTCTTTACTGTCCGAGCCCCCAAGGTCTGGAACAGTCTGCCAGCGGAGGTGGTTCAAGCACCTACATTGAACACCTTCAAGAGTAAATTGGATGCTTATCTTGCTGGGATCCTATGACCCCAGCTGACTTCCTGCCATGGGGCAGGGGGCTGGACTCGATGATCTCCCGAGGTCCCTTCCAGCCCTGATGTCTATGAAATCTATGAAATCTATGTAGGAGAAGTGACTGTCAGAGAATAGGCAGTCTATAGAAAGTATAGGCAAAGATTTTGAATATTGGATTTCAGTTTAAGTGTAAAATGTATGTGTGCTCTAAATTGTTAGTAGTTTAGACAAAAACAGATTAACCTTTTTGATTTGAATTCAAGATGAGTTTTTTTTTCTCCACTTTCCTTCAACATGAGCAGGAAAAAAGCCCTTTATTTTAGATATGAGTACAGGCTACAGGGGAGGGGGGAAGCAGTTGTGGATTTGGCCCTGAACTTGGGTTTGTAGTTGGAGCAGCAGCCTTCGCTCCTTGCTACCAACTGTCACTGTCTCTGCTTCTTCCCCCACTGCCACCACCATGTTTCACCTCATTGCATTGCTGCGTGGGGCCCTGCTCTGGTCCAGAACACAGAGCATATAGGATAGGACACCAGGAAGCAGTGGCAGTGGCAACTCTGGCTCCAGCTCTGGGCTGGAACTGTTGCTGTCACATATGCTCTGTGCTCCATACCAGGAGTCAAAACAGGGCCCCAGCCAGAGCCAGAAATATGATGGGTAGCTAGGGAGGTGGGGAGGTCGAGGAGGGGGATGGCACAGGGGACAGGTACAAGGGGGTCACGTGCCGAGAGATGTAGGCATGGGGGTGCAGGCACCAGTGGGTGGGGAGGCAGTAAGTAGCTGGCAGGATCAAGTGCCAGGGGGTGTAGACATTGTGGGCCAATGCAGGCAGCATGTAGTAGGGGGGCAGATGGTAGGTGGGGAGTGGAAGGGAAGCCAAAAAGGGGGTACAGGTAGTAGGAGGAGCAGGTGAGGGGGACAGAAAGCACGAGTGTCAGGGTACAAGGTGCAGGTGGGGCTCAGGCACTGCGAGGGTGGGCAAGTGGTGGGTGGTTAGGTGCTGGGATAGGTGTGAGGTGTGTAGGCAGTGGTGGGGAACAGGTGGCAAGTGGAAGGAGTTACGTGGCCTGTCCCCTCACCTCCTGCCCCTTGCTGCTACTTGCCCCACTGCAGTTGTGGGCAGGACAAATGTACGATAACCCTTCAAAAATTAGATTACATACATGGAAAACTGTAATAACGTGATACATTTTCCATGTCTACAGATTCATTTATTGAGACTGTCTTAAATTTGAAGATGTCTTGGATGTGGGAAAATGCAGTATTTAAAAGAAGTACAGCAAGAGATTAACAAAATATTCTTGTTATTTTTTGTCTTTAAAGATCAATTATGTTAGATATCAAGAGAGACAATAGGATAACATCACTCAGTACTCGGGCAGGAATAAGGAATACTTTGATGACCATACTTGATCAGCTTCAGAGGTGTCAAAAATCCTTGAATGAATTTCTGGAGGTACAAATTTTTAAATTCTTATAGAGAACTATAAAAAGCAGTACACGTGCACTTAAAGAAAGAACAAATGGATTTTTGTTTTGTTTTTTTGTTTTACAGGAAAAGCGTTCAGCATTCCCTAGGTTCTATTTTATTGGTGATGATGATTTATTAGAAATCTTGGGACAATCTACTAATCCTTCGGTTATTCAGTCTCACCTTAAGAAACTTTTTGCTGGTAAGCTAAATTAGAATTTTCATGACAGTTATACTTTATAAAATATGTTTATTTAGAAGTAGTCATTTGAGACTAACAAATCTTTTGTAGAAATTGTTTCTTTACTTCTTGATACCATAACATAGCCTATAAAAAGAACACCTTTCGTAAAATATAGCACCCTTGAAACTGTAACATTCGTATAAGAATGTTGCATAACATAGAAAAATTGATTCACTTTGTTTGAGAATTGACTAAATAAGTGATGTTTCAAGAAACAAATGTTTAAAAAATCAGCAGTAAACCACTCAACTTGTATTTAATCATTTGGTGAACATATCTAATAATTTGCTGAACATACCTGAATGTGTTCCTGCTTTCTGATTAACAGGCATCAACAGCGTGAACTTTGATGAAGAGTTTAAACACATCATTGCAATGAAATCTTTAGAGGGAGAAATAGTGCCCCTTAAAAATAAAATTCTTCTGTCAAATGATGTTGAGGTAAGGGAGCCATATCAAAATATAATTCTAGAATTTTTGATAAATGCATTTGTTTTGACTTTTTCCCCCTATGTTTTATTTGCAGGTTTGGTTAAACAATTTGGCTTTGGAGATGAAGGAAACCTTGAAGCAATTATTGTTTGACTGTGTAACTGCTGGGAAGAGTTCACAATGTTCAATTGATCCATCACTCTTTCCTTCCCAGGTAGTGGATGAAGCAACATCATTATGTAATCTTAGTATTACAAAATATCTTAATTTCTGAAGACTCCTTAGGTCAGATTTGACTCAGATATATGTTTAGGCTTGAAAAACAAGGTGTGATATGTCCTAATTTTCAGCAGCTGTAGTACTCAAAATATTTAGTTTTTATAAACAGTTCTAGGAGATAACCCTTTGATCTTGTGGGCTCACTGGAGTCAGTGGACATCTTCCCATTGATGATTGACCCTGAATTGGTTACAAACATCAGCCATAGAAAGAAGGTTTCCTCCCATTAATTCCAAGCAACATCACTAGAATAGTTTCTGAAGTTCCAGGGTAGCTTTGCTAGGAAATGTTAATAAAAAAGAGTGCTTTAATGACAACTATATATAGGACATGATAATGTGCATTTTATATCGCTTGAACTGAATTTAGGCCAGAAATATTATTTTGCCAAAAATTATTATTATTATTTTGCCACTATTTTTCAAATATTCTTGAAAAATTATTTAGCCCAAAATAAGGGGAAATATCTTTTAAATGTAATTACTGTTGCCACAATGACATATTATCAACATTCATCTAATCATATGTATTCATTCAGACTATTTTTTTTTGTAAGAAATTTGATCCTGACCTTTCAAAATGATGCCTGGGCTGACTTTTTTGTCTATAGGGAGCCACAAGGACTGTAGGGGGACTTACTTAATCTAAGTGCAGGGACCTGTCCATGTGGGCTTTTTATTTAGAACAAGGCTTTCTTTCACCTGGTTAAGCTATTGCAACCCACTCCTTCCCTTCATTTTGCTGAGGGTGTTGGAAAGCTGCACATTATCTGGTTGTCTTCTCTAAATAGAGGTCAGTAGCTTTTTCTGCTGTATCTGAATCACGTGGTCAAAGCAAGGAGCAAAAATTTAATGAGATGAGAGCTCTTATTTTTTTGCTTAATTCATGAAAGTGGAACCTACTGTTTGTTGTTTTACTTGTGCATCTCGTACAACTCAGTGGTAGAAGTTGGTCTTTCAGCACAAATGACAGAAGTCCATGCTTTTAGAACTTGACATGCATGGTTTAATTCCTAGTCCTCAGCAAGATCTTTAGATTAACTCAGAATTACTCACTCTAGATCCGGTTAGAAACCCCCCCCCGCACATAAGATGTCTTTATTATCAGCTTTTAGGGGTGTTTAAACATGAATTAAAAACCTTTTGTCCTTCATGGATTCCTTTTCTGAAATTTTACTTTAATCTTCCTGTCTATAGATTCTTTCCTTGGCAGAACAAATTCAGTTCACTGAAGATGTTGAAAATGCCATTAAAGAGCACAATCTACAGCAGATAGAGTTAGAACTCATGGCTAAACTGGAGCATTATACCAGTATAGATACAACTATGGACGACCCAGGAAGTGGAGGTATAAAAATGATCATAACAGTATACCTTTTTCTAATAAATGTAAAGTATTAAGCATTCCATTCCTCTATTCAGGAAATTACATAGAGCTATCTATAATCACCAGATCTTGGAGGTTTAACATTTTAGGGGATGTCATTGCCCTTCCTTTGGCCACTGCCTTTATTTTGTGTTTAATATTATTTTGTAGCTGGAATTTTTCTCTTAATTTTAATATACTTTATTTTTTATTTTCACATTTTTGCAATATTATTTATTTACTAAGTAGCATGACTAGGAGTGGGTGAGGGGCAGTTGCCTCAGACACTGATTTAAGAGCGGGGCATCAGAATGGTGGCCTTGGGGAACTCGTGGCATGACAGGTAAAATCTTCTGCCAGTTGGCACAGCACCACCCTCCCTGCCCAGGAGGCCAAGATTCTTAGTTATGCCTCTATATTTACGTATTATTTCTTACCACAAAATCCAGTTCTACATCCTGTTCTGATTCTGTGGTTGGTTAAACATTGTAACAGGCTACCTAGAAAAGGAATAGGAATTTTTCAAGAGCAGGTTGGACAAGACCAGGTTGGGATGTTTAAGTCAGAGATGATCCTGCCCTGAGCAGAGGGCTGGTGTAGATGACCTGATGCGGTGCCATTCAGCCCTGCTTTTCTACGATCCTTTTCTTCATTTGTTGATTTCTAATCCAGAATTTATTATGGAAGGACTGGGTGGACAGTCCCGGATATGCATGGTATCATGGCAGAGTATTCTGTATAACTATTTAGGTTTGAGCTCAGGTGTTCCTTCTGGACTATATTATAATTTGATTCTGGAATTATCTCTAGGTACATTTGATACTACAAAGTTAAAAAACACCAATCTGATCTGGTAAATACTAATAGAAGGAATTATTAATGACTAAGAACTAATTATGATTTGTGTAGTAATTTCCTATCTCTGAGAGGGACAGTAATTCATGTGAGCTATATCTCTTAGTGGACCAACTGCATGGTTGGGATAGACTAGTGGTTTACAGCCTGTGGTCTGTGGACCCATGGGGATCTGCAGACTATATGTAAGGGGTATATGGAAGATGATTCTGATCAGTCAAAAGTATATGAATACCTGCACTTACCATTCAAAGGGGTGTGCACCTCCATTCAAAATTTCTAAAGGGGTCCTCACCTCCCTTCAGAATTTTTTAGGGGTCCACAAATGAAAAAATGTTTGAAAACCACGAGGATAGACTGTTACAATAGACACAGAGCCTTTTTACACATTGCATTTTGAGCTGCTTAAATGTTGATAGGTGTTAGTGCTAGCTCGAGTTTAGCGCAGTCACACCTCAAGGCTAAAGACCTTCTCTGACTGTCCCCCTCCTGCACAGCTATGACTTGTTGCTAGAGGGCTGGAAAGCAGGGGTCAGACTAGGAGCTTGAACTGAGTTGCCACTACAGGACTGGTGAGCCAGGACAGGCTTCTATCCCTTGCTTAAGTGGGATTGGTTAGAGGGATGGAAACATGAAACTGGGAGGCAGAGAGTTAATGGGAGGGGGGTGGGTAATGAAACGGGAGGTGGAAAGGAAATGAGGGTAGGGGGTGTGGTGAAATGAAGGAAGTCAGCCACTGAAGATATAAACAAGTGAAACAAAATATTTACAAAGAGGAAGTACATTTTAAAAAGTCTCATGTTTTAGTGAATTGGGATTTGGGATTGGGGTGTGGGGGTGCTGGTTGTGCTTCCCAGGGTGCCTGGGAGGTGGGAGCAGTGGGGGAAGGCACCTGCAAAAATATCACCTGCAAAAATTCTTATCTCTGTCATTTCCTGGACTATCATGACAACAACATCACTTCAACACTACATATATTTGGGTAGTCTGATTGTTTAGGCAAGATCCAGAGAGGAATTTTAGGTGCCTCCAACTTTGGCAAATGGCTTCAGGAGAGTGATTTAGAGAAGCGGATACAGTATAGTTGATGGGCAGAGTTAAGTGTTTCCAAAGGTGGAGACCCAGGGCACCTGAGGGGGAAGCTGCAAAGAGGTAGCCAACAGGAAACACTATGCATAAACATATTTCTTAATTCAAACCCCTCTCTGGGACTTAAGGTGAAAGCATGTGATGTTTACCAGTGTGATTTACATTGTCAAGTTCAGTTCCAGAGAGAGGGGCTTTGGGGTCTTCCCTCATAGCTGAGTCTCCTTGTCACTGCCTTAGACAGGCAGGATCCCTCTTGATTGTTTTTAGTTCTGGCTTACAGAGACCAAGCTTCACCGGGATGAGTAGAAAGTGGCTCACCCAGACTGCTCTATAGCTTAGTGATTAGGACACTCTTCTGGGAAGTAAGATATGTGGGTTTGAATTCTGCCAGTCTGAAAATGTGCAGGAAGCAGGCCTCCTTTTTCCAGGACAAGTATTCTAACTATTGAGGCAAAATTCATTGTGTGGGCATCTCCGCATATTTTTTAATTAAAGTGACCCTGGCTGCTGTAATTTGTATGCTCAGTGGTGTTGATATTTTTTTATATATGCTCCGAACACTCCTACTAGATTGGAGCTTTCTGGAAAGTTAGGCAGTGCCTAGATACTCCTCTGCCTCCTACTTGAATTGAATCAAATCTTAGGCAGCAGTGAGATGCCTAGAGAACTTATAGGCTCTGAATGAATTTGGGCACCCAATAAGTTTTGTGGCTGCTGGAATGGAGGTTTTCTGGATTTTGTTTTGGATTTAGGCACCTAAAATACACATAAATCTTGTTTTAAGGAGCCTGATCTAACCTTTTAGTTCTTACCCTATGGCAACATCTCATTTGTATGTTGATTGCTTTAGATTTTTAATAATGCCTTTTATTTCACTAGAGTAAATGAGATCTTGATTGTAAGAAACAAGATACACTACTTGAAATGTGCTAACATTTAATCTGAACTGTTTCACTGTGTTGCATAATTTTATTTTAATTTATAGAATCTGGAATCCTTGAACTAAAGCTTAAAGCTCTGATTCTTGATATTATTCATAACATTGATGTGGTAAAGCAGCTAAATGAAGTTCAGGTTCATAGTGTTGACAACTGGGCTTGGAAAAAGCAACTCAGATTCTATATGAAGGACAAGAAATGCTATGTTCAAATGGTGGATGCTGAACTGCAGTACACATATGAATATCAGGTCTGGTAGTGTTAGTTCTTTTTTTCTAGCTTCTAAATATGTTGTGAAAACCTTTTTGTTCAAGTACAGTATAACCTCATAAATCTGGCATCCTTGGGACCTAGTACGTGCCAGAAATTTGAAAATTCTGGATTTTTGAAACATAAGGAAAGTGCACATAGCCTTAGGACCATTTTCTTTGCTATTACACTATATACATGACTGAGTATTGTTCAAAATAATACCTGTAGGCTGATGAACAAAAACAATGGCAGTTGGAGAAGTGCTGGACTTCCAGAGAAATTTCTGGATTATTGGGAAGCTATTTTTAATGCAATAATGTGGTGTACTCTGTTTTAAAAAAGTGCCAGATTTTTGAGATTTCCACAATTTTAAAAGCCAGATTTATGAGGTTTTACTGTATACTGCTTTATCTATAGTTGCTCTCGTGCTGTTTCCCTGTGTTATTGCTTCCATCTTGGGGTGTTATTTTGTAGGAAAGATTGAAAAGTAATGTAGTCATATGTTGCTGGTCTTAAGCTTGCTCCCTTCTACAGTCAAGTGGTAAGGGATCTTGAATGGACAGTAGAAAATGTAAAACACAGCCCAAAGTTCATTGGGGAATGTGAGAACACGTGCATAACATAGATGATGTTTGATAAAGGGGAGATCTGAAGTCCCTGTGTAATAAGGCTCCCCTGATAACCTGTACCTCCCATGGAGAGGAAGAGAGAGAAGTGAGATAAAGGCTATTCCAAAGAGTATCTCCTTTGATTTATTGTTTATAAAACCATTGTGGAAATTCTGATGTATCACTGTAGAATCAATTATGTATCTTGTCTATAAGGGAAGGTGGATAAGCACATATCACCCATTTCTTTTAAACCAATAAAATTCCGTCTTGCTGCTTTAATCCCTCCCATGTGGCTGTTCATTTACCTATGCATCTTGATCAAACTTCTTATCTTCTATAACCCATGATATTAAAGTTTTAAGTTTAACAAATGACTTACATGGCTTTAATGACGAAGTGCTTAGTATATGGTTATGGTTTTTACTTCCTCATTTTTGACACTTCTAGATAAAATGCTGAACTAGGGGCAGATAAGGATAAGTAATCAGAAATAGTGACTATTTTGAATAGAATAAAATATTTTATAAACACTTTTGAAGAAATTATCTTTTTGATTATGGGAGTGGAATGTTTGTTGAAGCTAAAGGGAGAGAGAATGTGCCAGTTGTTTTTCTTTTATAACTTTTTTCTTTGGGCCATGAAAGATTGAATCTTGATTTTTCTAGTATTTCTAGAGGATATTTTGTGAATGTTAAATGATGAAAAAACTATGCAGTGACATGTATAATTCTCATACTTGAGCAATGAGTAATTTGGACTTCCTTGTGTTATCTCTACTAGGTATAATTATTAGATATAATATTGAATTACAGACCTTATTACTGTACATTAATCCATACAATATATTTTCTTTCTTCAGGGGAATTCTCCAAAACTTGTTTATACACCTCTGACAGATAAGTGCTATTTAACTCTTACCCAAGCTATGAAGATAGGCCTTGGAGGAAATCCCTATGGCCCAGCTGGAACTGGAAAAACAGAATCAGTAAAGGCCTTGGGAGGACTTCTTGGAAGACAAGTTTTAATCTTTAATTGTGATGAGGTGGGGTAATATTAATCTTTAGGAGATAAGTATCTTTTACAATCTGGAGTTTATAGAACAGTTTAAAATATTCTTGTGTATAATTTATCAGTATTTTTCTGTCTAGTAGATATTTTGGGACATTAACAATAACTGAATAGCAAAAGAATCTTTACTAATTGCTTTCCTGGCATTTAGCAGACTACTAATTTTCTTCTTTTATTTCAAGGGCATTGATGTGAAGTCAATGGGCCGTATATTTGTTGGTTTGGTGAAGTGTGGTGCTTGGGGATGTTTTGATGAGTTCAATAGGCTGGAGGAGGCAGTATTGTCTGCAGTATCCATGCAAATTCAGACCATTCAGCATGCACTGAAAAAACATAGTCCTATATGTGAACTGCTTGGCAAAGAGGTACAGTACAAAATGTTCTTTTTTGCAGAAAACTATTCATGTGCTATAACTAAGAGCAAATGTCTTTTAAGCGCCCTGTGAGCCCTCATACTATTAAGAAGTATATCATTTTTAGATCCAACATATAAGTCCATTGTGCACAAGGTGCATCTCTTGCCCAGTGTTTCTAATAGGGTTGTGTAATAACCTAACTACCTAAGTTATATCAAACCTGAAGTACATAATGCTAAATATACCAGCCTTGTTACAATATATTGATTTTATTGCCAGGTTGAAATGGATCATAATTCTGGAATTTTTATCACTATGAATCCTGCTGGAAAAGGTTATGGAGGAAGACAGAAACTACCAGATAACCTCAAACAACTTTTTAGGCCTGTTGCTATGACTCGTCCAGACAATGAACTCATTGCAGAAGTGATTCTGTATTCGGAAGGTTTTAAAGATGCTAAAACACTTGGCAGAAAATTAGTGGCTATTTTTAATTTAGCCAGGTAATCTTATTTTAAAGCATTCTTTAGGGGTTTTTTGTTTTCTTTTGGTTCTGCTGGTTCTGTTTGTTGTTTATACAGACTTTTTTCCTTATGCTGTGTTTAATACTACCTTTTATGATTATGTCTTGAAACTTGTTTTTTATTTCAGTTAATAAACTAATGAAATAAGATGCATATAAAGCACAAGCTTTTTATGATCAGCATCTGTTAAAGTTAACTTAAGCTGCCATGTTTTATATTTTAATGAGAATACAGCTAATATCCACATAACCACAGCGGTTATTTTTTATATTCATGCATATTACAGAAACCAAAACTGTGAATTACTATAAACTCTATTGTTATTTGTTGTTTTTCTTATTAACAACTAAAACAGTAACAATAATAACTATACTAGCTATTGAGTTCACTGCTTATCTGATTGTTGGGAAAGATATATTCAAGTATATTTCTGAATCCTATGAAAAAGTATTACCATATTTATCTGAATCCAGACAACCTGGAATTTAAGATGACCCCTCAATAATTAGATTCTATTCATGGAAAATTTATAAATTAGTTATAATTTTCTTTTATACAACTTAATTATTGGAGGTCATCTTGAATTCATCATCCCCTTCCCCCACTCTGCCATTGCTGCAGTGGCAGGCAGAGAGGCAGGACAAAAGCAGGTGGTGGGGGAATGAGCAGGGGACAGGCAGTGGGGGGATTCAAGCTGCTTGACCCTGCCCCTTGACTCCTCACACCTTGCCGCCGGTTCACCCTTACCCCTTGCCCTGTTCCTTCCTGTGCTGTCAGTGTTTGTGGACCAGGCTGGGGCTGGAGCAGACATGTGCCCCATGCTTCTGTGGGGATGGAGCCTACTGGAGTTGTAAGCATGCATAAGTGGCAAGTAGGGTGGGGGGCTCAAGGCTGCAGTCATGCCCAAGATTGCAGGGGGGTCAGCCAGGAGGAGCAGAGGAGGCGGGGTGGGGGGTGAGGAGGCAGAGGCAGTGGGGAAGGGTTAGGTAGCCAGCAGATGTACCCCTGGCCCTGGCCCTGGCCCTGGCTCTGACCCTGTAGCCAGAATCAGAGCAACTGCCTGCCCCTGCTATCACCTCATACTGAAATCCAAAAAAACAGGCTTCCTCCCCATATTAAATGGGGAAATAAACTTTGTCTTGTGTTTGAGTAAGTAGAAAATGTATTATCTCTGGTTTTTGTTAAATATATGTGTAAATTCCAGATTTGTCATTCAAAGTTTATGACATCATTAATGTTTTTTTTTTTAATTTAGGGAGCTTCTAACACCCCAACAGCACTATGATTGGGGTTTAAGAGCACTGAAGACTGCTTTGAGGGGATGTGGTAATCTCCTTCGTCACCTGAAGAGGAATGGGATAAAGGAAATAAGTAAGATTTGATTATGTCAAGGATTTGTCCATATTTGATTAGTCAGGGCACAATATGGAAATAAATATTAGTAATTTTCATGTTTTTTCAAGTACAAGAAAGTCATGTCCTGGATCCATAGGAAACCTGATTATTCAAAAGAAATATAAGTCTTTGTGAAACCCCTTCCTAATCGTAGATTCATCTTTAGAGACCAGAGTGACTATTGTCTCAGTAAAGTCCATAAAATAATGAATGGTGTGCAGAAAGAAAATAGAGATGTACAATTTTCCAGCTTTCACAATATCAGAACTAGGGGACATAATGGGCAATTATTTGGAAGCAGGTTTGAAACTAACGGAAGGAAGTTTTTCCACACAGTGGAAAGTGGCAGTGGTCACCAACTGGTCGATCCTGGGCTGGGGTGACGGGGACTGAGCATGTGATGGCATGCATGCGACCCTGCCCCCCCACCCCAGCCCAGCATGTCAGTTGGTGGGAAAGGGAAGGGGCTGGAGCCAGACTGAGGCCCTCCACTGTGAGGGGCTGAGTGCAAGAGCAACACTGTGAGTGGGGCCACAGCTGGGTGGGTGGTGGGAGGATCAAGCCCGAACAGCTCATCCAGGGGTGGGAGAGGTGGACCCTAGCGGAGGTTCTGGAGGGCATGTGACCCCTATCTGTGCTCAGTGGAGGCAGCTGCTGCTGTAGGCTGGGCTCTGTGCCCTGAGCCCTGCTGCAGCTGCTGCTGCCCAAGGAGTGGCCCAACGCCACATGCATCTGGATGCTTCTGGGCCAGCTGCAGTAGGGCTCCAGGTGCAAAGCCCAACCCGCAGCAGGAGCTGCCTCCACCATGCACAGATTGGGGGACATGTGCCCCCCCAAACACCAAACACAAGGCAGTATGGGCAGCTGCAGCAGCAGTCAGGGAGGTAGTTGGATCTGGAGCAGGGGCAGGCCTTGCACAGCTGGGGCAGGGCAGGATGGAGCCACAAGCAGCTCATCCAGCTGTGGGGGGCATTCACCCTGGCAGGTATGCCCCCAGAATTGTGCGGGGTGGGGTGGCACAGGCTGCGGCTGCCAGCTGGGTCTGGGCTGTTCGTGGTGGAGGATGCTGCTGTGCTGTGTTTGGGCCAGGCGGCAGAGGCCTCCCATGCCCTCCCGGGGTGAGTGTCCCCCTTCCCTGACCCCCAGATGAGCCACTCGTGGCTCTGTCCCATCCCACCCTAGCTGTGAAAGGTCTGTCTGTGCTCCAGCCCTACTCCCTCCCTCACTGCCATTGGGGTGGGGAAGATCAAGGCCCCAGTGGGGAGGGAGGGAGTGGGGCTGGGACTGGGGCCTCAATCTGTCCTGCCCCCCCGACGGCCCTTTCCTCTTCCCCCTCTCCCCCTCACAGACTTACCTGCTGGGCAGGGGGGAGGGAGTGTGGTGGCAGCACTGGCACAGGGTAGATCTTGGGTTCCAAAAGTGATCTCTGACTTAAAAAGGTTGGAGGCCACTTACTTAATGGACTATATTGCTAAGATATTGTAGAGGGTGACATTTTAACCAGGTTCAAAAGAGGACTAGACAAATTCATGGAGGATAGTCTGTCAATATGTAATAAACATTAAAATTGTGTATGCAAGGTCCAAAGTATAACTTCCTAGCCCTCTAACTACTGGAATATGTATGGGAAGAGAGGCAAGGGACAGATCAATAATGGATAAGTTCTGCATAAATACTCTTCTCTTTAACAACCTCTTCCAGCCACTGTGAGATGTAGAGAAATGGGCTGGGTCTATGATTTGAATCAATGGCCATGTCTACATGAGACATTTACTATGCAGTAGCTCATTACTACTTTGCAGTAGCTTGTTAATACTGCACAGTAGTGTCACCGGGTGTGAATTGTGATGCAACACTACTGCTCAGTAGTAACAAGCTACTGAGCAGTAAGTGTCAGTAGGCAACTGTGCCAGGATTCTACTGCGCAGTAATGCTGGTTACTTTGCAGTCATTTAGTATTTGGTTATGATGTTTTAAAAAAAATTAATTTACTTAAAAATTGCCGGTGATAGAGAACTTGGTAAGCTGTTTTAGTTTAGAAATTAAGTTCATAAATCAAACTAACTAAAATTAATAATTTATAGAACCTCAAGGTTTTTAATGTGCAGAGTTGACAGGGTGCAAATAGCTCATCTAGTTGAAACGCTACTATTTTTGAACAAACATACATGATTCTGATTAAATATTATTAACATATACAGTAAAGAGATGCTACTCCTCAAGTCACCTCAGTATAGGTTGGTGGGTACAGACACTGCTATTTATAGTAGTTTAATGGATCATAATATTGTGTATTTCAAGAAAACTGTTATTGAGTTTGTGGTTATTTTTCTCTCTGCATGTGAGAGAATTTAGAGTGGCTGAGGAGTTTATATCTTAGGGTTGTGGGTTTTTTTAGTTTAAGAAATAACAGGTTTGCTTTGTCTGTTTTCTGTAAGTAGTTAGAGACAACCCTATTTTTCTGATTCCATTTTAGTGGGTTGCTGTAAAGCAAATAGCTAACAACTCATAAACAACTTCAGGAATTGATCTGTCTGTCAAAAAGATACCAATAGCATATTTTAGGGCACATTATAGTTGGCTGTTATCTGGTCAGTCAGAATAGAGATTATTTCATGTTAGAGCTTCTAAAAATTCCCAGATAAAGTTCCATCTGGCACACACTATATTATTTTCAAGCATTCAGTTGCCATCCCAAAAGCCACAGTAGGTAGAGTTCATTTCTGCTTTAGAGTAGAGAAGTTATAGCTATAATTATTTGTACTTCTCTTCCTTTGTCTTTAGTAATTTAAGAAACTTCCATCAGAAGCAGATACCAGCTTCTAGGTACCATACCATACTGTTGTACTGCTAATTAGCAATTTAATGTAATCCTTTTGAATAACAAAAATCATCAAATTGTTTTGGCAATTTGACTTAAGGTTATGATATCCCAGCAACGGAAATAAGCTAGATTGTTTTTCTGCAGTTAATGAAAGCCATATTGTGGTCCAGGCTTTGCGGCTCAATACCATGTCGAAGCTTACATTTGCAGACTGTGCACGGTTTGATGCATTAGTTAAAGATGTCTTCCCTGGCATTGACTTTAAGGATGTGGAATATGCTGAATTGGTCACAGGTTTGCAACAAGTCTTTAAAGAAGCCAATATGGAAATCATAAACACCCAGGTAAATGTGAAATGTAGCGATAGATCTGGTCTAGCTACTCTGAGCTGGGAGTTTAAATATATCTTGTAGTGATAATCTTTCATTTAGATTTTTATATTCAAGCTTGTAAAAAAATCTGATTTTGCCTAAAACAACTGAAAGCCAAAATGTAATTAAATGCATATAAAAAGTACATGTTTGTGCTCACAGAGAGGCAGACCTCCTGCATAAGTGCAGGATAACTCTTATTTTAATCTATGTGAATGTCTGCATAGTTTAGCAATATCTTGGTTTATTCTAATATGTGAAAATTTCCAGCAGTAATAACAGAAATTGTTTAGCTAAAATATTTTTTTTGGAAGAAACTGAATTCCTAATGGTACTTACTTTATTTATTTTACATTTATAAATGCTATTTATTTTGAGGTAAACTTAGACTTTATGTATGAAAATTCTCTAATATCACAGTCAAAACAGAGAGAGGGAATTAGGTATGTTAGTCTGGAGTAGTAGCATTTTATTTCAATCAGTAGGTCAGTGTAAAGACTGAACTGTCAGAACCAGATATTCTTGAATAGAGTGATTTTTACATTTTTTGCACCTTCAGTTAGGAGGTTACTGGATGCCAAGTCAAACAAGAATGTGTGAAGAGAAGTTTTAGAGAATAAGTTTGGGAACAACAGAAGTGCTGTTAACCTCATGTAACTATTATTTCTTTTTTGCAAGATCAAGAAGGCCTTGGAATTATATGAACAGCTACGTCAGAGAATGGGAGTAGTTATTGTAGGTCCAAGTGGTGCAGGCAAATCAACTCTTTGGAGAATGTTAAGGTCAGCACTTGGTAAAATTGGCAAAGTTGTGAAACAGTATACCATGAATCCCAAAGCCATGCCTCGGCATCAGTTACTAGGCCACATTGACATGGATACCAGGGAGTGGTCTGATGGTGTGCTTACAAATAGTGCTCGACAAGTGGTACGAGAACCACAAGGTATGTGTCTGGAGAAGCATATATGTCATTATGTTTATCTTACTGAAATAAGTTGTTTTATTCATTTATATTTTGACAATATACTTGCTTGAAATTGGGACAAGTGTGAAGTCTTATGTGTAGTACCATTGTGAAGAATGTTGATTTGTAATTACTCAGTTGGTGTATTAAAATAAATGATATGAAAATATATATTGCAAAGGTGAGCAGTATAAGGAATATTTAAACTTGTCATATATAAAGTACGTGAAGTTTAATACCACAGAAACCAAAAAAAGTCAGAATTTTTATGTGGAATCATTTTCCTAAATAATTGTCATTTATTTACTTGTTCATTTTTCCTTTTTGTAAATAGATATTAATTCATGGATAATCTGTGATGGTGATATTGACCCTGAGTGGATTGAGTCTTTGAATTCTGTTCTGGATGACAATCGATTATTGACTATGCCCAGTGGGGAGAGAATTCAGTTTGGCCCAAATGTTAATTTTATATTTGAAACTCATGATCTGAGCTGTGCCTCTCCTGCCACAATATCTCGAATGGGAATGATCTTTCTTAGGTGAGACACCATAGAATTCAAAATGTACATGCTATATTTTCATGATTTCATAGTTGTTAGGGGCTGGAAGGGACCTTACAGATCATTGGGTCCAGCCCCATTCCACTTTGGCAGGAAAGACTGATGGGGTCAGATGATCCCAGCAAGGTGTGTGTCAAGATGTTTTTTGAAAGTGGCCTGGGTGGGTGACTCTGGCAACTCTGGGGGCAGCCTGTTCCAAACCCTCAGTACTTCACTTGTAAAGAAGTTTTTCCTTATGTCCAGAAGCATTTTCATTCAGATTCGCTGTGAAAAATTAGTGTATGCCTTTTGTTTTTTTTGGTTTTTTACATCTTAAGCAACAGTCTGATCCTTTTAGTGTTTCAGCAATATTTCATAGATTTCATAAGACATTTGGGCTGGAAGGGACCCGGGAGGATCATCGAATCCAGCCCCCTGCCCCATGGCAGGAAGTCAGCAGGGATCATAGGATCCCAGCAAGATAAACATCCAAATGTGTCTCAAAGGCATTCAGAGTGGGTGCTTGAACTGCCTCTGGTGGCAGTCTATTCCAAACCTTGGGGGCTCAGACAGTAAAGAAGTTCTTCCTTACGTCCAGCCTGAATCGGTCGTGATGGAGTTTGTGACCATTCGATCTTATCTCTTGGGGCACTCTGGTGAACAGACGTTCCCCCAGATCCTGATGAGCATCTCTGATGAACTTACAGGTGGCCATCAGATCACATCTGAGCCTGCGGTTTTCTAGGCTTAAGAGTCCCATGGCTCTCAGACTCTTGCCGTAAGGTCTGTTTTCCTGACCTCTGATCATGCGCGTGGCTCTTCTCTGGACTCTCTCAAGCTTCTCCACATCCTTTTTGAATTGTGGGGCCCTAAACTGGGCGCAGTATTCCAGCTGCAGCCTCACCAAAGCCGAGTACAAGGGGAGAATGACGTTCTGGGATTTGCTTGAGAAGCAGCTATGGATGCAAGCCAGCATTTTGGCTGCTTTACTAGCTGCAGCATTGCATTGAAGGCTCATGTTTATCTTGTGGTCAATGATGACTCCCAAGTCTCTTTCTTCCGTAGTGCTAGCCAGTGTAGCACTGTCGAGCCTATAAGGATGCTGCAGGTTTTCCTCCCAAGGTGGAGAACCTTGCATTTTTCGGTGTTAAACACCATCAGGTTCTTGTCCTCCCATTTGCTGAGTCTGTCCAGGTCAGCCTGGATCGCCTTCCTGTCTTCAAGTGTGGATGCTTTGCTCCAGAGTTTGGTGTTGTCGTCAAACTTGGCCAGACCGCTTCTGACTCCAGTGTCCACAGCATTAAGGAAGCGGACTGGCCAAGTTTGACAGGACTGGAAAGAGCCTTGGGGGGACCCCACTGGTCACAGGGCACCGTGACAATAGACTTCCGTTAAATTATCATCCTCTGGGTCTGACCATGGAACCAATTTCCCAGCCAGCAAATCGTGGTGGACCCAAGGCCACAATTGGCCAGTTTCGCCAAAAGGTGATTATGGGATACCAGATCGAAGGCTTTTTTGAAGTCAAGATATATGATATCAATCTCTTCTCCTTTGTCCAGGTGATAGGTCACCTGGTCGTAAAAGGAAATGAGATTGGTCAAGCAAGACCTACCCGCAACAAACCCGTGCTGGCTATCCTTCAGGATGTTGGCATCGGCCAGTCCATTAAGGATGGCCTCTTTAATAAACTTTTATAAGATCTTCCCTGGGATAGAAGTCAAGCTGATGGGCCTATAGTTAGCTGGATCCAGTTTCCTCCCTTTCTTGAAGATAGGCACCACACTAGCCTTCTTCCAGTCTTCGGGCATTACACCAGAGCGCCAGGAGTTCTCAAAGATCCGTGCCAGAGGCTGGGCTATGACGCTCGCCAGCTCCTTGAGTACCCTGGGGTGTAGATTGCCAGGGCCAGCTGACTTGAAGGTATCCAGCCTCTCTAGGTGTGCTGTGCTTTCTTTCCTCTGAGATGGAACAGAATTAGCTTGTGCATTGAGGACTGCTCCCTTGAGGAGCAACCACTCTTCCTGAACTCCCCTCCTGGTGGGGTTGTGGTCCTTTAGGGCCTGACTGACAAACCTCCTGAATTTATCAAATTCAGCTTTCCTGAAGTCAGGTACTTCCATGTTGCTGACTGACTTGCCAGCTTTATGGCAGATGGTGAGGGTGATTAGCTCATGGTCGCTGTCACCCAGCTTCCCATCAATCACTAGGTCACCGATTAGGTCATCCCTAGTTGCCAGTACCAGGTTGAGCAATGCTTTACCTCTCATTGACCCATAGACTTCTTGAGTCAGGTAGAGGTCATCCATGCATGATAGGAAGCTTTGCGACCGCTCAGATTTTGCTGAGTGATCCTCCCACGAGATGTCCAGGTAGTTGAAGTCACCCATGACAACATGGTCCTGGAGCATGAGGCCTCAGCCAGTTCCTGGGTGAACTCCTGGTCAAGCTCTTGAGTTTGGGTGGGAGGTCTGTAATAGACTCCCACCGTTGTGTCCCCTGTGCCGTGTTCCCCCGGATTTTAATCTAGAGGGTCTCCAGTCATCCACCCTGGTCGCCAATATCAGCTTGCAGGGATGCTTAGCTTTCCTTAACATAGAGAGCTACACCCTGCCCCTTTTATCTACTTGATCTCTCCTGAACAAGGTATAGCTGTCTATACCTGGGGTCCAGTCCTCCGTTATCCTTATGATGTCATAATTATTTGTGTTAAGCAGGAGGATGAGGTCCTCCTGCTTATTCCCCAAGCTCCTGGCATTTGTGTACAGGCAGGCAAGTGTCCCCTTGGGGGCTCTTGCCTTGCCCACAGATAGTACCGGGGCTGGGGCAGGGGTGGGCTCCTTTAAGTGCCTTGGCCTGCTGGCTTTGCAAGGGTTGCTCAGTGGCCAGCAGTGGCAGTAGTCCCCTCATCCCCCAGTGGGCTTAGTTTAAAGCCTGGTGAAGCAGGTCAGCCAGTCTGGATGAGAAGAGCCTCCTCTCCAGGGGGGAGAGGTGGAGGCCATCTCTTCCCAGCAGTTTACTGCCTCTCTCACCAAAGAGTGGGCTGTAGTCAGGGAAGTCAAAGCCTTCCCGATGACAGCAGCGCTGCAATCTTTGATTCACTTCGTGGATCCTTCTTTCCCTCCTCAGCCCATACCCCAAGACTGGGAGGATCAAAGAGAACACCACCTGTGCCCCCAGACCTTTTAGCCCCACTCCCAAATCCCTGTAGTGCCTCATGACCTGGCTGGGAGCGCTCCGAGCCATGTCATTGGTGCCCGCATGAATAAGGAGCATGGGAATAGTGGTCTGTGGGCTGGAGGAGCTTAGGGATCTTCTCCTCAGTGTCTCAGATGCGGGCCCCTGGGAAGCAGCAGACTTCCTGGGCTAAAGGGTCGGGGTGGTAGATTACCCCTTCAGTCCCCCTCAGGATGGAGTCTCCCACAACAAACACTTTATGTTTTGTCTGGGGAGAGCGGGGGCAGTAGCTGCAGTTGAGCCTGTGTTGCTAAGCTTCAGCGGGGCAAGGGCCTTGGTGCGGCGGGCCTTCGGGCCCTTGACCACCTTGGTCCATGCCCCTGGCTGGACAGAGTGGGAGGTCCCGGAGTCCTCCTTTGTCCTGGAGGGAGATGGTGGTCTACCCTCTGGCTCCCGGGGGAGAAGGGCCTGGCAGTAGGAGTCTGTCTCCTGCTCACAGTCCCTGATGGCACGCAGTCTCTGGACTGTGGCCTGGAGCTCCTCCAGCTGGTGCGCTAGTGACCCCAAAAGGGAGCAAACCCCACACAGGGAGGTAGCCATGCTCCCAGGCCCCAGAGCCTGAAAAAGGGACAGGCAGCCCCCACAGCTGAGAGCCAGGGGCTCTGTCTGTGTGGAGCCTGGAATCATGGGCTCCGTCTGGGTGGCTGTTTCTGAGGTGCCAGAGGGGGAGCCGCAGACCTCGAGGGGACCTTCGGGGTGCGGCGAGTGCCCATCTGCAGCATGCTACTGGTAGGTGGGTTGGGCCTGAGTCTGCCTACCCTAGGGGGCTTGCAGGCAGGGCCTCGGGCCCTCCTGCATAACCTCCTGTGTGAACTCCACACTGACTTATGCGCCGGCGAACAAGCGCATCTGTTTGCGCAGCCTGTTCGCGCGGCTCTGGTTGTGTGGCTCCCTGTGGGGCTGGGCGAAGTAGGGTCCTGGGTGAGGCGAGACCCGGCCTGGCTCCCACTCAGCTGCCTCCTCCCACTCTCTAGGGGTTAACCCCCTCCCATCATGGGCCCCGCTTACCTCCAGTTGTGCTGGGGGC
>NW_017728906.1:178566553-178590758 GCF_001723895.1 Crocodylus porosus | reverse complement strand
GGTTAACCCCCTCCCATCATGGGCCCCGCTTACCTCCAGTTGTGCTGGGGGCTGGCAGGGGGCTCTGCAGCTGCTGAGGGGTCTCTGGGGGGCTTTGGGGGAGCGGGGGCACAGCGGTCTTTCACCCGCGCATCTCTCGCTGCTGCTGAAGCCTAACTGAGCAAGGGGTGATCATGGGATACCGGATCGAAGGCTTTTTTAAAGTCAAGATACACGACATCAATCTCTTCCCCCTTGTCCAGGTAATAGGTCACCTTGTTGTAAAAGGAAATGAGATTGGTCAAGCAAGACCTACCCGCAACAAACCCAGGCTGGGTATCCCTCACAATATTGCTGTCATCTAGTCTGTTAAGGATGTCCTCTTTGATAATCTTTTCCAAGACCTACCCCAGGATAGAGGTCAGGCTGATGGGCCTGTAGTTTGCCGGATCCACTTTCCTCCCTTTCTTGAAGATAGTCACCACATGGGCCTTCTTCCAGTTTTTGGGCACTACACCAGAGCACCAGGAATTCTCAAAGATCCATGCCAGGGGCTGAGCTATGATGCTTGCCAGATCTTTGAGTACCCTGGGGTGTCAGCTGTTAGGGCCGGCTGACTTGAAGGTATCCAGCCTGTCACGGTGTTCCTTTACATGGTCAGCTGTGATGGAGGGTAAGGAAACTCCCTCACCTGGGCCTCCCTGACCCACAGTGGGCAGGGGTATCCCATGGGACTGATGAAAAGCTGATGCAAAGTACCAGTTTAGCAAGTTTGCTTTTTCATGGGCATCGGTTGTCAGTTTTCCCATGTGGTTTAGCAGGGGTCCAATGTTGTCCTTGCTTTACTCTGGCTCCCCACATATCTAAAAAAGGACTTTTTATTATCCTTGGTATTTGTAGCTAGCTGGAGTTCCATCGCAGCCGTGGCTTTCCTGGTTTGCTCTCTGCAGGTCCGGACCAGAGCAGAGTATTACTCCTTGGTGATGATTCCAGTGCTCCAACCTTTGTAGGTCTTCCTTTTAAGACGCAGAAGGTCTGCCAGTTCCCTGGAGAGCCAAGGGGGGTGCTGTGCCCTTTTGCTGCCTTTCCTCCGAGACAGGATGAACTTTGCTTGCGCATCCAGGATTGATCCCTTGAGGAGCAACCACTCGTCCTGAACGCCCCTCCCCCTTGGTTGTGGCCCTTTAGGGGGTCACTGATAACCCTCCTTAGCTTGTCAAAGTCAGCTTTCCTGATCATGTGGTGATCATGTAACTGGCAACTTCATTGTAATGCTAACTTCTGAAACCTGTCATTTGTTTTGGGCAGAGAAAGTTATAGATGTCACCTGAATTTGGCTTTGTGATGAAATCAAATATTTCATCTGTTATCTTGTAAGCCAACTTTTCCTTAGTCTTTTTGCTGCCACTGATTGTTAGGGGCGCAGTCCTATTTATGGGCCTAAGTAGTATGCCATGCATGTGTGTAACTGCAGGTTTTGGGTCTTAAAACTCAATCTGGGGGGTCTTTTTTGCTTTGAAGTGAAATAGAATCTGCTTGCAAACATCCTAGAAGTTCGGAGAAGTAAAAGCCTCCTGATGTCTGGCATGATAGGTTGCATAATTTTGGGGGCAGGGCATTGAATTCCATTATCCCCTATCGCCTGATTGGCTTAATGTTTTCCAGCAGTCTAAAATTTGTGAAAAGTTAGATAACTTAAGGTCCCAAGTAAAGCACTGGGGGACCTGAGACTAGAAGCAGAACTTGATTTAGTCATACCTTTTCAGTCCTAGGCCATGGTGCATCCAAATGTAGAGCCTGTGATTGTCTTATTTTTCTTTTAATTTTCAATACGTTTTGTTCTAGTGATGAAGATACAGATCTTCACTCTCTCTTGAAGTCTTGGTTAAGAAACCAGCCTGAAGAATGCAGACATAATCTTGAAAACTGGATCGGGGACTACTTTGAAAAGGCTTTAAATTGGGTTCTAAAACAGGTGAATAACTCTCAAAATCTTAATAACTGTTCAGTTTTTATTCCAATAATCCATTTAGCTAGTTTCTATGTTATTAGGAAAATTATTCCATATTAACTCTAGGTTCTAAAGATAAAAATTAACACTGCTTTATTGACATGGTTCTATTTACTCAGTATTAAATGAACTTCAGAATTTTCCTGACTTCTCAATTGTTCCTTCTGTTATATGTTATTGCAGTCTTTAATACCAATCACTGTAATTAAGGTTACAAAATACTTAACACAGTTAACATAATATTGTATTTTCACATTCATATGATATTAAACAGATATATTTCAGATTTCAATTATCTGTGTTCAGTATCTATCTGTATATTTTTGAAGATCTGAGCAAATTAACTTAAGCTTTTAAAAATACTGATAGAGCGAAAAAACATTACTTTCCTGTTTTGTAAATCAGTATTAACAGGCTGCAGAGGAAAACGGATTAAAACTGAAACTTGAAATAGTCATTGCCAATTTTTTTATAAAATCAAGAACCTACAATATGTTGGTATATAAATACCTGAATAAATTACCTGCTTTTTCAGAGTTGATAGTTCCTCTCAGCTCCTACTGACTAAACATGGGCTAAGACGCCTAATTTTAAAGACTGCCATTTAAAAATTTTGGACAAAACCTTTAAGAAAAGTTGTTGCTAGGTTGGGGAAATAAAACAATAGCATTACAGATTGTTTAATAATAATAAGGGACAAAAAACTCTGCAGGCTTTTCTTTAGAAAAGTTTGCTCTCGTCACGTGCTATGAGAAAAAGAAGCCTGCTCTATAAGCCCTTGGGTTATCCTTAATCCATGCGAGGATACATACAGACATTCAAAGCAATTCCTAACCTGCAATATGTTGTTTATTTTGCTATTGGTTATTTGTTTATGTCTTTTTACTGAAAAATTGAATTTATAGAATGACTATGTGGTAGAAACCAGTCTAGTTGGAACGGTGATGAATGGGTTGTCTCATCTCCGTGGATGCACTGATCGTGGACAATTTATAATTAGCTTGATGAGGGGCCTTGGTGGAAATCTCAACATGAAATCACGGCAGGAATTTACAAAAGAGGTAAGAATGTTTTAAAATCAGTTATTTCTAAGCAGCCAAATTGTTATATAAAGGAACATAGTGTTTGCTATGGTCCAAGAGTACATAAATAAAATTGCAATGCTCCAGTGTGTTTACAGCCTAACTTGAGATTGACAAGAGAGAGATCAACAATAAGAGAGGTGGACTTGTGTGATGGATGGTTAGTCAAATCCACAAAAGCAGATATGATAGTTGATAGCCTTGGTGTATATGGCATATGGTAGGGAGACAGGGGAGACACAAAAAGGAGAAAATACAATTCGTTAGATGAGACTGTGAAGGTGTGATTTTGGGAATTGTGGGAGGATGGAGTTGGAAATGTGTCTAACACATTTGGAGTTGCAGGACTTGAAGAATAAGAAAGTGTTTGGGAACAGAATGGAAGACAGGTATTTGGGACAGCCAGTGATGTAAATAAATAGAGAGTCTTATTAATGGGAGTTTTGCTATTAATTTGTTTGATTTATCATAGAATCTAGTATTAGTTAAATTTGTCAAATGTATAAATATTTGCAAAAAGGCCACTCTGCATCCTTTATGTTGTGGGAACATAATGTATTACCACATCACTAAAGGCTGCATCACGTTGTAGAGGCAATTTTTGCATTTCGTACCTTTTGAATACTTGCTTTTGAAAACTCATGCCACATTTTATATAATGTAATTATAAACCTTATATTGTTATTAGGGATGCAGATTTTAACAGATGGCTAAACAGATAGTAATATATTTACCTTTTTTTGTCTGAAGATTTTTAATTGGGCACGAGAATCTCCACCGGATCCCAGGAAACCACTAGATACATATTATGACCCTGCCACTGGACACTTAATGACATATCAGCTGAAAAAACCTGAAAATTTGATTGCTGATGACTTCAGTAATCTCCAAACACTTCCTGTCATTCAAACCCCTGACATGCAGAGAAGTTTAGATTACTTTAGACCCTGGCTAAACTTTGACAATAAGCAGCCATTTCTTCTTGTTGGCCCTGAAGGTTGTGGAAAGGGGTAAGAATTTTTCTTTCTTTTTAAATTATCTTTTGTAAGTTTGTGACAAAGTTCTAAAAAATTTTAGCACAAAAAGCACTTTTGTTCTTTTGGTAGACATTGTTTCTTTGATACCTCTGCCAGTAGCATAATCAAGAATATGATTCTCAACTACTGACTTTGCCATTATCACTGTGGGAACCTGATCCTCACTGGGTATTTGAGTACTGTTGGAAAACTATACATAATATATAAACAAAGTAATAAGTAGGGATCCTGGTTTTCCCTGTTCAAAAATTCAAAATTCACTGATAAAAAGTCCACACTCCTCTTATTAAAAACCCCCAAATCTCCTTTTCTTCTGCAATTTAAAGTGAAACACCTCTATCTCTCTATCTGTTGAACACTTTTTTTTTTTTTTTTTTACATATTTACAATTTTAAACCATTTTGGAAGCCTACCAGTGTCTCAATCGTTATAACAAAATAAATTCTAACTACCTGTATATTTTGGGGTTTGATTTTGTTTTTATTATGGAAAATCAGAACTCCCTCTGTTCCCTTTGCTCATCAGGATTCAGGTCCAGCTGCTGCTGTCCTTCCTAATGTTTTGTGGTGCTGAGCAGCCCTGATATGCCAGTGCCCCTCACTCCCAAGCCACAGCCCACCCCCAGACCTGTCAATGCCTCACGCTCCTGACCTATAGCTCTCCGGCCTTGCTGGTGTCCCTCATTCCCAACTCACTGCCCCAGGCACCAACCCCACAGTGTGTAGGGTGGGTGAGGGTATGTGGAGGCACAGGGGTGTGTGGTGGGGGATACCTGACCATAAGCAATGCCATAGGTGACATGTTGGGGGGCATGAGAGGTGTGTGCCCCAGTTTTCTTTACCCGCAGTGGGGCACAGAGCTGCAGCCTGGCTGGACCAGCAATGGCCAGGAGCTGCCTCCACGGCCCAGTGGGCAGGACCCAGCACAAGCGGGCAGAGCAGGATGGTGAGAATTGTTGCTGTTGCTGCTGCTTCTGCTTCAAGCCCTGCACTAGCCATTTGCCATGGCTACCAACATGAGCTGCCCCCTGCCTGCAGCTGCAGTAGCTTGTGTCCCCTGACTCTCCAGTGTCAGTCTGGCCAGGTTGCAGCCCAGTACCCCACTCTGGGCACATTTCCTCTCACTGATGTGTTGCTTCTGGCAGCTGAAGCCTCTCCAGGAGTGTGCACAGCAGTGGAGAGGCATCCCCCACCCTGGACAAGCCACCTGTGGCTCCATCCCACTCCCCAGCTGGGCCCTGTGGCCATGCATTCCTGCCCCGGCCTTGGCCCCAGCCCCAAGCAGTGTACCCAACACTAGCTGGACAGTGCCCCCAGCCCCAGCTGCCAGCCCTGTCCCACTCCCTCCCTCACCACGTGGGCTCAGCACAAGCTGATACCTCAATTTCCCACAAGTTATGCCATCCCCGCACCTCCGCTACATTGTTTCTGCCCTCCCATTCACCATAGATTTGTCTGCAGGAAGCTGCGGTAGTTGCTCTCCACCATACTACCTGGGGTTGTATTGCCAGCCACATGCGTGGTGCTGCCTCTGATTGCTCTCTTCCCACTCCCCTTTAAAGGAGAAAATCCATATTTTTTCCACAGCAAATGGAAAGCCTGGATCCCTGGTAATAAGTGTAAATCTTGTATTTCTGTGGCTCTGGGTAAATCATATTCCTAAATATGTATCTATAGACGGCTCTCTCTCTCTCTCTCTCACTCTCAGTATTAATCTTTTCTGTTTCCTCTTTATCCATGAATGTAAACTGATCCTTCAATTTCTAATACGTGAATAGATTGAGTTTCTGTGAAGCTCTTTGGTCTGCCCTCATGTTGTAAATCAGGGCTACTGCACAATTTTTCAGACTAATCTGAACACTAATAAGATATTTCTCATAGAGAGCTGCCCACTTACTTTTCTAGTATTTTATAAATACAACATGACACACATTTTGTTTTTAAAGTAAAAAGAGTTCATGAAAGCTGACACATACAGTACTTTAAAGATAGATTGCTGACAATTTAAAAATTCTTTGCACGTAAAATGCATATATATATGCCTTTTATTTTGGTAGAATGCTACTTCGTCATGCCTTTTCTCAACTCCGGTCCACCCAGATTGCTACGGTTCACTGCAGTGCACAAACTACCTCTCAACATCTCCTGCAGAAACTAAGTCAGACTTGCATGGTAATCAGTACAAATACCGGTCGTGTATACAGACCAAAAGACTGTGAAAGGCTGGTTTTGTATCTAAAGGATATCAACCTGCCCAAGCCTGATAAATGGGGAACTAGTACTCTTGTTTCTTTCCTGCAACAGGTGAATATATATGGCTTTCAGCAAAATTATGTTTATGCATAGAAGATTATAGACTAGAAATGATTTATTATGATTCATTAAATGTATAGTAGAGACCTACTTCAAATAATTTAATATACAGGCAGAGAGTTTAAAGTTTAAGCATCTGACAATATGTTGGTTATTTTGATAGTTAATACTTAACATCTTTATTTCATTTATGTTGTGGTAGAACATAGAGACCTCAACCAGAGCCAGGGTCCTACTTGTGCTATGTACTTTACATATATGTAATAAAGACTGTCCCTTTCCCAAAGACCTTACAGTCTAAGTTTACACTGAGCAGTGATTTATGACATTCGAATTTTCTTGCTGGTGTGGACTGTAACTGTGAGATATAACACTTGAAATATTTTTAAATGACCTTTCCCCCCAGTTTTTAGAACCTACCATGCCCATCTTGCACACTTTTGACTTCTCCAAATTAATTTTAAAAGCTATTTCTTTCCACATCCACTAAATTCTTTTTATGTGTTGATTTTTTTAACAGTAACTTTACCATGTGCTCTGTTTTATTGAAATACAAATCCTATTAGACTTCAAGCTGATTTGGGACAGAAACCATAGCTGGCCTGAGGGTTGCCTTAAATTATAAAAGACATTCATAGTATCTCGGTGACCACTCAGAAGCTGAAAATTGGCAGAGTGAAACCTTATTTACCCTGACACTCCCCCCTACTGTGGTTGGGTTAGAACAGTTAGAGAAGGATCCAACTTTTCTGAGAGCTGCTTTACTCCAGAGGGAGTTGCCAGTCAGTCGTGCTGCTGGGCTATAGAAAATATTGTCTAGTCTGAGATTTTACATTGCTGTACATCTTTCTGCTTAAAGTGCTGCATAGTTGCTTAAGAATAAAAATTTTAGAGACTGTCACAGAGGAAAATGTTAGTGCTGAGCACATTGTTGATGATTAAGAAATAATCAGTAGTAATTGGAGACTTGGTATTAATCTGTCTTCTGTTCATCTACTTTTATTAAAATATTTATTTTATCATCAAAGGTTTTGACATACCAGGGATTTTATGATGAAAATCTTGAATGGGTTGGTTTAGAAAACATCCAGATTGTGGCTTCCATGTCTGCTGGGGGAACATTAGGAAGGCATAAACTTACATCCAGATTTACATCTATTGTTCGTCTTTGTGCAATTGAGTAAGTGTGTGCAAGAACTTAACCCTGATTTGAGATCTTACATTAGTTTGCAGACAGTGTCCCTGCCTGACTCTCCTGAAAATGTGAACTGAAAACATGGACTGTAATTCTGCTTTGTATAATCTAGCCTCTGACCTCTAGTAATGTAGAATCTATAGATTTGGAATCTATTTTTGCTGCCTCGCAGTATTTTAAAGCAGTAGAGGAATAATATCTACCTATATTATTGCCTTCTTTGTATTTAAGTATTTGAAATAAATTCATTTTGAATTACTTTGATTACAGTAAATTATATCTTTACAGCCTTATTTTAAAGTGCCTTTTGGTGGATTTAGAAGTTTGACCATATTTAACAATATACCTGTAAAGTTTCTGAGCATTCAAATAAAATCAAATTACAGTTTAGTTAGCTGAATGTAAGTTTTATAGTAAATAATAGATATGAATCCAAAACTTCATTTATTACAGACATTAAAAATGATGATAATCATACTTTTCTTTGACTCTTCTTTTTGCTTGTAGCTATCCAGAGAGAGACCAACTGCAAACAATCTATAGTGGATATTTAGAACCTGTGCTACACAAAAATCTAAAGAATCACTCCATTTGGGGTTCCTTACCAAAAATACATCAGCTAGCAGGGTCTATGGTTCAAGTATATGAACAGGTATAGTAATTTGTTATCTTTTTTGGCAGTTAAAAAATCCAGAAGCAACAATGTCTTTTACTCTTTATCTTTACATATAAAGGTAGATAATGAGAAAGTTTGACCAGTATTAATATCTAAATGGAAAATAGTTTATATAGATCTAAAATTAAACTCATACATACATTCATGAGGTCACAGATGTTGCAGCCTGGAGGATGTAGTGGTAAAAGTCCTGGGTCCAGCAGGAGACAAGGAGGAGGAGACATGCTTCTGTTCCTACTTAAGGAATTTAGCTGGGAGTAGCAACACCTGGTTTTTGGTCCCTGTTCTTAGGACTTCTTATGCATTTATATTAGAAAGTAATTGTTTAAGGACAGAACTAAGCCTGGGAACCAAGCTTTCCTCTTCAACAGGAGGAGTAAAGAGTGTTTCCCAAACTATTGTATAGTCTAGGGATTAGAGCACCTTTCTGAGAAGTGGAATAAATAGGTTTGAATGGCCTGAGGTTGAGTAGGGCCTGTAATCTAGATCTCCTGCTTTCCAAGCAAGTGCTTTAACTACTAGGCTACTATGAAAAAGATGGCATTCCCAATATAGGCATCTGCCTCAGAATCAAGACTTGGGATTTTGCACGGTGAGTGAATGGAGATGCTTAATATGTAGCCTGAGTCAGGTACCTAAGCTCCTGACAGGTGTGGGCATATACACACCTCAGTGTTGAACTTTTCCTTTTGGCTACTACTAATTTCTTTTGGGCTTTTAGGTCATGGGTAGGGAGGCCCACCCAGGAGGACCCTGCATCTCCTTGGTGCCAGGGTCTGCCTCTCTGTTCTGGGGACTTTACCACCTGTGCCAGCCAAGTATTGTGTCCTGGGTAGGGAGGCCCTTGCTAGACTTGCTACCACTGCTGCTGGGGAGCACTGGTAAGGTGCACTGCTAGGGATCACTATTTTGGTCACTAAGAAGCACAGGTCTGCCTGGTGCTTTCAGGGGTTACCACTACTCTTGCGCCACTACCAGGGTTCACTGCTGCTCTTCTGTTATCTGCAGGAGTCACCACCACTCCTGTACTGGTCCTCTTTAGGTCACTTATGCAACTCCAGCTCTTTCAGACTCTGTCCTAGATCAAGAGCAGGCTTAGGGATTTTTAGCGTTTTTAGCTATAGTGAATATCGGGTTTCTACCTGAACCTGCCACAGGATTTTGTGTTCACAAGCACTTTGGAGAGTTGACGTGCTGTAAGGTCATCTGCAAAATATCCTGTTTACTATTTCTCCTGTTCCTTCCACACGGTGTTTGCACTAAAACGGAGAACTTCCCATTGTAGATCTCTGCACAGGTCTCAGTGAATGCTGACCTTCCAGTGACCTTTATGTAATTTTGCATTAATAACACTTGTGTGTCTATGAGCTTTACAGGTTTTGAGGGGTGAGCTGGTGGACCCAAAATCTGATCCATCCTTTACAAGTGCACACGTTAGGCCTACAACAAACAGTTACAACAGGCATGAGTAGCCCCAGACTTCCATATATGCTTCTTAATGAGGGTATGCAGATAAAGAACACACAAAGTTACCATTGTAGTTCTAACCATAGCTGGAAGTGTAGAACATAAAGCAGTGTTACATATATTATCTGTCTGAAGAATGTGTCTGATACCATGTATGTCAAATATGTTTGGCGTTTACTCCTGATTTTGCACAGACCTTCCATTCTTTTGGCTTATGCAAGAGAATTTAGAGAAATTCTTCTAGGCTAGGGACAGACTTTCAAAAAGCCTGAGCCTGAATTGATTCAATTTTCCCAGGTTAGTCTAACCTGACTAGGCTTAACCAGTTTATAAATATACAGACATCCCCTCTAGACTGAAAAAAATCAGGCACATGCCTGCTGTGACTCAGACTAGAAGCCAGGGAGCGCTAGAGCAGCCCTCCCTTCCCTTCCAACAGCACTGAGCTGAGGGGGGGGTGATCAGGCCCTGGCAGGACGCTGTTATTATTCCCTGCCCCTCTTGAGCAGCCCCACAGGGAATATTTATCACCCCTACCTCAGTGTTTATCAACCTATTAAGAAAACAAAGCCTCTCTCCATTAACTAATGGAGCTTTTCATAAACAGCTTTTAAACAGCTCTTCTTAAACAGCTTTTCCAAGGAAGGACATTAAGCTACCTGTTGATTAGTTCCAAAAAGTGTGTCTCCCTTTGTTGTCTCCCACAGCATGGACTGTAGCCAGCATGTGGTCTGCTAGATAATGCTGAGGTGTCTGCATAAGGCAGAGGAGAGTGGGGAAGATCCCTGCTTAGCAGGGAGAATCCAGGCAGACCTCTGTGGCTGCAAGTCTCTGCTGGAGCTGCAGCCAGGGAGCAGAGGGGAGGGGCCAGCCCTGCTGTGAAGCAGAGAGCCCCACCCAGCTCAGAGAGCATGCCGGGTTTATCTTAAGGCAGCAAGTGGTCTGGGATAGACATTGCATAAACCATTTTGACCTAAATCAGTTAAGTCTGATACTGCATTCAACCAGGTTCATCTCAAACTGGTTTCAGCCATTTTCAAACTGGTTTACATGCAGTGAACATCAGTTCTGTTACAGGTTTAAACCAATTTCTGATCACTTAAACCCGTTTATGTGTAATGTCTGTCCCTAGCCTTACTGATGGTCAACTAAAAAAGTCAACCCAATCTTAAGACCACTATACTTCAAGAGAGCTGATTCTCATGAAAGGAACAGGTAACAAATTTCATAACTTAAAATTTACCTCAGCCATAATATACAAGAAATTCTATAGCGTTGAGGTAGCATTTTTGGTCTGAAAGCAAGATAAAAACAATTCCAGTGTTTTTCAATGATATTAGCAAAATATGTGGACTCGTGTGCTTAAAGTAAGTCTAACATCTATGAGCATTAAAAAAAAGATTTAATTACATTTCTGCTAAATAGTTACAGTTAAAATGTCACTTATATTTTAAATAACTTATGTTTTCAGGTACGAGCAAAATTCACAGTTGATGATCACAGTCATTACCTTTTCACACCGTGCATTCTCACTCAGTGGGTTCTTGGTTTATTCAGATATGATTTAGCAGGAGGTGAGTCACCCTTTTGTGTTCCAAATGATGAAACATTTTTGAAATGTCCACCACATTTTTATATGGTCTTACCATTGACTTGATCTTGCAAACTGTCAACATGCTGAACTACCATTTGAAGCCACTGGAATTCTGTACTTGGAAAAGGAGTAGGATTAGGTTTACTGTCAGCTGAAGTACAAAAGTGATTTCTATAAAAAATTCTCTGCCAGGAAAGTTTTTGTTTTGTTTGGTTTCTAATTTTGCAAAATAGTGGTATTTTTAAAATGCAGGAGGGAGCTATCATTGTTTAAATATGAATGAATCTGGGCTGCTCCTTCCAGTCATTTTGATTATGTGGGCTCCAGTACCAGCAAATAATGTGGTTTTGTTTAAGGATATCTCTTGTCTGGATTCACAGAAGCATGCTGCTCTATCTGTCTTGGTAATGTTGGTGAAGAAGCAGTGAAACCACTACTTACAGTCATCACCTTTTCCCTGTTAAACAGGAGGATGATGATACCGTTTTTAAATATGTAGTGATTACCTGCCTTGTGGGATGCCTTTTCATGATGTTGAAGTGCTTTCTGGTTAAAACACAGCCTTAAACTTCTCCTTTTTTCATCCTCTGAGAAGGTGAAACATTCAGTGTTATGTGGAAACTGAGAACTTAAGCTCGTTTTCCGTCTGAATTTTGTCTTTCCTTTGGAGTTGTTGTTGTTCTGAGCTATGAATAATCTTATCATGGTTGTATTGTACTTGTTCTATACTAATGTTTACACTAGTGTAAATGGTGATACAAGGTATTTTCAGGGAGAACAAAATTGATGAGCATATATGTCCGCACACTATTTTTTGCGTTGGATCCTCGTCAGGTGTTAAGTATTATTTATCTGTTGAAGTCAGCAAAGCTGCAATGACTAAATCTAAGTGGAGGTCCTGTCCTGTTTGAGAAATCCCAGTATGGCATATAAAGGTAGAAAATTATAGTGCTTTTCATGTGATGAAAAATGGGGTATGTAGTTCATTTCCACCAACTTGAATCAGTGGAACTCCTTGCTCCTTCTCAAATTTTAAGAAACATACAGTATAACCTCTTATATCCAGATAGCAAAAGTCTGGAATTCTCAAAAATCCAGCAGCTCGGGGAATAGCAGTGGCCGGTCCCAGAGCAGCAGAGGGGGAAGCTTGCGCATGGCAGCTGCTACTGCCATCCACCACCTTGCACTCTGCTCCACGTGTGACCACTGCTTTGGGACTGGCTGCCGCTCCAGTTTCAAAAATCTGGAATTTTCTGGCAGGTGCTTGGTCCCAAGCATGCTGGATTTATGAGGTTATACTGTATTACAGTTTAGTTTTCCTCAGTAGTGTTTGAGAACAAACACCACCTGCTTTTGAATTTGTTACTTATTTACCAGCCCTTCTCTTTCTCTTTTAAAACTGGGTCCCTGGCTTTTTATAGTCTTCTATTTGAAGAGGGTAGTGTATTTCATGATTTTGTTTTTATTTTATGTACAGCACTTTGAACATTCAGGTTACATAGCTGACATTGAATTATATATTGACAACGCACTTTTGTTAGAAAACTTGCTTTTGGATTTATAACGTTGTATTGTGTAGGTATGCATGAAGTGTGACTTTAAAAATGGTTTATAATATTTAGTTTTTCTTTTACCATTTTTTGATGCATTCGTGCTGGTATCCAATATTCCGGTATGTATTTTAATTTTATTACTGGATTTTAGACTTCATGTACTTTGAAAAGTTTGCAATTTATTATTAAAGTATAACAATTTCAAACATTATATATGCATTTTGTAGGGTCATCAACGCATACAATAGATTATGTATTGGAAATTGTTGCTTATGAAGCCTGTCGCCTCTTCCGTGACAAAATTGTTGGTGTGAAAGAACTCCATGTGTTTGATAATATTTTAATGAAAGTATTTCAAGGAGACTGGGGCTCAGATATCCTGCACAATATGACAGGTAAAACAACTGATAAGAATTGTTGCAAGACTTGACAGAAATGTTCTTTACCATTGGAGGATGCAGACTCTTTATGGTTTTGTTTTTATTTTCACAGATATCTTCTATGTAACTTGGGGAGCTAGCTCTGAGGCATTCATACCACCAGGGACAACATTACCTCCACATGGAAGGCCACTTGGCAGACTAAACTCAGCAGACCTAAAAAATGTTATAAAAAAGGTGTGCTAAGAGTAATGAATAAGTACTGAAGAATGGACTTTTAAAAGTCTACTGTTACATTTGTAAATTGTTTGAAATAACAATTTTATTGCCATTAATTTTCTTTTGGTTAGAAAAGCATATGTAATTTGCATTTTAAGAGTTCTAAGGGTACAGGCAGGTAATTTAGAAGCAGAAATCAGCTTCTTGTTAAGCAATTGAAGTCAAATCTTGAAGCTGGAAAGTAAATGCAAAAGTGCTGGCTTTGCATTGGCCTGGCTGATTTTTGAGGGCAGTGACTCCAAAGTGGAAAGTAATATTGATGGGTTCAGTGCCTGTTCCAGTGGAAAGACCTGGATAACTACTTTTATGGGTTGAAAACTCATATTGATCCACACTCATTTGGATCTTTCTCACCTCCTCTGCCTATATAGGGCCCAAGGAATATATATGCACACGTGGTCTGGGAGCATCAGTGCTCTGGAGTTTCTTCTTCAGGTGGTATAGTGCTCCCTAATTGCATAATTGCGGTTACTTTCAGTGTCATGGTTATTTTGCTCCTGTGGGGGCAATAGGACCAGGATATAGCCCTAAGATCTGAGGTTAGATTGGGCTACTGAGGAAAGAACTATAGCTGGCAAATGTGCAACAGTGTAAAAGCTAGTTAAGAAAGGAATAAGTTTAGTCCCTGGTCAGACCAAGGATCATAGCACAATTTGATTACTCCTCAGGCTTTGGCCTATTACATAGTTTTAATTTATATATTGTTATTCTTATTTATTTATTTGTTTTTTTGCTTCTCTTAAAATGGATGTTCGTTTAGAAGGGTTATTTCAGGCTAGACTTCAGTTAAGGTTGTAACCCTTAGTCCTAGTGATTTCTTTATTTAAGGTCTGAAATCTATGTAGAGCAGCAAGCAGGGTCATAAAGGTAACAGAATTTAACTGTATTAATAGAATAGTTTTAGCAGTATAATTGAAGTTCTTTATCATTTTCAAACCCTTTATTTCTTTGTAAAATGTTGAATATTGTCATATCCTGCAATTATTATTCACTTACATGTACATATATGTACCTCTTTACTTAATACATCATTTAGTATTTATATTTATTATTCCCAAAAATATTTGTTCTCTCATTTTTATGTAGGGAATCATTCATTATGGACGAGATAACAAGGAGATAGAGATTTTACTTTTCCCAGAAGTCCTTGAATATATGTCTAGGATTGACAGAGTACTGAGCTTTCCTGGAGGATCACTTCTTTTAGCAGGACGAAGTGGCGTGGGTCGTCGGACTGCTACCTCATTAGTCAGTCATATGCATGGAGCAGTTCTGGTTACTCCAAAGATTTCCAGAGGCTATGAAGTGAAACAACTTAAAAATGATCTTAAACATGTATGTCACTCACATTCTTTTATTTTACAATGTATTTAAATTGAATTTGTCTTGACAGAATTGGTCAAGGGAATTTTGAAAGATACAAAATAGAATTCTCTTATATAGGTCAGAAGTCTCAGAAGCTCCTATTATTCTCAGTAAGACTGCTTGGTGCTAGACTTCTCTGACAGTCTGTCCCTAGTGGTGGGTACTGAGCACTTTATAAAATCTATCCCTGTAAATTTTATAAATGACAGTTGATTGTATTTATTATCAGAACCCATGCCTCAGTGCCCTAGGTGTACTATAAATACTTATAAATGGATTACCACTTCCTGGAAGAGTTTATACTCTTGGGTCCAGATGCTATAAGGTGTTTTCTATCTGGGTGGACCCATGCTCAAACATGGAGTCCTCTCAAATTCCTTGAGCTGTGTGTGGGTGCAGGGATCTGCTAGTATAAGACAAACTGTAGGATCTGAAGTGATAACATTTGAAAATTTCAAAGCTTCTTCTAAAATATTTTTAAAAATCCAGTCTTCTTTTTCATTTGTGAATGTATCCTGCCTGTAGTAAGGGCATAATGAGTGTGTAACAGGGAGCCTGGAGCTTCTGTTACTTTAAGGAGAAAAACTGCATCTGATCATGCTCAGGCAGAGTAATATAGGCCATTTACAAGAAGGAAGGCAGTGGAGAAATACTGCTGCCAAGGTAGAGAGTGGCTTAGGGTAAAAACAGGTGCATCTGCAGCCTGGCAAGGAAAACTCTGTATAGGACTGTCTGTTGCAAAGCTAGCTACTAGACAGGCTCTGCCCTGCTGTCTTACTAACTTGGGCAGCAGCGGTGCTGCTAGAGCAGCAGTTGCATACTGGCATGGAAACCACCTCATAGGCCTGTGGCTGTTTGGGGTGCCACCTGACTGGAGGAGGCAGGGCTTAGGCAGTTTATGAGCCCAGAGCTGGAGCCAGCTCAGGCAGTCTGGCCCTGCAAGCCACAGAGAAAGGAGCTCTTGGTCAGGAAGACTGCACTAGGATTCCCAGCTGACTTCTTTGCTGCCTGGGGCCTGGCAGCAAGATGTTGAAGGCTCACAGAGGGATACTAGCCAGGGTAAGGGGAAGCCTTGCTATATACAGGCAGTAAGCTAATGTTGATGTCTGCACCTGGTGTGGGTTTAGTTTGTGTTACAGGCAGTGGGCTTGTTCCTTGTTGCAGTTTATGCTGGCAGTTTGAGTTTGGGATTATCAGGGGTGATATGGATGTCTCAGTCGTGCCTGAGGGCATGGAAGTGTCTTGAGCCCAGCTAGGGGCTAGAGACTCAGGACATAGACCAGGTCAGGCGGCCCAGTTAGAGTCAAAGGAGGCTTAGAGCCTATAGCAGGGTGGAGACAGGGCCAGGAGACCCAGTACTGAGTACCAAGACAATAGCTGGAGCCCAGAAGCAAGGACCAGAACTAGAAGTCCCAGCTAGAGAAAATGGGTGGAGATCAAGGTGGTCAGGATCCAGACAAGGGAGTGATGGTACAGTAATACCTGTGATGCATGGGAACAGCTGTAGGAGAGGTCAGAGGCCGTGAATAGCCCTTAAGGCTACAGGTGCCCTGGGGGGAGGACATAGGTGGATTCGGAAGACTAACTTAGCCTGAGTGGGGCAGGACTGAGAACCAGCAGGGTCTGGGAGAAGCTTGCTGGTAGCCAGAAGAACGGGCTTTAGTACCCTTAGGCAGCTTCCCATTTGATTAAACAAATATAAGATGTGGCAGATGAGTGAGAAGGGGAAGGCTGGAGTAGGGCAAGACTTATATGGTCACCAGAGGTGTGTCATGGCTGCCCCTGGAACCCAAACCTCACTACAGAGTACAATACAAAATCAAAATGTTTTATCAAGTAAAAGGTCAGTGATTTAAGAAGACACGTATGTTATATTAAAATGAACCAGATTTGGAGAGTCAGAATTCCCAAAATGACCTCAGGAGCTTTATAAGAAAACTCCATTATTCATGCATACAAAGATAAACATAACTGCATCAGTCTTTGAGTGCTGTTAAAGGTAACACTTGGAAATTTTTGTCTTTTAAGGTTATGTGGGTCAGAATATAACATGTCTATTTGCATATTCCAGGCCCCAGATAAGACATGCATCTTGTAATGGGAAGTCAGAAAGAAGAAAAAAAGATTTTTTCAGTCTTACTTGCTGTGGTACCAGCTCATCCAGGACTGAATGCTCTGGCTACATGAAGCAGGGCAGAATCCCATCCCCCTGCTTCTCTGCCAGCAGCTTCTGGTTTAACCCTCTCACAGCTACTGCTGTTAACTCTCTCAAAGTCTTAATTCTGTTGCAGCTGTGAAGGGTTAAACCTGTGACAGTTGGCCCTGCAGCAGGGGAAGAGTGAGTGACACTGATGAGAGGATACTGTCTGTACACTCTGTGCACAGAGTGGTCAGCTCTGCATGAGTTGGGGCCAAGGACAGTACCTGCTTCAGCTCCAGCGCTCCCACCTCCATTGCTCTGTGGAATTTAATTTTCTCATTTAAGACAGGCACCCCATTTTGAATGGCTAATTTGGGGTGGGAAAAGTTGCATGTATTATGTTAATAAATGCAGTATTTATCTTTACTGGTTTCTAATTAGAAATCTGTGCTTCCAGGTAGAATATTCCTTATTTTTCATATTATCTGTTCATCTGCTGAGAATCTATAAGTGTAAAAATTTGAAGAACTATGGAAAACATTAAGAGTGTGTGTGTGTGTGTGTGTGTGTATGTACACATACATTGGTGTGTGTAAATAAATTATCAAAGGCTTATAGTTCAGTTTTTTATTTCACGCAACTCTATTAAAATGACTTCCCTTTTATTAGGTGATGGAGCTCGCTGGCATTGAGGCACAGCAGGTAGTATTGCTGTTGGAGGACTATCAATTTGTCCATTCCACATTCCTTGAGATGATCAACAGTCTATTATCTTCAGGTGAGATGAAGAAAAAAGAATTATGGTTTGAAGAGGCATGATTATGTGCTGTTGTTGGTACTGGACTCGGACCTAATTCAGTGCATAGTTGGGACACACAGTGTAGCAGAGTTAAGGCTCTATGGGTAACCATAAATCTGTTTTTTCCTAAATTTAAATTATGTCTGTTGCAGATTTCATCGTGGTGTAGATCTTTTAACAAGCAGGATAAATTAGACTATACTGAGCTTCTTGATGGCACAGTTAAATTGCTTCTGGTGTATGGGTTATCTTGTTTAAAGCTAATTTTAAGGATAGACTGGAAAATAGATATACCAGTTATTATGTATTCTCCTGTTCATCTTCTTAGTCATGAAATGAGTAATATCTGTTAGGGCTGTGCGAAGCTTTGGTAGCAGATTTGATTTGGAGATTTGGCCTGATTTAGGGACTGAATGTCCGAATCCAAATTGAATTGGGAGACTAATTAAAAGCTCTGAATCGATTCGAAGCATCCAAATCAATTTGGAAAAGCTTCAGAAAAGATTTAGCCACTTCGGCGTTTTGGCCATAGGCTAAAAACAGACAGCTGACTTCAGCTGGTAAGTTTTCTGGGGCTGGGGCTGGAACAAGCTGCCCAGCCGGGGCAGGAGGGTGCATTGCTTGGGGAGGGGTGAAGGGGTGGGCATGAATTGAATCATTGTCTTCCAAGTCGGCCAAATCCAAATTCGAACAAATACTTCCCAGTTCGCACAGGCCTATTACATGTGGAATCTGGAGGTAGTTCACTACTGTTGCTATCAACTCTTGGATTAATCTTTTCTATTCAATGCAGAACAGCAGAATTTCTACCTCTAGAAGAGACCAGCTGGTGGTTCAGTTTGTCACAAGCACTTTATTTTATACCTTTGATATTTTTTCATGTTTGTACGTCTGTGTTTGCCATCTTGACCTAGGGAATCACTGAAGGATTGATGGTCTAGTGTCTCAAGCTACTCTTAAGTAGGTTACATTTTCCTCTCACCATAGCAGCAGAGATCCTCTGCAAAGAATGTAGTCTAAGAAATGCAATGGGCATCTTTTCAGGAGTTTCAGAGAGCAACTTGTATGTCCTTTTATTATAAACAACAAACACTCCTACCACTTCATTCAAGACTCTACTATCCTAGCTATGTGGATGACACCAAGCTGCAGGGAGTAGTAGATATGGTGGAGGGTATGTCTAGGAGTCAGAGGGACCTAGAGAAATGGGAGGATTAGACTGAAAGAAATCTCATTAAGTCCAATAAGGACAAGTGCAAAATCCTGTGCAACTGTACAGGCTGGGGACCAACTGGCTATGCAGTAGCTCTGCAGAAAAGGACCTGGGGGTTACAGTGGACAATACGCTGAATATGAGCCAGCAGTGTGCCCTTGGTGCCAAGAAGGTTAACAGTGTACTGGGCTGCATTGGTAGAAGTGTTGCCAGCAGGTCAAGGGAAATGATTATTCCCCTCTTTGGCACTGGTGATGCCACATTTGGAGTACTGTGTCCAGTTTTGGTTCTCCCAGTACAGATAGCTTGTGGACAAATTGAAGACTGTCCAACACAGGGCAGCAGAAATGGTTAGTGGGCTGGGGCACATAATTTATGAGTAGAGCCTAAGGGAATTGAGCTTATTTAGACTGATGGGGGTTTTAATAGTAGCTTTACCTGAAGGATGGTTCCAAAGAGGATGGAGCCAGACTGTTCTCAGTGGTGACAGATGACAGAACAAGGAACAATGGTCTCAAGTTGGAGCAAGGGAAGTTTAGGTTAGATATTAGGGAAAACTTTTTCACTAGTAGGGTAGTAAAGCAATAGAACAGGTTACTCAAAGAGGCTGTGGAATTTCCATCTTTGGAGGTTTTTAAGATCTAGGTAGACAAAGCCTTGGCTGGGATGATCTAGTTGGGACTGGTCTTGCTTTAATATAATAGATTTCATAGACATTAGGGGCTGGAAGGGACCTTGTGAGGATCAAATCTAGGCCCCCTGCCATAGATAGGAAGTCTGCTGGGCTCAAATGATCCCAGCAAGATAAACATCCAAATGCCTTTTGAATGAGTCCAGAGTAGGTGCTTGCACCACCTCTGGGGAGAGTTTGTTTCAGACCCTGGACACACAGGCTATAAAGAAGCTTTTTCTTATGTCCGATAGGGGGGTTGGACTAGATGACCTCTTGAGGTTCTTTCCAACCCCCATTTTCTATGGTTGTATGATTCTATTCCGTACAGTATGGACAAGGGACTACATCCTAGCACCATAATATGCCATTGTTTATTATAAAAAGCATCTTATATGCATATTCTTGGCAGATCATTCAGGTATCTTAAAGGTGTCAGACTGCCTGTAGGTATGGTCAGACCAATTTCCCTGAATGGGACTTGACATAAGGGTTTAAAGCCATAAACCTTTGATCTATGGTCAGTAGTTATACCATTCTGTCCAGCCACTAACACTGCTTTTTTTGTAGCTATCATGCTTGCTAGATAGGTGTCAGGTAGCCTGCTTTTTGTAGCCAGGAACCTCATTATGTTTTCCATATGACAATGTGCTGTTAAGGACTTCAAAACTTACTTGCCAGAGGTTAACTCGTCTTTTCATGGTTCAGAGCAAAATATCCTCATGCTGTTCTGTCCAAAGTCATATAATCCTACAGAAAAGATGTGGCATAATCTGAACAATCTGCTGCTGTCCTAAAGAGAAAAAAAAGATGCTGTTCTTTTTTGCTTTAGAAACCTTTCTGTCCTAGTAAGTTCTTTTTTCAACAGTTCTCAGGAAACAGAATCCCCATGATTTGTTCCAGGCTTTAGCATTCCTCTAGAAAGCTGTACAATAAATTAATATTATTATAGCTTCAAAGAGACATCTCAAGCATACACAATATTCATGCCAGTCACATTGTGTTTATTTCATTCTGTCCAAAATGCCAGGGCCTATAGGTTTTACAGCTGCTGAAAACAAGATGTTAAAATTTTGCTTAAATGGATATATCTGGCAACTGGAAAACCGTTCAGAGAACGATTCAGAGCTTGCTGTAAGCCACTGAGGGAAGAAGCCAAAAATTTGCTGATAGTGTTCACATTACTCTGCAAAAGCATTTTTTGTGGAATGCTCTATTGAGTTGGTTCCCAAATAATTATTTAAATTTTAAAGATTTTGCTTTGTCTAAATGAAACACTTCTGCATATTTTTTTTCTATAGCAATATGAATGTATTTGTCTTCCCTAACACTTGTTATAACTAAGAATTGTTGATCTTAGTATCCAATTGTTAAAAATGAGAAAAAGACGTGTGACAGTAAGACATTTCTTATTCTGGTACAAACTTTGATAATTCTATTTCAGATGCCAGTTTTATTCCTCATTTAATTCTGTTATTCTTATAATGTAGTAAATGATTAGAAGATAATCTAGAGTAAAATTTTTAATTTGTTAATAAAGGAAATGTAAACACACAATTATTGTCTTCATGCAAATTATCTGCTACTGAAGTGTTTTGGCAGCTTTGGAAGAATAATGAGGTCTTGAGCTGTGGTGCTGGGCTTAGTCCTGGAACTTCTAGCAAAGAAGATTAGGCTGAAATTCCAGCCAAAGATTAGTCTCTGAACTCCACATGAGAGATGCTACTTATCTGTCATAATAAGGAGAGAAGCTACTAGTGGGAATAGTATTAGGCTGCAAACAATTTTCCATCGTGTCAAGCTAAGCAGCAGCTCCATAAATTCCTCTGTGAGATTGGCAGTATCTCTGTCTGGGGACCACTATACTACTGAGTTTTCTAGGCTTGTCCTGGCCTTTGCCTCATAGTCATATAGGTGTGTGGTGTTCAAAGTATGGCCCGTGGGCTGGATCTGGCCTGTGAAGCAGAGTCATCTGCCCCGTGGGGCTCTCTGCAGGTCTTTGGTGGCAAGGGAGAGGTAGAAGTATTGTTCTAAGGCACTCCTGTTACTAAGTTTTTGAACTCATGGGGAGGTCCACAGTCTGGATGACATGGCCTTGAGTACCAGCCTGGTCCAGCACAATGACTAAACCTAACCCATGGGGTCAGTCTGTGGGCCCAGCCCCATGGGCTGGATCCAGTTCCATGCTCTGCTTGATTAGCTTGTGTGCTGGAAAGGTTGAGCACCATTGACATAAGTGATCTTATTTATTTGTTTCTTTCTAGGGTAGGGTATCTGCATCTGAAATTGGAGGGGTATTGTATTTTCACTCTATCTTCTCCTTCTGCATTCTGGACTCTGTTTTGACTTGTAAAGTATAGAGTATCGTGTAGTGAATAGTGCTTGGGCAGGGTAGCAGGATGCTTTGAATTGTATCTCAGTAGTGCAAGCAACGTCAAGTTCTTTATAGAAATGAGATCACAGACACTACTGGATTTATTGTTCTGATGACAGTATGATGATAAAGGTCCTGTATGGATGTAGATACATTCTGTGTTATCCAAATTCACCAAACAGGAAGTTTGATGGTATTTTACTAGTCATATTTTGATTACTTAATACATTTTTAAAGTAGATTGCACTGTTCCTGATACAGGCGAGGTTCCTGGATTGTACACAATTGAAGAATTAGAACCACTACTGTCTCCTCTGAAAGACCAAGCTTCACAAGATGGATTTACAGGACCAATTTTCAACTATTTTACATACAGTAAGTGAATTGAATTCTGTGAATTGGAACTGATTATTACCTAGCCACATGGGTAAAATAACATTTGACAAGTATTTTCTGAAATGTTGGTAATTTGTGTAAATTTTGAATCTTTGTGCAGTTGAAAAAACACACAGAGAGTAGGAAACAATGAATTATTTGGTTTAGGTCAGGGCTATCCAACTTCTAAGTAGCTGGGAGTTGCATGCCCCATGGACCACACATCCCATGAATGCCCTTCCCCCTCACTGCATCATGTGCCTCCCACCTCCCTGAATTTGTGCCCACAACCTCTCCCCAGTGCACTGCATGTCCATGGCCCGTCCCCCCCCCCACTACACAATGCATCCATGCTGGTGCCCCCAGCTATACCATGTGCCTGCAACCCATTCCATGCACCCCTCTTTCCCCCTACTCTACCATGCACCTCAGGCTTCTCCTCAGCTCCCTGGATTGCCAACTGCCCCACCCTCTGGGCTGGGCTGGAGTAGAAAGAGGCAACTGGAGGAAGAAGGGGGAGCCTGGAGTCTGGCTGCTGTTGCAGCTGGAGTGATGAGAGGAGTGGCAGCTAGGCAGAAGCCTGGGGGTTGCAACTTCACCTTTTGCAGGCTGCCAGTTGGACAGTCCTCATTTAGGTAAAGGTCTCAATAGAAAAATTGTACTTCTACATGAGAGATTGTATCCTTTGTATTTCAAGTAACAATTCTGAATACTGTAGCTGAAAGGAAAGAAAATATTTGTCTCCCTTTTTTTGAACTGGTTGATTTTGTGTAGTTGCCAGCAAGTTCAAATGTTTCCCATTAAATGGTTAGATGTAAATGCATAAGTGCATGAATACCTTTTCACATGTGGGTAGTCCTAAGAAATTAAATGCTTTCAAAAGAGGCACTTACTTTCTGGTTCTTATTTGGGTCTTTCAGAGAGCAACACAAGGAAAATAGGAAAGGATCATTGGTAGAAAACAGAAATTGACAGGCAGACTCAAGGGCTAGTTAGTTTTTTAAAATCTAATCATATCCACTTAAATGTTATCAAATCTTTAAAAATTAAAAAAAAACCCACACTGGAGTATATATTGTTATAATCCAAGACACTAAATTAATTTCTCTGTTTAATGTTGTCTTAAAAAATTTCTTGTATTTAATTATCATCGTCTTTCCCTAAAAATTGTTCTATGGCACATTTCTTGGAAGACGGTCTGTAGTTTATTTGCAATGAAGGTATCAGATAGTAAACTGATTGAATTCTGACTCCCTTAATATGTTATATTTCCATTAGGGATCCAACAAAACCTGCACGTTGTCTTAATTATGGATTCTGCTAATTTAAACTTCACAATAAACTGTGAAAGTAATCCAGCTCTGCATAAGAAATGCCAGGTTCTATGGATGGAAAGCTGGTCCGAAAGCAGTATGCAGAAAGTAAGTAGAGGAAACAATGCAAAAGGGAGCATTAATCTGCTAGTTTATTTTATGACTGCCATTTTCCTGTTGATCGTCTTGTTCTATTAGATTGTCTATTTTCTGCCTCTTTATCAGACCAGACTGTCATGATGTTGTAAATTTCTTTTCACCAAATGTTCAGATTTTTTAAAATAATCACATTTTTCAATCCTGTTCATAGATTCATAGATTCATAGATGCTAGGGTCGGAAGGGACCTCAATAGATCATCGAGTCCGACCCCCTGCATAAGCAGGAAAGAG
>NW_017728906.1:178564709-178566542 GCF_001723895.1 Crocodylus porosus | reverse complement strand
GCCGCCTCGGGTCAAAAGTTAGTTATGGGGCACACGTGCGTGCGGGACACACGTGTGCCTAACTCCTCTCCTTCCCGCTGCTGCTTCCCGAGTCTGTTGCGTAATATTTAAATAGGAGATGTCCATATGGCAAAATCAGTTCTATGTAGAGACACTCATTAGCCCTGTTTGCTAGATCCAAAAATCATACGCAATATAGCTATGTTCATACAATACTGTATTGGACTTATTAACTCTGTTGAGAAGCACTACCTGGTATCGTGTATGCAGTGCTGCAGAAACATGCAGGTATCGCTTGTACGGAACTAACACACAGAGAGCTAGCATGGAGTATTTCTGCATTACTGGTAATTTAAAAGTGTCACATTACTTTAAAATAGCACTGTCATCTCTTCAGGTTAAAATGTCATAATTCAAAGAAAAGAAAAGTAGGTTTTACCTGAAATACCCAAGTCTCATCCAGTATCTCTTAATACATTACTTAGTGTTTCATACAGTGCTTTAAAAATGGAAAGGGCTATAGAAAAGCTGAATATTATCAATGCTACTTCACCAACAGTAACATTTTATCTCACTATGGTCTGAGTGCAAAGAGCTGACCATGTTGGCTCTGATCAAGTATAGCATTGCCCACTAATTAAAAATAAATTTGGAACTTGTTGAGAACCACTACACCTTTATAGAGTCAAGGCAGCCCTCTTTAGACATAATGCATCCCTTGGAAAATGCTAACTCTTTAGTTTTCATTCATTTTTTGACTGTGGAAAAATAATATAGCAGTTTTGTTGTTGCAAAATACTTAGACCACAAAAGTAAGACCTGCAGGGTCCCAGAATGTTTTTAACACTACAGATTCTTATTTAGAATCTCTGGATTTATTTGAAGAATCATGTTTTCACCATGGTTGAGAATCACTGGCATAGACATGTCTGACTTAGCTTTACAGGAACTAGCTCAGCATCATAGAGTTCCATCTCCAGGGGTTGCCGTAAAGCCCCTGGAGACCAGAATGTTTTACTTTACCCTGCTCTATGGGCAATCTCTCCTTCTTGCCTAATGTGCCTGGGTGTTGTCATTAAAACGCAGGAGGCTGCCTTGGTCTTAATTAACAACCACCAACTGTCTGTGGTCCAAGCCTTATGGGCTAATTGTGTGGCTGTCTTCTGTCCTTAAACTACACCCCAAGCCTTGCAGATGTCATCCTCATCTATGTCCTCTATTTACAGACTCAGCCCCTCTCTGGGCATTCAGACCACAGGTCTCTCACTCAGCCCCCTTCTCTGGGCCTCAGACTCCTCAGTCTCTTAGTCAGCCCCTCCCTTGGCTGCCAGACTCCTCAGTCACCCACACAACTCCTTCTCTGGGCTGCCAGATCCCTTCATCTCACTCAGCCCCACTCTGGGCTGCCAGATCGCTCTGTCCACCCTTCTTTGGGTTGCCAAGCCTCTTTGGTCTGTCACCAGTCTCTCTTCTGGGTCTTCAGTTCCCTGTTTTCACGTTCCCCCAGCTACTCTGGCTGCTGGATCTTTCTGGTCCCACTCTTTCCTGCTTCCTCTTCTGTTAGAGTATGATCCCTTAGCTTTCCTCTCCACAGGGTAACTCACAAGGCAGTGAGAACGGAGGCTTTTGGGCACTCCATCTTCACCTTTCTTTGGGGTGGACCATGTGGCATTTCGTGGTGGTGGCTGCACCATGGTAACCAGCCCCAGGAGGGTGCAGTTTCAGGTTTTTCATAGATTTTAAAGATTTCACAGACATTAGGGCTGGAAGGGACCTCGGGAGATCATCGAGTCCAGCCCCCTGCCCAAAGGGTAGGAAGTCAGCTGGGGTCAT
>NW_017728906.1:178563107-178564698 GCF_001723895.1 Crocodylus porosus | reverse complement strand
GGCCTCACAATTGGCTAGCGTTTATCATCTGGCTCGACCCCTTCTGGGGCGTCACGATAGGCTTCTGGGGCCTGTTCCTCTGTGCTCACGTGCTCTCGCCCGCTCTGGGGCCTGTCTCCCCGCGCTTCCCGCGGTCGGGGCTCAGGTGGCCGTAGCCGAGCCTGGCCCCCTGACCCTCCTCATGGGTCTTGCGCTCTGCTCGGGCTCCTCACATTTGGGCTCAGGTGGCCTCAGCCTCCCCTGGCCCTCTAGACCCTTTCCTGGGGCTGGAGTCAGTGCCCCCTGAACGTTGTGCCCTCACTGGGCTTCTTGCTTGCACGCCCCTTCCTAGGGCTTTGCCCACACTAGGGCTTCCACTCACACTGGGGTCTGTCTCGCTTACACAATTGGGGCTCAGGCGGCCTCGGCCTCACCTGGCCTCTCAACCCCCTTTCCCAGGGTCCTAAGCCCTGCTGGGGTTCCTCCCGATACTGCCGCACTGGGCTGGGGTTGGGACACCCCACTAGCTCCTCCCGATGTCACCCCCACTGGGCTGGGATCAGGACACCCCCAAAGCGCAGTGCCACTTTCCAGCACTGGGAACCCCTCCCACTACTGGGGAGCTCCCATGAGGCCTCCTCCAACCCCTACAGCCTCACCCGGTCCTCTGGTATTACAATAGCAAACAGAACACACAAAGCCATGAGCCCACCGGCTGCAACACAAAAGAAGCCTCCTGGCTATAACGTACATTCCGCGCCACCCTGGCTATTCTTCATCCCTGTCAGGGTTCTCTCCACCTCGTACCATCATGCAGACGCTCAAGCAATCAGGCTGCTCTGCTCTGCTCTGCTCTGCTCTGCAGTAGAGCTCCCACTCCTTAGGCTGCTGGAGGGGAACTACCTGCTAGGCTTCAGCCTGGGCTGTTTATATACTCCAGGCCCTGCCCCCTCCTGGTCAGCTGACCAACTGCGGTTGCCCCAGCAACCGGCACCTGTATCCCTTCATAGGAGCAGGGCACCAGAATGTCCCTGTGACAGTGCGCACCCTTAATGAGCATTAACTTAGGCTGTTTGTGCCTACATTTGATACTTGTCTTTGCCCAGAGAGAGGGGCTGAGTGCATTTTTAGGTATCGAATTTTTGTGTGATTAGTTAATGTGCTTTAATGTGTAGACATGACCCGGCACTAACTTTAGTGTTGGGTCTGCCCTTTCACTAGGGGTCTGGGCTGAGTCCGGCCCCAGGGAACATCCAGGGTTTAGGGTGCGTGGACACCTGCCCTGGGGCCCTGCCCTCTAGTCTCCATCCCCCCTTCTCCCTGCCCCCCACACGCCCTCCTATTCTGGGCTTGCAGACCTAAAATATTTTAAATAGTTTTCCCTTTATATATATAGTTTTCCCCTTGTGTATAGTTTCCTACTTGTAAGCAGGTTTTTTATTATTGATGGGTTGGGAGGGTGGTGAACGGTCTCTGTTGGTTGATTTCATAGATTTCACAGATTTCATAGACATTAGGGCTGGAAGGGACCTTGGGAGATCATCGAGTCCAGCCCCCTGCCCAAAGGGCAGGAAGTCAGCTGGGGTCATAGGATCCCAGCAAGATAAGCATC
>NW_017728906.1:178557148-178562968 GCF_001723895.1 Crocodylus porosus | reverse complement strand
AGGAGGAAGGGGTTGGGCAGGGCCTCCTACAGCCAGTGCCCTTGATGCCACTGGTGGGTGCACAGCTGTCTTGGGGCCTGGGGGGAGCAGGAGGGGAGGAGCCAGCTGGGGCCAGCAGGACCAGCAGCATGGCCAGCAGGAACATGGTCATCATTGGCAGGGACCACACTGGAGCCAGGCTGGAGAAGTGGGGTGATAGGCATTGCTGGCAGGGCTGTGGCTGGAACAGCCCTGGTGTGGGGAAGCAGGGTGGGCAAAGAGGGAGCTTCCGGGTGGTGCCTCTGCCCTGGGCATGTGGCTTCTGGGCTGGGAAGAGGCTGGCCAAGGATCAGAGTTTTCTAGAGGGCTGCCAGAAGCTGGCAGCTGGCTCTGGCCTCAACATGGCTGCCAAGTGCTGGCAGCCATGTGGCTGGAGGCTAGAGCTCCCTCTGGTGGGCACAGGGGCACCTGTTAGGACTGCAGAGACTTGGGACTAATTTTACTGCCAAATACAGGGATTTGGGACTAACTTTAATCCCAAAGTTAGTAGACACCGGCCAAAAATCACCTAATGAGCATTAGTTTAATGCTCATAAAATTTAGTTGTGCATAAATGTATGTGTAGACGCACCCATAGTAGCTTAGTATGTTAGCAGGACAGCCGATTTAGGTGTTCCCAACATAGGCCCAAGCTGGGTCATTTCAGCTTGCCAAGTCGTGCTGCAATTTATTACTTCCTTGGTATTTATATAGATGTAAAAGTCTTCAGTGATTTTTTTTTTTATGCTACTTTATTATAAGTAACAGACTGTTCTGTTGAGTGGACAGGATGTTATCAGTTTTAACAATTCACTGTTTTGTCTTATTTATTTTTAAAGGTGTTTCTGAAGGAAATTTGCCTTTTGAAGGGCATTTAGGTTTTTAAAACCTGTTTACATTAATAAGTGTTATTATTCACTTGTTTGTTTTTGTTTTCACTTACGGCTTACTTCATTTTTGACTATAAAAGATGTTTACATTTCAGATACCTGAAATGTTGTTTACTGATTCAGATGAACAACAAAAGACTGACAGAGCACAAAAAGAACCCAAGAAAATATATTCTGGTAATATTTTCATGAATATTTTTGAAGTTACTTTTATTTTAACTAGATTATTGCTGCTCTTGTTTTGTTATTTATTTATTAGATGTATATGCCACCGTTCCCAAAAAAGGATTAGAGTGGTCCATAGTAAAAGACAAAAATACGGAAACAGAATAAAATACTGAAATAAGAAAGTACAACAAAATCTACTTTCCCTCAACCACTACCTCCCAAAACACCAAATATATTTTAATATTGTTAAACACACTGATAGTGTGATTAGCTTTGTACTGCATACACACAAAAGTCTAAATACTGTAGATGACTGTGTGAGCAGAGTCCTCCACCCAGTAATAGCCTCTGACATAAGGACTGGCAGGCACCTTCTGGATGAGCAAACCTAGTCCCCTTCTTTCGCAGCCAATCATGTCAAATAACTAACTACATAAACTGATGAAGCTGCATCTTAAAACTAGTTAATTTCTCCATCTACTCATATGAGAAGTGTGTTTCAGAACCTCACTCCATTGATAGACACTTTTTTCTAAGTCCCAGCCTAAATTTATTTTATGGCCACTTTATAGACATTTATGTGTCAAAACTGTCATTTAACTTCAGTAGTTCTTTTTTCTCCCTGATGGTTATTTCTGAGTGGATTTATAGAAAGCAACCATATCAACTTTCAGCCTTTCTTTGGCTACGTTAAACAACCCCAGGTCTTATTGTTTCCTTTCATAATACAGGCTTTCTAGTCCTCAAGGTGCCCTTCAGTAAATTTTGGTAAGCGTAGAGCAGTACGCTTACAAAACCATACACAATTATTTTGGGATTGGAGCCAAAGATAATCTGTGAATGACACTGGAGAAGAACTAAAACCAAGCTAATTATGATACTAATACCACATGTAGAACCAAGGGCTAAGAAATTAACGAAGCTGTTGGTAGGATGGGTATATTTTTGCCCCCTCCCCTTTTGCCTCCACGGTTCCAGGGAGTGAGTCTGTCATGCCAAACTCAACTACTTCAAGGAGGCAGAGCTAGGCACACAGGTTGCTGCATGGATTTGCTGCCTTTTTTTTCCTTTGTGAATAGGATAACATCTTTTTTGCTCGACATTTAGGGCAGTAGTTGACCTTCCAAAACCTCCTGTCATACAAAGAATATCTGTTCCTGTCACTTCAGCATCTCTGATGTTATCATCAAGTCAAGAAAGGGCACAAAGCAAGAACCCCTGAGTGTTTGAGCTCATATTTGGCTACTTCAAAGATGGATTTTGGCTTTTACAGTTGGTAAATGCCATGGCCAGGTTGAAGTGGAGACTCTTCAGTACCTCTTTGAAGCAGAGAGCGTATCAGAGTCCTGTGGGGCTCTGCCATGAGGAATGTGGCTGGGAGGTCTGCATGTACTTTGTAGGGTGATCAGCTGCAGTAAATGTGAAAACCATGGCTGGGGCTAAGGGGAGATATGGCAGCTCATCTCACGGAGGAAGAAGAAATGTTAGAGCCATGCTGTGTGGTACCAGCAAAAGGCCAGAAGGTGCAAGTGTGTTTGTGCTGTGATTGCCTGCTGTAATTGGCAGAAGCCATGACTGTGGCAAAGGGGAGACTCTTCAACTCTCCCTGCTGAAGTGTAGGGACCATCAGAACTCTGTATGGCAGTATTGTTTAAGAGCTGGGAGGCACTGTGAGGCCCAGGGGTGGGTTTAGTGCCCCAAGTGCTGTAAGCCTGAGGGACTGCCGTAGCACACGAGCCTGGTGCACTTGGCCAGAGAAGCCTTTGCAAGTTTGGCAATGTCCTTACCTGCTGCTGACCTCCTACCTGTTGATAAAGTGGAGGGATCATAGTATTGGCACCCCCTGAATATCCAAGGGTACCTTACACATTTTCTCTCCCACTGTGGATTTGCTGATGCCAAAATAATTGGTAAGCCAGGGCCTCAGTCGTACAGCCATGCAGATACATGGTGTTGCACAGGAGCATACACAGGAGCTGAACAAGCTCTATGAAGAAGTGCAGGCAGATCTTGACTCTGTGTTGGCAGGACCATGGTCTGCACTGTACCTACTGGCATTACTGGATTGGGAGCCACAGGGTGTGTGGGTGGCAAGTATTCACTGGGGTCTGGAAGTGAAAGTGAGAAGTCAGCAGTTAGGTACAGTGTCTCTGCACTCTCTGCTCAGCGAAGACAGAAGGGGAGAGAGGGGTGTCACTGGGTGGGTGTTGTTGCCCGCCAGCCAGTTGGTGTTTTTCTTTGCACTCTGCTGTATTTGGGAACATACGAAGATGGGAACCCCTGCGAGGCATGCTGGCATAACTGCACACTGGACTCCCTGGCTGCAGGGTGCTGTGGCAGCCATTCTCTGGTGCTTCAGACAACTGCTACTTGAACATTTGTATGCACATTTCATAGTCTGCTTTAGTGGCCCTGCAAATTTCCCAGAAATTCTTAACACTTCAAATAAATTCCTGTCCAAACCTTTAGTGGTGCTAAAAGTATATCCTTACTTTATGATTTAAAAAGTGCCTCTCATTGGTCCGCTTCAGTTTTTATGTACAGCAGGAATGATAACATTGTTTTATAAATTATGTATTTTGCTATATAGGTGACTCTGATTTTTTAAAGTCATTTTTGCCAATCCATGAGTCATGCAAAACATATGGAGCAACTCCTAGCAGATATATGACGTTTCTACGTACGTATAGTACCATCAATAGCAGCAAAAGAGCAGAGTTGATAAAAAGGCAAAACCATTTGCAGGTATGTAACAAATAACAAAGACTACATATCATATTGCAAATTATTTTTGCATTTGTTGATCTTCTTGCTATTCACTTATTTTATCTTATGCATGGTAGACATCATCTGCTGCTGGCATGCTTAGCCTGGGCTTCCAGGCCCTTTGTTGTTTGTGCATGCAGCTCAGACCACATCATCTCTGGTTTCAGAGAAGGGGTACTAAAAGTTCTAATGTGAACACTATTAAATGCCTTTGGGGAGGGGTTATTTCCACCTTCTTCATTTTTCCTCAAGCGTTACAGAGTGGATGTACCTTTCAGAAGGGAGGAGAAGAAAACTTTTCAGCACCCCAACTTGTAAAGTTACTCTTCCAACTAAGGAAAGTTTTTCATGTGTACATGTTTTGTATGCAAGAGTCTGCACTCTCTCAGATGCAAACGACTCTCATCCCAGTCCAGCCCATGACTTGATGGTAACTGCACTCTCCTGGCAAGTAGGGGAAGTGTTCAGATCAACTAGTGTCTAGAATCAAGGTCTCCCACTTCCTAGACAAGTGTTCTTGCTTCTAGGTTAGTGAGCAAAACTCTACCCTTTTTCCTTTGGACATTTAGGGCAGAATTTTGTTACCCTTTGCACACCTAAATAATAGCTGTTTTCTAGCCACATCCTCTGCCTTGCTATTTTGCTCTCTTCCTCCAGGTACCACATATCTCCCTCTCTTGGGTGCTGAGAGGAGCAGCTTGAAAGGGAGATCTAGCAAAATAATGCCTAAGCTGTGGTATGGTGGGTAGAGCACTATGCTGGGAAGAGAGAGCAGCACAAATGCAAACCCCTCTGGGTGACAGAGGCTTAGAACCCATCTCTCCCTCTTCCCGGGAAAGTGCCCAGGAAGCAATCAGCTATTGGGGCTCAGATATTGGAGGTCTCTCTCTCCGGCATCTAACATCCATTACTCAGTTTCTTGCCTGGTACATTTTTGGGACTTGCATATGCTTATATATTCACAATGAGTGTGTGCTCACAGCCATTGCATAATCTGTGGCTTATGCTCAGTCTTCCTGCGTACTCTTAAATGTCCACAGTGCAGAGGTGATAGAATAACAGTTTGTGCCTAAGTGCCACTTACCTGGCTGGAAAACTGCCAGTTAGGCGCACAAGGAGAAGTAGAATTCTTTTTGTAGTTTTTCGAAAACCAACACAGCCTTCGGTGATTAAATGCAGTGATGGTTTCAGATTGTGAATCTCACATTAACAGAAGCACTTAAGGCTGTGGGAATTGTTTACTGGATATCTAAGATCAGGAGAGTCAAATTTCAGATAACCCTTTTTTCCGATTAATGATTGATCTTTGCATCTCCTGCTTTTTGTACTGGCTCTTGTGAATGCCTCTCCCAAATGTGTATTGTCTTCCTTTAAGGTAGAAGAAGGTAGCTACTTAACTGAGGTTTGTGAATTTCAGTATTAGAGGCTCATGCCTAAATTTTGGTTATGGGTGGCACTTATTGTCACTTCAACAAGGTCACTTGGTCATTATGGCCTGTGAGCCCAATAAGATCCCAGAAAATTCATGACTAGACTTCTGCTGACTTTAGTGGGAACTGTGTACCCCTAATCATTAAGATATTTTAAATGAACAGTTTGTCAGTCTGAATCATTTTGAAATTTTAGTATCATTATCATTATCAATCTGTCTCATAATAGAAGTTTGAATGTTGTCTATTTGCTGTTACTAACCAGGTATTTTCAAAAACATTCATAGGCAGGAGTGTCTAAACTGAATGAGGCCAAAGCCCTTGTCGATGAACTAAACAGAAAAGCTGGAGAACAAAGCGTATTGCTCAAAACTAAGCAAGATGAAGCTGATGCTGCCCTCCAGGAAATAACAGTGTCTATGCAGGTAATGTGGAGTCATGAGAGAAGCTAAAATGGGAAAAAAACCCTTTTTGTTTTTTTCTGTAAATGGTTTTCATGCATTTTTCTGTGTGAAGCTTTGTTCTGTCCCAGTGAAATTGGACACATA
>NW_017728906.1:178526496-178556398 GCF_001723895.1 Crocodylus porosus | reverse complement strand
CACCCAGGGGGCAAGGGCTGGGTGAGCCTTGGAAATTTCCACTCACAGCTTCAAACCGCGCATGTCAGTTTAACCTCTTCTGTACTGGCAGCACATACTCAAAAATTTCCATGACAGCTAGGATAACACATGTGGGCTAGGATTTGTACTGTGAGATAGGGGAGGGGAGAAAGGGTGGATCTCCGCTTGAGCAGCGAATAGCAAAGGGGAGGGGAGTAGGGAAGGGGGAAGCTAGGTGGACACTGTTGTGCCTGCAGTCTCCCAACTCCTTGCAGCTGTGGAGGAGAGGGGCAGGGCCAGGCCTGCTCTCTGGAGCAGAAAGCCCAGCCCAGGGCTGCAAAGCATCTGGGATGCTGGAGGATTCTGATTTAACTTAAACCAGGAAGAGGTCTGGGACAGAAGTTCTATCAACTGGTTAGACCCAAATCAGTTGTCTGATACTACATTCAACCAGGTTTATCTTAAACTACTTTCAGTCATTTTGAAACTGATTTATATGCACTGAGCTTATGTCCTGTTACAGGTTTAAATCAGTTTCTGATCACTTAAACCGGTTTTGTGTAATGTCTGTCCCTAGCCTTAGTGGGCCTTTGTCAGTTTGAACTGGTTTAGGACAAAATGTAGCTTAAATAGAAGATAAAATGAGGCTCATGAATATTAGAGTAGATCGTATTAGGAACCTTTAAAAAATGGCCTTATCTAGTAAGATTTGTGGTATTTAGCTGAAAATAGAGAAGGGGTTGGCAAAATGGTGGATCTGGCCAGTGGCCAGATTCCATTTCCCAGCAGCCCCTACCCGCACACTTGGGCTAGTTTCTATGGAGACCCGGGGAGCACTGCAGGCCATCACAGCCCTGCACTGTCACAGCCCCACCTCTCATGGGGTCTTTATGGAGACTGGCTGGAGTGACGTGGGCAGGGGCTGCTGGGAAATGGAGTCTGCAATGGGCCCAGTCTGGCCTTTGGGCTGGACTTTGCCCATACCTGCAATAGAGTATAGAAATTTGTGTTCACCTCAGAATCTTTGCTCTTCAGCCTTGAGCCACAATTCGTTCTGAATACTTCATTTGAAGATGAGCTAAGATAAGCATTCTTTTAAACCTTAATTTGAAAGTTAAGTGGGAAATCCTTTTCGCTAACAGGCTGGACACATGTTAGAAGCTTTAGGACTTAGAGCAGGGGTGGGCAAAATGCAGCCTGGGGGCTGGTTGCCCTCTGCCCAAAATAATTGCCTGCCCCTGACTTAGAGGAATCGATTTTAAATTCTCTCAAATGTCAATAAGATTGTTATTTCTTTAGATGAATACACATTTTATAATTTTTAATAATTTTGTCACTTGTGGCATTTGGTCATTTTTAGCTTGCCTGTGTTTCATTATATTTAAATATTAAATTACAGATTATACTGATTGAAAAATACTTGCTGCATTTCAAACTGTTTTGTTGTAACTTCTTCAGCTGTTTATTTTATTCTGAAGTTAGTAGATATTAAACCATGGTAATTTCACAGGTGTTTCATTCTTGTTCTCCATCCTAAAACTTATCATCCTTATTAAGTTATGCTACCATATTTATTTATATCATTTGTAGGGTATATATATTTTAGGCCTGATATTAAAGGTGCAGTGTACTTCAAAGGGAGTTGTTTACTTAGCACCTGTGACATAGACTACAGTTTCATTATTTATTGTTTGCATTACCTGGAGGATCTACTCATAGCCTATAGTGTTAGGTAGTATACATACTGATAACAAAATGATGGTTCCTGTCCCCAAAAGCTTATGGTCTAGGTATAAGACCAGAGATACCACATGAATACGTACAGGTTGTGAAATATGAAAATCAGTAAGATGGTATTGGTTATCATTAGCCAGTGGTCTTAGCACACAAGCATTATAACTATTGTCATTTTTTGTGGGAATAATAAAAAAGGTGGATTTTAGGAGGATTTTAAAAGAGGATTATTAGGTAGCTTGCTGATGTTTATGTAGAATTCTTTCCAAATATGTGTGGTGCTGTGGGTGAAAGCTTGAAGGTTCTTATTTGAAAATGTAACAAATAGACCATGGATGTTGACATCAAGGGTTGAACAGGGAGGAGTTATCTTGATAATGAATGATGTAGGATAGAAAAGATGGTCAGAAATGACTGTGAAAGACAGGTAAATTATGTTTAATGCAAGAGACGAGAGAGACATACACACACACATACACACACGAACACTTCAGAATAAAGACTTAGAATCAGAGAAAGTTAGGGTTGGAAGTGACCTCAAGAGGTCATCTAGTCCAATCCCCTGCTCAAAGCAGGCTTGAACTGTCTCGAGGCTGGTCCAGTCATTGGCCTACTCACGTATAAAGGGCATTCTGCCCACCTGACTCGCCTGCCATACCTTTGATGTAACTTAGAAGTAGTTTTTTCTAGGCAGGAGGCTGCTCATTTAATACCCCGATGCCGAGGGTGTAATACATGGCTCTGTCCCATCCCTACACTGTGTCCCAATCCTCGCAGATGGCATTACTATATGGCTCTGGCCCCACACTGGGCCTCACTATATTCCAAACTAACATTCAGACCCCACTCTGGATCCCTCCTACTCAGGCAGCCTAACCTCTGCCATCATCCGGAGCTGCAAACCCCACTAAGCCCCTTTTCCTCTCAGCAGTGGCTTCACAGGCCCTGGCCTTGCTTCAGCTCGGTTGGGACTCCAGCTGGTTGGCTCTGGCCATCCCTCACAGTGAGCACTCTGGCCCTTTGACCCTCATGGACTTGGCCCCTGCATTGGCCAGTCAAGGTTCCCTGGGTAGGTTCTTGGCAGCTAGCCCTCGCTCTCATATAGGTCCTACTTCTGGGCTCATGGACCACATAGTTACTCTGGATGCCTCCTGGACCCACTGTTCTGCCCTCACTGGGCTCACTCTCTCTCTCTACGCCTTACTGGGCCTCTACTCTGGCCAACCTATGCTCAATCCTTCAGGCCCCCCATGGACCTTAGCCTTCACAGCTTCCAGCTCACACAACACCCCCTCACTGGAACTTCTGCACTTACGTTTCTTGGGCCTCACGCCCCACTCCATGAGCTTTGGACTTGTGCTTTTCTGTCAGGGTGTGCTTCCCTAGCCTTGCCACTCTACTGGATCACCCACAAGACAGCAGGGGCAGTGGCTTTCTGGCGCCTCATACTCGCCTTTCACTAGGGAGGCATATATATGTCTGGAGATTGCCCTGCCATAGGCAGCCTCACCACACCATGCAAATCCAGCAGGGTGTAGTTTTAGGTCATTATCCAGGTTCAGGAACCTCCTCTATCCCCATAGTTCTTACTTTTGACCCCCAGGTGTCCTTGGAGCAGCAGATCTCTGGCCAGGAGATGTTCACCCCTCAGCTTCCGAGTTGCAACTGCCAGGTTCTGCTTTCAGGGCCTGTCTTATCTCTGACTGCTTGGCCCTACACCAGTCAGGCAGCCTCCTGGGTGCTATGTGATGCTCCTGACTGGGTCTGTTCCCACCTGCAGGCTGATCTGCAACCTGCTCACACCCTTAAAATGGTAGGCACAACCTGTGCCCTGCCACACACAACCATTCCCAACTAGATCATCCCAGCCAAATCTTTGACTAGCCAGGTCTTGGAAAACTCCAAGGATGGAGCTTCTACCACCTCTCTGGGTAGTACCTGAACTGACAGCTTTTCTTTTACTAGGTCATGACCCAGGCCCATCAGCCACAGGAGAAGCCTCTATGTATATAGTCTCTCTATACAGAATTTTATGTATATCAGAGATATAAGGAAGATTTAAAAACAGTTAAAAACTCAAACTACAATAGTACCATATGATCAAGTTTAGAAAATGAAATTTGCCTTTCTCCCCTTACAGAATGCAAGTGAGCAAAAAACAGAAATGGAAAAAATAAAGCACAAAATAGCAGAAGAAGCTGCAGAAATTGAAGAAAGGAAAAGACAAATTGATGACGAACTAAAACAGGTTCAGGTGAGAACTGATAAAAAATATAAAGAGATAAGCCTTGTTTAACTTGGACTGCAATGCTACTCTGCAAGATGACTCTAGAAAACTCACTAGAGCATTTCATATTTATTTTCTCTCAAATTTATATGCAAAAATGTGCTCAGGTTATTCTAAGGGCCAGCCTTGCCCTCTCAGTTTGCAATTTGGGATTCAAGCTGATTCATTTTCTTTTTGCTTTCTGTAAAATAATGATTTCTCAGGCAAACCACACACTTTCAGTTGCTACCCTCATGCTGACTCCTTGAAATGGGTCTGGAATAGGTGTTATTAATTGGAGCTTAGTACAAGAATTCTGTGGAAGTGCAAAAGTGTTTGTTTTTTTCCAAAATACATATCAAATGTATTTGACATGTAGGGCATTTTTACATGTGTTGTAGGATGTGGTGCCAAGTGCTTGAATTAGCAAGCTGCACTAATTAAAAAGCATCTGCACATCATATGTATCAGCATCTCTGTGCTGAAAAATGATGTTCAAGTGATTTGAACTAAAGCTTATCAAATGTTTTATATCGAAGTTCTTCGCTACCATTTTATCAGCATGGAGACACACAGGGTTGCTGAGACATGTAATGTGAAAGGCTGCCATAGTGCATCAATTTCTGTGCTATGACGTGATGGATTTCCAGCACATTGGAACAGGCTCTGTGTACGTGGATAGGAGCCCATAGTTTCCCACCTTGTTCCTCCTCTCCTCCTGACGGTAACAATCTATATACAGCAAAAGCTCTGTTACCCAGCACTCCTGGGGATTGTGGGGTGCCAGACAACAAAATATGCCTGGTTACACGAGAGGCCCAAACAGGTGTCTTTGCCTGTTTGGGCTGCTGCCTCTCCCGCCACATCCGGTGAGCCACTGCCCCTCCCTGGTGTTAGTGTGCCAGGGGACAGGGAGGAGGGCCCCATGCAGGCTGCTTTTCCCTGCCCCATGGGGGCTCGGTGGAACTGGAAGTGCCATGGTGGGCACTTCTGGTTTTGCTTTTGCCGTGTTGACTGGTGTGCTGCTTAATGGAGTATGGGAGATATTTTCTTTGGGTAAATCTCTTCAGTTTGAATCGACACTCTTATGTAGCCATTTTAGAACTAATACAAAGGAGAATACTTCTAGGAGTAAAATTCTAAGAATTAAATTATTTTATTATATGAAATAATATCTGAGATTTAATTGTGCTGGTAAAGTACAACCCTGCATTAGCTGCGGAACAGAACTGCAGGTTCAGTCCCTTTCCATGCACCTGCTTCATAGGAAGGATTTGCAAGCATTATAATCCTTTGATATGATAATTTACTTTGGCATCCTCACTCTATTTGTGGGGCTACAGTTTTGACTAGCGTTTATCATCTGGCTCACTTAGACATGAAGAGATGCCTTTTTGTGGCACATGAGCCTGAAGCAGTGGTACCTTTCTGTAGTGGTGGCCAACATTTTGCCAGAACTTAAGCCCTGCATTCAGTGCATCTGTGGTCCCCATCCCCAGAGGTGTACCTTGTGGAGTTTGCACCCTGAGGGTCTAGAATGGAGGTAGGGAACCATGAACTGCTGCTTGTGTGGAGCCTAGTAGGGGCAAGACACTGCTGTGAGAGGAGGTGTCACTGCCAAGAGCAGGTTAACTTTTCCAGGTCCCACAAGTGCTACAGTTTTATATAGTGAATGAAGATCCAAAGCCCTTAATTTGGCAGCAGCTGCAAGGCCAGAGAAGGGTTAACCTGACTCTTGGCAGTGACACCTGCCACTTCCTCTTGCAGCAGCTTCCTGCCTCTGCTTTACTGCACTGGGTAGTAGGCTCAAGCCCCTTGGCTTCTCTTTCAGTGCCTCTCTTTACTGAGCTCCCAAGTCTCACGTATCACACAGCTGCCTGTACCATTTGTGGCTTACATGGTGTATGAATTTATATAGTACCATAATTTCTTGTATACCATGCACACCTTTTCCAACTATTAGCTGCTGCTAATTGGGATGCACATGTTAAGCAAGGACATATGGTAATGACAGCTTCTTCAGCAGTGCTTCTACTGGAGCAAAGAAAGGTCTACTCCACCAGAAGCTTGAGGGGGTCCCTTAGCATGTTCCTTTCCTCCCCTGTTCTCACATTTCACTTTATTAAATGCATACTCTTAAGTTGCTGCTGGGTCAGACTCTGCTGCTGAAAACATTGCTGCTTATGGAAAAATTGTCCAATGCTAGCTAGCAACTGAGGGGTTAATGGAGTAGCCACAAGCATTTACCTCCTACTGCAGCTGCCTGTGTTTATTCTGCTGGCAGGAAAAATGTTGTTTTCTTTACTCTGCCTTCTGAAAATAGGACCTGTGTTTTATCCAGGGGGACATGGTGTATGAGTAAATATGGCACTTATTTGTTATGCATTCTTTATCTAATTATCTATATTATTTATAAAACTGAGGAGCATAAAAAGAAAAGAATAGCAACATTATAACATAGAATCATTGAATCATAGAAAATTAGGGCTGGAAGGGACCTCACTCTCTAGTCCAACCCCCTGCTCAAATCAGGACCATCCCCAACTAGATCATCCCACCCAAGGCTTTGTCTAGCCAGGTCTTAAAAACCTCCAAGGATGGAGATTCCACAACTTCTCTGGGTAAGCTGTTCCAGTGCTTATCTACCCTCCTAGTGAGAGAGTTTTTCCTAATATCTAACCTAAACTTCCCTTACTGCAACTTGAGCCCAGTGCTCCTTGTTCTGTTTTGTGCCACCACTGAGAAAAGTCTAGCTCCATCCTCTTTGGAACCCTGCTTCAGGTAGTTGAAGGCTGCTATTAAATCCCCCCCCAGTCTTCTTTTCTCCAGGCTAAATGAGCCCCGTTTCCTCAGTCTCTCCTCAAAAATCATGTGTCCCAGTCCCCCCAACTATTTTTGTTGTGCTCAGCTGATCTCTCTCCAATTTGTCTACAGCAGGGGTAGGGAACCCCTGGCATGCGTGCCGGCGGAGCATGGCACATGAAAGCATTTTGCTTGACTCGCATCTTGGGGAAGGGGACAGTGCTGTGCTACCACAACAAGGATCGGGTCCCTATAGCTCCCCTGCCATCTGCCCCTGGCATGCCAATATCTTACAAGTTGAAGTTGTGGGTGTTTTTTGAGCTCTGCCCAGAAATGTTGCTGACCCCTGGTCTACACCTTTTCTGTAGTGGAGGGCCCAAAACTGAACACAGTACTCCAGATGTAGCCTCACCAGTGCTGAATAGACGGGAATAATCACTTCCCTTGACCTGCTTGCAGTCCTTCTGCTAATCCAGGCCAGTATGCCTTTAGCCTTCTCAACAAGGGCACACTGTTGGCTCTTACTCCATATGTCCATTGTAATCCCTAGGTCATTTTCTGTAGAGTTGCTGCTTAACAAGTCAGCCCCCAGCCTGTACTGGGACACAGGATTTTTTTTTCCTAAGTGCAGGACTTTGCACATGTCTTTATTGAACTTTGTGAGTTTTCTTTTGGTCTAATCCTTCAATTTGTCTAGGTCTTTTTGAATTCTAGCCCTATCCTCCAGTGTATCTACTATTCCCCCCAGCTTGCTGATTGTGTACTCCATCCCATCTTCCAGGTCATTATACATGTTGTATAACTTCCATATCAATTCTTTTGGTTGGTAAATGCTTTCTGGTTAGCTTTTATAAAATTCCTTTTGCACAAGTGAATACAAGTTAAAGATCATTAGCTATAATGAAGTAGATAAAAAGGTGAAACACAAGGGAAAATTCTTTAAAAACAGAGGACAAAAATGTTCCATTTTCTGCAGCGGATATAACAATTATGTTTTTGGGTGGGTTTTTTTTGATAGCCGCTGGTAAACGAAGCTAAATTAGCAGTTGGAAATATAAAGCCTGAGTCTTTGTCAGAAATCCGGTCACTACGAGTACCCCCAGATATAATCAGAGACATACTAGAGGGTGTTTTACGACTAATGGGAATTTTTGACACATCATGGGTAAGCATGAAGAGGTAAGTTAAAATTTTTATTTAGTATGTTAATACAGTAATCTATAATGACAGATATTTCCTATTGCATTTTTGCAAAAGGTTCACATCATGGGAATGGGCAAACCAGAACAGACCCTCGTGTAACTTGCACCAGTTTTGTAAACCAATGAGAATTACACACTGCTCAAGAAAGGACAAGTGTGTCATTATCCAGAGGTAGCCATTTGCTTTTAGCAAATGATTACCCTGGGATAAATGGAAATACTTTACACCTACACTGATACAACTTACACTGGTGGAGTTTTACCTCTGAAACTTTATGGAATAATTCTATGGCAGATTGAGTTAAACCAGATTGGGCAAAGCTACTCTAGTTTAGAAGCTTGTCATGTATTTGCTACATTTTTACATTGGTGTAATACTGTAACACTAGTGTACATGCATCTTCTGTCCATTTCCACAATTTCTAATGCTGTTGAATGAAAACGGTTCCATTCTTAATAAAAAAAGGTAAGATATTTCTAGTTATGGATAGAACTGGTAAGTATCCAGCAAAGTACTCTTTAAATTATCCTAGTATCATAGGGGGTCTTTTAACTTTGTTACCAATGCTTCTTTATTCAGTTTAATACTATTACTATTTATAGTTTCCTTGCCAAAAGAGGAGTGAGAGAAGATATTGCAACCTTTGATGCCCGTTACATTCCAAAGGAAATAAGAGAGAGTGTAGAAGAGCTCCTATCCAAAAACAAAGCATCTTTTGATCCAAAGGTAACACGCGTATTGTATTATATTAAAAAAAAAAGACTAGATTCTTCAGTGTACCAGATTTGTAAGTAGCATACTTTGTGCTTTATAAATAGCTCCAAGTTGTTGTATTGGTGATGGGAAATAGTAGAAGATTTTCCTTTTACAGGGGAACTCCTTGCCAACAGAAAGAGAGAGAAAATTTGCCAGTGGTGGCTTTGTTGTTTTTTTTCCTTGGGTCATTAGTATAAGGGATTTTGTTTCAAAGTGGGGCAGGGATGGGTGAGAAATGATGTTATGGGGTAGTGAAGAATTCAGAGACCTTATGTTAGGGCAGTCTCAAGGTTGCAAAGCCACACAGCTCTGGCCTATGGAACTATAACAAACTGCTTCTGCTGGTCCCGCTGAAGTCAAACTCTTCCCTCTAGTTTTAATTAACAAAAGGGACTGATGTTAAATCATTGAACAATGATCAAGCCAGCATTAATTTTATAAAGGAATTCTGTAACCCTAGTTCCTTCTTTTCTAAAAGGAAGAAGTCCCTGCTTTTGTAAAGAAAAGAAGTGTAGTGCTGTTTACTCTGCACTCACATAGAACTCCTTGACTTCAGTGGGGCTCCACACCCACTCTGTTCTTAGCGCAGAATAAGAGCCTAAGATATAATCTCTTCTTATAACAATTTTAGATCTTTTATTTGAAAGACAAGTTTCTGAGTCAGATGGCCAATATTGGTAGTCTCCAATATAGTATAGCGTACCTGCGTTTGTGTGTAACATTTAATAAGGACCTTTTAAAAATACTGTCTATTATATTTTCAGAATGCTAAACGAGCCAGTGCTGCAGCTGCTCCATTAGCAGCCTGGGTTAAGGCCAATGTCCAGTATTCCTATGTCTTGGAACGAATTCAACCTCTGGAAAAAGAACAGGCAGGATTGCAGGCGTGAGTAAGATGCGCTTTACCTTGCAGTTTTTCAGAATTCCAAAAATATCCATAGTGTTACTGTTTTTGTAAAGTGGCACTATACAGTGATAGTACATGATTGACAAACTTGGTTAAAGGCCTGTTCTCATTTAGTGGCAAAGCGAACACTATTGTTGTATAAACTAGAAGTGCAGAAACAAAATGCAGAAAATTAATTTTAAAAAGCTGAATACAGGCTGAATTCATGGCTGACAGTCTAAGGACAAAAAGAAGAATATTTTCAATATATTAAGAACATAAGATATCTTAGAAATCATATGGATGAAATAAAAGAGATATTAAAATGGTTTAAAAGGAGGCAAAAAAATACATACATGATGAATAAATATTTCTGCCTGTGTAAAGAATTGGGATCAGGTACTTTGCAGTACTTCTGAGTTAGGCAAAATAATTGAAAGACAATACAGAATTCAGTTGATGCGGACTAAAGGTTAGATATTTAATTAATTTAAGTTAGCATGGTTTTATGGAAAGTAGACCTTGTTCCAGCTGGTCCTTTGACAGCTTCCAGACTGTCCCTCTGCTGCCTCCTATTTGATTCCAAGATGAGAGGCTTTCCCCGCATGTTAAATGGCAGAAAAAAATTCAACTTGAATCAACTTGACATTGTTAACTTATATGTCCTGAGAATTGAGGAAACCTTGTATCTTTGGGCATTGAGGTCCCAAATACTGCCTCCTAGTACCAAGCTGTTGTTCTTTTCTATTTTCTTCTTTTTATTAGGCATGGATCTGCATATACTGTTCTAATCAAACAATTGATTATCTTTTAGGAACCTAAAGAAAACTGAAGACAGAAAACAAAAACTGGAAGATCTGCTTAGCTCTGTTGGTCAGAAAGTATCAGAACTGAAAGATAAGTATGTTGGTTTGCCTCCATGTATCTTTAGAATATTTTTATAATAATTTTATTTATTGATTTTTTTATTTGGATACTTTCCTAGAAGGGGCTTAAAATATATAGTTGGGCTGCTTAAGCTAGTATTCTTGAAATGCATGGAGATATTTCCCTAAGACTCAGGAAAAGTTCATATAGAAGCTGTTTGTCATCCTTTGTATAAAAAACAGATAGTTATCTTTATTTCAGTTTTAATGTTTGATCCACTTTTCTGAGAGCTAATTAATATACCTCTTTCTATTTTGTAGCATCACATCAAGTACTTATATATCATAGTGGCATAAAAATGTTAGTAATTGTTTTACAGATTCCAAAGTAGAACAACAGAAGCAGCCACACTTGAAGCAGAACTAGCTAAAGCACAAAAAACACTAAAAGCTGCAGAAGTACTAATTAATCAGCTTGACAGGGAGCACAAGAGATGGAACATACAGGTTTGTTGAAACTTTAAAAAAATACATATGCCATTAATTCGTACTTTATGCAATGAAACCTATCTAAGATAGAGCCTATAAAAGCTGGAAACCTGCTCAAACTGGAAAATGTTTATAGTCCCAACCTGCCTCATGGGGAATCATGTATAGTTAGTTGGTATAAGCTGGAAAAAAAAGAGGTGTAACTGAATACTTAAGCATCAGCACCTGTGCTCTGGCTGTAGCACGTTGGCTGGCAGCATAGCTGCTGCTATTTTTGTATATCCCTGAGGATTGCCACCTGGGTCTGGTGTCCTGGTCACCCCCGTGTTACACCACTGGGGGAAATTTTCTAATGCAGAAATGGAAATAGCAGACCCCTATAAAATGGAAACCTGTCTCAGACCTAACTTGTTTCTAATCCTCTACAATCCTGTCATAGACAGGTTTTATGGTATCCTTTTCCTAAATGCAACTGTTTAGTTTGCTGTATTTTGCCTTGTGTATGGAGTACAGGTTAAAGGGCACTCCACTGCAGCTCCTAAATGCCACTTAATTTTCCATTTCACAATTTTAACTTTCTTTAAAAATTATTTTGCAGCTTTCTTCTGTTTTTTATTAGGATGTTTTATTTTAAGTGATAGATGTGGTATGTGCATAATGTTAATTGCTTCATGGGATAAATTATAATTTCCTTGATGTGGAACTGGTAATACTGTTAAATCACAGCAGTAATGTGACAGTTGCTATGGCCAAGCTTTAACAAGTTTGGGTGCTTGACCTGAAACTTCGAAGGTAACAGACCATTGTGAACACTGAGGACCCATCTTCTCAGAAGGGGTGCCCATGAAGTTTTTTTACATTGGGAAATCAAAAAGTCACCACAAATTGCATTGCTCTATGAAGTTTAAACTTATAAGTGTTTAATTCAGCCTGTAGTGATGACTGGGTACACTTTAGAAAACAGTATTTTCTTTCTGTGTTTCTGCAAATTCTCATTGAAAGGATTTCATCCCTATAGAATCTATCTGTAATCGTTTGTGGGACATGAAACTATAAAATCTATCACTGGTTCGACTCTTGGTGTTGTTTATTCTGTAGCTGGGGCCAATTTCATTCTTGGGCAAAAAAAAATTCTATTCAGCTCCCTTAGAAATCAGTAGAAAGACACTGATGACTTTAATGAAAATTGGATGTGTCTGAAACCCAAGATTCAACCTGCCTGGGTTGAAAGAATGAAACTTCTCTTTGTCAGCTTGTTTTTTTTTTTTTAACGTAGCAGCTCTTTGAAACTCTTGATATCTTAAGACTATTACAATATTTTAAAGCAGAGATTGTGTAGTGATTAGAATAGATTCTGTATTCAGAGGTACCAGATAAGTGTGTTTCATCAGATGGCTCAAATATTTATGACTATAATATGCATGCAACATTTGCTGGACTCTGTATTGTAGGTAGAAAAGGTAGCACTGTTCATTGATATGGTTGTCTGACACTCCGGACTATAGCACCTTGTTTTCAATTTCTTATACCTGTCAGACTTTAACCATTCATTACATATATTGTAGCAGATACATTTTCTGAAGACTTTGTCCACACTGAGCTTGCTGCAACCCAGAACTAGAAGGACTCCCTGTTGTTACAGGTCTGGGCTGTTGTGGGCCATACTAGCTCTAGTTCTGAGCATGTGACATGAGAGGCAGAGTGTCTCTCTCTTGTGTTGTTAATACCCCAGTGGTTGGACAATCAATGTGGTGGACGAAACCGCTTGATTTGAATACTTGTGGGACAAAAGCTGCATCTTTACATTGGGGTGGGAGAAAAAGATTTAAAGAAGCTGGAGAAGCTGGAGCTTGAGGCTGTACTTGTGGGGAGAGGAAAACTGACATTGGGATATGAACTGAGGATGAGACTGGGATTGTTATCTAGCTATTGGAAAAAGCAAGTGAACATGTATTTAAGGATTGTGTCTCAGGGTGCTGAGTTAAGGCTGCTTTTCATAGCTTTTGAGTGTTTTCTTTTGGATCCTTAAGATTCTTTTAATATAGCTTATTTTTTGTAATACGGACATATGCTACAAACTTTTTTTAGGTTGCAGAGATAACTGATGAACTAAGTACTCTACCTAAAAGAGCTCAGTTGGCTGCTGCTTTTATTACCTATCTTTCTGCTGCTCCAGAGGATCAGCGAAAAGCCAGCTTGGATGAATGGACAAAGTCAGCTCGTCTTGAAAGTAAATATTTTATTTTCATTAAAAACAAAGCTGTGCCAAAAAGTGAGAGAGACTAGTAATTGTGCTATGCCTTTTTGTTTATACACTTTGGAAAATAATAGCACACATAAATGATCAATAGAATTATTGTTATTATGGGGAGGTACAACTTGGTCAGTGGCCTTACTGAATATAGTATTTCCAGAGAGGAAAGTGACAGAATTAATTCTTGTCTGGGGATATGTCTTCCAAAATGCTCATATTGCGTGAATATGGAAACCTTATAACTTTTCATGTAAGGTGTGTGGAGAAAGCAAAGTTGTAAATGGTGAATCATCTCACCTGGAATACTGTTACCTTGCCCATGCCCAAGGACAAACAATGTTTTAAGTTAAACTGTTTTTGTCCTAGCATTCTCATAAGTTTCCTTTAATACCAGATAATAAATAGCAAGAACTGCAAACTATATAATAGGTCTAAAAGAAAGTGACAGTACTGTATTGTATCGGGCAGGAGCTTTTATAAGTTCAAAGCAGGGACTTGCAAAATAAACAAATGTCATCAAAGGTATGTTGTATATATTTAATAATTGAAACTTTACTTTGACAGAATTTGATTTAAGGCGGTTCCTATGTACAGAGAGTGAAGAACTAATTTGGAAGAGTGAGGGTTTGCCCTCAGATGATCTTTCCATAGAAAACGCTCTTGTGATTTTGCAGGTAAATAGTTCTTATATTTGTTGTTTCTTTTCTGAGGTACATTTCCTTTGTAGAATTCTATTCAAGGCACAACCATTATAGAGATAAATATTTGTGATCTGTTTATATGTACAACTTTCAGTTGTCTAAAACGAAAAAAACAAAACAGTCACAGAATAGATGCATTTTACTTCTTGGGTTTTTTTCATTTTTTATCTGGAAATTCAAAAAGAAAGGTCCTCTGTCAATCAGTTAAGGCTCAACATGTGAGTTACCCCTTGCAGTGATGATAAACTTGTGACAATCTGATAATGCATTTTTTTTTTTCAGAGTCAGATTTGTCCATTTTTGATAGATCCTTCTTCCAGAGCTACAGAATGGTTGAAGACTCATTTGAAAGAATTGCGTTTGGAAGTTATTAATCAGCAGGTCAAGTATACTTTTATTTTTAACTCTTGGAGTTTTTCTGCCCCCAGACAGGCAGAATTTGAATTGAAAGCATGCTGGCATTCACAAATGACAGAGCCAGATTTCTACGATCAGAAAAGTTTTCACAAAGTTCTGGTAGGAAATAGCTAAAACTACTGAGAAGCCCTTTGACTATATATTTAGCACCCAAATTGTGAAAAAAATTAGCAGAACCAATTCACATTTTAATTTTCTTTTAAGATTAAAATTTTTTTTTTCATATTTGGTCTTATGTTTGATTTTTAAAAAATCCATTGTATTTATAAATGTATAGAGATGATTTGTAGACTGAAGTAGCAGGGAAATCAGATTATTTAAAATTAAAGAGCCATATATTTTGGTCCTTTTAAACTTTTGTGCTATTTCCACCCAGCAGGATTTCATGCCTTATTTATTTATTTATTTATAATAAAGATAAAGTATATTTGAGCCCACAGCAACAAATTTTTATGGAAGTGGTCTCCAGACTTTCTTTATGAATTTGTGTGTTGCTTACTTGAGTTTTCCAGCGTCCTATCATTTGCCAATTAACGTTTGAAAGCTAGTTTAGAATTAAAGAGATTATTGGTTATTGCTATGAAGAACTACACCCTCAAGAAAATCTACTGAAGAACTTCTTGGTGGGAGAGAAAACTGATTCAGAAACCTGCTGAAGCCTTGTTACACGGGGAGAAAGACAGACTCTATTTGATAGCAGTTTCCACATCTTATCTTTACAGTTTGTCTATAGCCCAAATTTGCAAAGGTGATCTGTGGAATTCAAATCAGATTTTCACAGGTACTATACTTATAATTCTGAGAAATTCAAACCTAAATGCTTGTCTTCTACCACAACTGTAGACGATTATCGGTCTTTGTTATTCTAATGTTCTGGGTTGCACAGAAAAAAGTTCACAAACAAGAAAGGTCTGTTTCTTATGTATTCCCAAATACCTCTGCAGCATTGTCTCTCTGTCTCTTTGTTCTCCCCTAGTAATGTTTCCTGGTGGTAGAGAGGTATTAAAACATGGTAGAAGAGACTTTTTATATTCTTTGTTCCAATTCGCTGGGTCTCAGGTATATCAATTTCATTGATTTAGATTGTTCAGTGACTTGCTTTCAGGGGACACTGCTCTTACTCTTTGAATATATAGTGATAGCTTAGTTAAATACAGCAGTTACGATTAACTCGCAGACTTCACCCAAAGAATTGTGTACAGTATTGCACATGTAATGAAAAAGCTCAGGTAGTCTGTTAATACTCAAAAATCCTATTCCTGTTCACAGTTAAAATCCTCACACAGCATTTAATTGTTCTGTCTATGCCTAATGCATTATTATTATTATTATTAAGAAACTAAATAAATCATCGGACCTTTTATTTATACAGGATACAAACATCATTACTGTTCTTGAGCTAGCAGTGAGATTTGGGAAAACACTCATTATACAGGAGATGGATGGAGTAGAACCTGTTCTTTATCCACTGTTAAGAAAAGATCTTGTTGCTCAAGGTAAATGTCTGTCATATTAGAGAGTCAGTTAATTCAGCAGCTAATATGTAGAATCTGATTTTTAAACCAACTGCTTTCAGAGACATGAACACTGGTTAGGATTTGCTTTTTTTGGCTGTCATTTCCCTAGCAACATGATGTGTGAACTTCATTGGTGATTTTGTGATTGCTCATATGCGAGAAGGGATATTTAGAGTTTTGTTTAATAAGATGAAACAAGAAAGACTGATCAACCATTCACAAAGGTGAAGTTGATGCCTCACTAGTACTTCCAAGCACCTGTTTTGTGTGTAGGAATTCTGGCTCTTGTAGCGTTAAGAAATTAAGTGCTTTACTTTGGGCTCAGTGGTGTAGGTTGTAGCCATGTTGGTCTAAGGGCATAGGCAGACATGTTTTTTGGGTGAATCTGATGTCTTTTATTAGGCCAACTCATAGTTGAAAAAAACCTTAAGGTTGGAACCAGTTTGATTAGTATTGTACTTTCATTCATTTGAAGGCACAGAGACTTTACAACAATTTGGGAATGGAGGGGAAAAGTTGCTTATCAGCAGGTGCTGGGAAGCAAGATTAACTAATCAATGCAATAAAGCATGGTATATTCAAGAGCTCATGTGTTGTTAAAAGTCCTTTAAGTCATTAAAGAAATGTTGATATGTCTAAGTCCAGAGCTTCAGCTAAGTTGGGATATTACTTATAGCTGGCCACAGTTGCCTGCATGGACATGGCTGCCTGTTTATAACCAGCTTATAAGTATCTCTGTTAGTGCTCAGCAGTATCATCAACATGATAGATGCTTCCCTATCTAGCTGTAGGCTTCTGAGTCATGGTTCTTAGTTCCTGGTGTCCTGCCAGTTTGTTTCTAATTTTCTGCTCTCTGGGTTCTGCTTGTTGGCTTCCTAGTTTCATCCTTTTCCTGTCTCCTGATCCCTTTGCTCCACATTTGCCAGCTCTTCACCCTCCAATCCCTCCGCTCGTTCTTCACTCCAGTCCACACCCTTGTCTTCTCATAGTCATCTCCTGGCTCATGGCTTTAGTTTGGAAATAGCCCAAGTCCTGATCCCTTTCACAATATAGCCGCCTGCTCAGATCCCTTTGCCTAATGATTCACATCTGGATCTATGCTTCCTGATCCTGATACCTCATGGCTCTACCCAGAGTGACTGTCTGTGTCTTGGTCCATTACGGACCTTGGTCTTTTGACTGCCTGCTCCTGATTCCCTTGACTCTGCTCTGGACCCTGTCTGTTCCTGACCCTCCTGGACTGTGAACTTTTAGAGATGAGCCCTGACTGTCTATGTCTGGTTTAACCCCCAACACTCAGTGGCCCGGCTTCAACAGGAGCTTGCACCCAAATTACTCTGTATCTTGGTGGTTAGACTTCTTTCCTGGGAATTCTCTTTTCAGATTGAGGAACCCAGGTATCTCATCTCATTTCCTGGCTGAGGGCTCTAACTACTAGATATTTATACCACCAGCGCCAGTAAGTTAGCAGCCTACCTTCAGAAACAGAATAACTTGTGGATCACAAGTGAATGAAGGTTTATAGTGTGGCTTGAGTCAGAATTCTTCACAAAGTTTGTAACATAGCAAAAACTGAAGCACTGTTTTATTATAAGGAGAGGCATGCATTCAAAACCCTGTGGCTAGAGCAGGGGTAGGCAAAATATGGCTCACGGGCCTGATCCAGCCCACCAGACACTTTCATCTGGCCTGTGGTGCCTGCCCCCCCCAGTGAATTGTGCCCCACCCAGCCCTTCCCCCCATGAGGTTGGGAGCAAGGTGCCCACGTGGACAGCCACCAAACATACCCTATTGGGCCTCGCTCCCACCCTTCTGGATGGAAGGACTCTGCCCAGCCAGCAGTTCCGGGTGGGGCTCCTGCTGCACCTGGAACCTGCTTGCTCAGGGCAGCAGGTAGGGCAGTGGCGGGGTGGTGGGGAGGGTAGAGTTGCAGCTGGGTGGAAGCAGGAGTGCAGCATGGAGCCTGTGTCTAGAGGGCCAGTGGGAGTGAGGAGCTCAGATGGGCAGGATGAGGGTAGGGGGTGTAAGGACCCCAAACACACTCCCCCCCATGATGTGCAGCCCCTGCTGTTTGCAGCAGCAGCAGGCGGGGAGGTCAGGAAGCTTATGCCTAGCACAGGTGCCTGGAGGGGGGGCGCTCTGGCCAGCGCTGCACAGGGAGAGGGAGTGTGCTCCAGCCTGCCCTATTGCCAGGGCTCTGTGCTGTGCACCTGCAGCTCCAGCACTCACAGCGGGGGAAGCCTCACACTGGAGCCTGCTGCTTCCCCCACTCCCTGCTATGCAGGCCCCCTCACTCAGCCAGGAGTGGAGGGAGCCCTGCCCCCTGCTTTCCCCCTGAGTCCAGCACAGGGCTTCCCCCCTGCAAGTGCAGAGTTGCAGCTGCACAGCGCAGAGCCCCTGCAATAGAAACGGCCAGGGCTGTGCTGGGACTGAGGAGCACCATCCCACGCAGCCTGCCTGTCTGCTTCTATCGCAGGAGCTCTGTGCCACGTGCGTGCAGCTCCATACTCACAGTGGGGAAGCCCCGCTCCGGACTCCGTGGGGAAGCAGTGGGCAGGGCTCCCTCCATTCCTGGCAGAGTGCAGGGACCTGTGCCGCAGGGAGTGCGGGAGATGGCAGCCTCCAGTGCAAGGCATCCCCTGCAGGTGAGTGCTGGAGCTGCACCCCACACCTTCCCTTACACCTCACACACCCACACCCTGCCCCCACAACCCACATTGACATATATGTATGCCCCCTACCCAGCCACACCCTCTCACAACCCACCCCACACACACGCACAATATAAAAGAGTGACACTTTTATTTTTGAGTTATTATGCAATACCTTTTATATACAGTACACAATCACAAGTCATGATAAATATTTTTTAAATAAGATTAAAATATAGTAGGTGTTTTACTTCTAGTGTATGATTTGGTTTTTTTCTGGTTCTAAGATGGCAACCTCCTCTCCCAGAGGGAGTATTTGGGGGTGGGGGGCTGGAGGGAGCAAGGGGAGAGACTTCTGGTGGCAAAGGTCAGGGGCTAGGGGGCAGGACTTCTGGTCCCAATGTGGTGACCAGGGGTGGGGGAACTGTCAAGGGGCAGGGCTACCTATATGGCCCCTAGCAGGACACCAAAACTTGTTAAGTGGCCCTCTCCCCAAAATAATTGCCAGGCAGGCTCAGTATCAGACTGTGACTCCCAGCTCGTGCCTTGCCCTGGGCCCTCATGAGACTGCTTTTTGTTTTTTTTCTTTGTGTGGGAAGTTGAAGGGTTTGTCATGCGTACGATTGGATAGAGCAGGGTAGGAATCATTTGTTTATAGAGGGCTTTGGTCTGCATAATGGCATGTTAGGCATGACATGTAATACAATGAAGGTGCCTGTCATAGTGTGGTGTTATGAATGTAATGACATGGTGCTCTTGGTTTGATGGCAATTTGTTTGTCTTTGCTTTGTATATTGGACCTGGATGCTGAAGGGGCCAACTTTTTGTACCCCGAACTCATGAATAAAGTAGTTAAGAAGTCAAAGTCCTTCCGTCTTTCCATCTTTCCGTCCTTCCTTCTCTTTCTGTTGGAGGCAGAGGAGGGAGACCAGAGCACTGTGGCAAAATGGATGGTCTAAATAACATTTCAGACATTCAGGTGAACTCATGATAGGTACCCACCACAAGAAGTTTTGCATTTAAGGAGTAACATCTCTGAGGCTGGTTTGCCATTTTTATTGCATGCTAAATTGCTTGGTCATCTGCATGATACTATTTATCACACAATTAACGTGTTAATTGCTAGATTAATGTAACTTCTGCCAGGTGCACAAGACTAATTGGTCTCTAAGCATTTTAGGAGGCAGTTCTCAGCTGCACTGAGCACAACTTCAGCACAACTGAGTCAGATGTGAGAGGTAAACTGGTTCTCAACACAAGTTACTGGGGCCTCAGTGCTGCTTTAATTTATATCAGCTGGTCGAGGGTAGCTCCACTGCTTACATCCTGTCATCCCAGCTGACTTCTAAATACCTCCTCAGTGGACTGGATAAATATGAAGTGACAAAGTATCTGTCTTTACTGTGTTATGTATTTAGGACTGAATTTGAAGTTCCTTTTGCACTGCTGGATCATCTAATTGAGGCTTTAATCTGGGCTGTATCTCTGAGTATTATTATTATTTTAAATTCAATGCATTTTTTTTTTATTCTTTAGATATACCTTATTTACCCAGATCTAAGATGATTTTTGTAATTTCAGACCATTCCTCAATAATTAGATACTATACGTCAAAAATGTATAGATTTTGTTATATAATTTTCTGTGTATAGAATCTAATTATTTGGAGGGTCATCTTAAATTCATCTCTGTGACTGCTGCAGCAGGGAAAACAGTGGCAGAGGAGCAGGTGGTGGAGAAGTCAAGTGGCTTGATGCCTAGCCCTCACACCCCCTTAGCTTTTCCTCTGCATCACCTGCCCCCCCTAACTTGGCTCCCTGTGACACCTGTGCCTCTGTGGTGCCTACACCCCCTGGTGCCTTCTTCCATCTCTGCTTGTCTCCTCTGCTGCCTGCTTGCCTGCCCCCCTGGTGCCTTGGACCCCCAGCTGCTTTTTACTCCTTTCTTTTCACCCATCACCTACCACTGCTTACCCTTTGTCTTGACTCTGGCTCTGGCCCCACTCTGGCCTGGGTCACAGAGTACATCATTGCTCCAGGCCTCACCCAGCCAGGCAGGAGGTATTGTGGCAGTGACAGCTCCAGCCTTAGTGGAGCTGCCACCATCAGCTCATACAAGATGTAGGGATGGCAAAGGTAGTGAGGAGCAGGTGACGGGCATAGTGACTATGACTGACACAGATCCCAGGCTGGGGCTGGGGCTGGAGTTGAGCCACAGCAGCCGCCTGCCCCCACCTTGTACTTAAGCAGCTTTATTCTCCATGCTGAATAGAGAGGGGTGGTGGTGGTGGGGAACCTCATGTTTTTCACTTGAATAATTAAACCAGAATCCTCAGAGTCTTTCCACTATTTAGTACTCATGTACTTGCAGAGTACTACATTTACTATTTATTTCTAATAGGGAAAGGCAGTAGGTAAGGCATGATAGCACCTTAAAAATAAACAGGTTCAGAGAGGCATGAGCTTTCATAAACAGGAGCCTATTTTGTCAGATGCCGTCAGGGAGAGTTAAGCGCCTGAACAGGATTTTTGTCTTTCTGTTTTTTTTGAAAATATTTTATATTTATAGTTAATATTTTATGTTAAAACAATAAACATAGATACTGGTTCTTAAGCTGTTTCACACTGTAACAGACTTAGTATACTGTGTATTTACTTTAACAGGACCACGATATGCTGTACAAATAGGGGACAAAATGATTGATTATAATGAAGAATTTCGTCTGTTTCTTTCAACACGAAATCCAAACCCCTTAATTCCACCTGATGCAGCTTCTATTGTTACTGAAATTAATTTTACTACAACGAGAAGTGGTTTAAGAGGACAGGTAGGCATTCAACTTCTGACAATAAAATAGTAATAATTACCTTGAATATGGCCAGATTAATCTGATGCACCCTCACTTTTCAAATACAGACCTTGTCAGAGGCCTCTCATTAACAGAATATGTCTCTAAATGGTCATGGCCTGTGAAGGCTATTTGGTTATATTCCAGCACAAACAAATGGACACGCAACTTAAACAATGAAATCTTTATTGAAGTTAATTTTATAAGTCTTGTTTATTTGTTTATTACTCTGGAACTAAATTATAGTTTGGTGGGTATAAGAAACTTAATTCATCCTAAATCTACTGAAGTAATTAATTTTTTCCCCCCTTTGCTTCAACTGGCTCAGATAAAACTCTAAAATTACTATTTTCCTTCACAGCCACATTTATGGTGCAATTGAAATTTCAGAATTTTTATCCAATGGTTGCCTGTCCTAGTCGATCAGTACTTTTCATACCAGAATATCTTCTTTTGTAGACAAGGATGTCTTTAATGTCTTACTCCCACCAAGATGTACTGGGTCTTTGATTTAGGGGTAAAAAACAGATATAAGGGAATATTTAGAGTATGAGACGTTCAGGGGAAAGCTTTCACCAGTTTAAAATACTATTCATTGTGAAATTAATTTCAAACTAACAAAGATCTAGAATAAAGTGAAAATATTATTCTAAGGAAAAATAATAAAATTCAAATGTCAAGCTGCAGTGTGACTTACCTCTGTTTGAGAAAGGAAGATCACTGAGTAGAATTAGCAGGTAAAACAGCTCCCTTTTTAGGTGGAAATGACAAGAGATTTAGCATAAAGTTCTTGGACTATACTTAGTTGCCAGTATGTGTCACTGAATGTATTTATTGTAACCTTTCAGCCATTAGTACAAGGTATATACATTTAAAGACAGCAAAATTAGGTTTAAAAAATAAAGCAGAAATTCTAGATGTAAAATGCATGTTAAAATATTGACTAATAAATATTGCTAAAATTGGTGCTTGTAGGCTCTTGATGTTAGTATTCTTCACCCTCTCTTGAATATATTACTTTCTTTTTAGCTTTTAGCTTTAACTATCCAGCATGAAAAACCAGATTTGGAAGAACAGAAGACAAAACTACTGCAACATGAAGAGGATAAGAAGATACAATTAGCTAAACTTGAGGAATCCCTTTTGGAGGTACAATAAATATGTCCTGCACTTCTCAAATTAATAGAGTAGAGTTCATATTGCTATCTGGTTTAATGTAAGTTGTTAATTGATGATAGTAAAAAAAAAGAAGTTATTTAAAAATTTATATTCTGGTGAGATAAGGTAAAACAAAATTTTTAGCCCCATTGAGTTTCCGGAGAGGTGTGTTCAGGATATGTGTAATCTTAGGCCCAAATCCAGTTCTCCTTTAAATACCCATTCCCATTGCTGTTGGTGTTTTTGCATGTAAAAGTTGGATTGTATTTAAAAGAGGCAGACAAGGTTATTTGGGTGAATCTGATTTATTTTGTTAGACCAACTTAAAATGTTGGAAAACATTTTCTTAGCAAGCTTATGGGTTTAGAAACCCTTTGTCATGCTGAGGAAGCATCTGCAGTTGGTGTATGCTCTTCCTGGATGGTAAAATGTATAGATAGCAGTGAAATAGGTCTTAAACTATTAAAATGAATCCTCTTTTGGTATTCTACTATAAATTAGTTAGGACAAGGCCCAGAAAGGTGCTGTAGGTGCCAGCATCTTTGAGAAAATAAATCTCTGGTGCTACTAGGAGGATTCAAGGAAATGGAGCTAGTTGTGTTAGCTCCCCACACAGTGAAATGTAAGAGTTAGGTTTTTCTGACAGGTGACTTAAGAATGCCATATATGAATTCACACTCCTCTCTGGTACGTAGGTACCTGGCCAAGAGCTGTACATTAAGCTCCTCTATCCACTTGGAATCCAGAGCAGGTAGTCTTTTCTATGGATTGTCATCTAGCTGATCAGCAGTGACAGGGGTGGCCATCTTCTATACAATAGGGTTATAGTGTTAAAACAATCACCTAGGAAGTAGAAGATCTAAGGTATAAACCTTCCTCTCTTGGGGCAGGGCAAGGCCACATCTCCTACTTTTAGGGAAGTGTACTAATCTCCAGGCTTTTGAATTAGTTTGGATGGGACACTCTCTGTACCTTTTGTTGAAAGAGGGGAGTTAAGAAGCTCAAATATCAAGTATCAAGAGGTCAAAAGGAGAACAAGTAAGAGGGAACCTGAATTTGTATCCTAGTGATTAAGAGAATCCTGGGTTAGTTGCTGCTCTCAGAATTGTTCTTGAAGCTTATATTAGATAACTATTTTACTAAAAACAAAACAAAAACCAACAAAACCCTCTGGCAGCAGGGACTGGAACTAAGGACTCCCCCTTGCACAGGTATGACCTTCTTCACTGAGCTAAAGAGTCAGTTCCCCTCTTGCTTGCTTCCCCTCTGGTCTCAAGACTCCTGCATTCTTGACTGCCCAGAAGCCTACCTTCAGTAGGAGGGAGGAGGATGACATTATTGACCTGCTTCAGTCATGTTGGTTTGTGAGATTTTTAATGCATGCCATGCAACAATTAAATGCTATGGGCCCTTCAGTTGGGGCACTTCCCCCAGTGGTGTTCCTTCATTTTGTTTTCAATAGCTGTTGGATAAAATAGACGATACTTGTGGGAGCAGAAGTAAGAGATGGAGCTAAAGCCCATCCCTTCCAGGTCAGAGCCCATCTCGCTAAACCACAGTTCCTCTATTGATATCTTTCTCATACCCTTAACTTTCTCTCTGGGCTGCCTAGTGACCCAGCTTCAGCATAAGGGGTGGAAAGTGATTTTTGCTGCAAAGCCCACATAATCTGGTCATTAGGGGTCTTTCCTGGGAAGTGGAAAATATAGGTTCAAACCCCTCTGGGTGAGAGAGCCTAGAACCTGGGTCTCTTATTCCTTAGTCTAGTGCCCTAATTACTAAGCTGCTTGGCTAAGTGATGGGAAGGCTGCCCTTCTCATCCATTTTTCTGTGACTTGCATGAAGTTATGTGTTTTCCTACTATGGTGGGCAAGATCTAAAGTCTGTGCAGTTGGCCAAAAGTCTGCTTTCATGTAACTTTTGCCACGTAGATGCTATTTTCCCATCTAAAAATAGGGTTGGATTTGGGCCTATGCTCTTGACATGGCAGCCTGAGAAGATGGCATGTTCAGAAGAGCAGCATTATAATTTTCAATAATTTGATCAGCTCTGACTCCATGATCCACTTGAAGAGGTCACACACTTGAAGAGGAAAGAGCAGTTAGCTTTCAGGAACTGGATTTTCAGGGTCCTGTGCTGTTGTGGACTTTGAGTTGTGAGGGAACTGAGGGAGAGTTCAGACCCATTATTCCACTGTACTCTTGTACGCAGGGAGGTGTAGGTGCGTGTAGGGCTCTGAGAGATGCCAATAGACAAAAAGAACCCATTCTTGTGTATGTGGGAATATGTTCACAGACAGCAGGACCCATGTTGACCTCAATTTTTTGGAGAACCACAGTTACTATGTGCTAATTAACCATTTTTCATTTTTAGTATAGCTGATTATATAACTTATTCTAAAAAATTGCTTGTCTTTTATAATGTGTGAATACATTAAACAGTTTCTATCTAGTTAATATTTTATCATTTTACCATGGGTCATGCTTTCCTTTCCTTTTTCATGTCCTCGTGACAGGGCATTTTGCAGAGTTTGCAGATTCGTTGGTATCTGACTGGACGCACTGAGTGCTTCCCCTTGAACTTGCCATAGAGCCCTGCCACCCCAGCCCAACCCCCGTGGATCGTGCTGAAATAATGTAATTGTTTCTGGTGTCTACTCCTATATTAGTATACGTAGAGGTAAAGTTTAAACCTGAATGAATTGGGTGTAAAGTTACATCTGTTAGTTCCTTTTATAGGAGTAGACACATGAAACAGTTTCAGTAGTTTACCTGATATGCTCCTAAGGCAGCATGGTACAATGTTATGTGTCCACAGCCTTGGTGTAGTAATATTTACTGGATATGATACATATTTATTCTCTCTGTTTTCACCCATAAAGGTTTTGGGACAAATTCTGAGTCCTGTAGGCCCAATGATAAATAATGACTTCAACTGGATTCCCTTTGTGGGAGCAGGGAGTTTGAAATCTGTCTTAATGACTTTTTATAGTCTTACTCAATATGGGCCATTAAAGTCACAGGGAATCTTTCATTTGATTTTAATGGGCATTGGAATGGGCATTTCAGGTTTGATTCTGCACCATTAAGTCAATAAGATCTTTGTCACTGGAATTGGGCCGTACTTGCATTGCCTTTATGCTTTGCTACTGCAGTTACATTCTAAAATTCTTCATATTTTGATGTATTATAAGCGCTGATGATAGATTTGAGGAGAGGCTCCTCATTTACTTTTTCATGAAAATAATTCTGCTAGGAAAATGTTTTAAGGAGAGGGAAGATTGCATTTTACAATGCAATTTGGAAAAAAAAGATTAAAAATGCTTCTAGATAAAGAACAGAACCTATTACTCATTTGTTTTTTAAATAGAGTGCCATTAGATGCAGTCAGCCTTTTAAAAAGGCATGGGAAAGGAAAGCATTGATAAGTTGGCTATGTCCTTGCAAGTCAGCGGTATTTCTTATTCAGACTTTCTGCTGCAGCAACCACTGACATAATTAATGTAGTTGCAGGCACATTATAAGCCATCTGTTATAATTTTAGAAGGGCAGGTAAAACTTTAGAGCAAGGGTATCAAACTTGTTTGGAGTTGAGGGCTGAATTTTACTTTCAGTTCAAGACCATGAATAAAAGTTAGCTGGCCAGAGGCATATTTTGCAGTCACGTCTGACTTGAGAGAGTGCCAAACTTGTGAGAGTGCCAAACCCTCCTATTGTCCATTTACTTACATTTTTATATATTCTCCCAAGGGCTATTCTTACTCCTTTCCAGCTTGTTTTTGTTTATTTCCCATCTTATTCCCATCATATGCAATTCTATGTGAAGCCACTCCATATCCTCAGTCTCCCTTTCCCACTACACTTGGGGATTGTTTTTCTTTTCTATTTTATGTTTTCCTCACATTCCTTCTTCGTCCTCAGGAGTTACTCCATTTTTCATCTTGGTGTACAAAGCTTTATGAGCAAGATCCGTTTGTTTGTTGCCATGAGCAAGTATTCTGTGTATCGTGGTTCTATTATCACATTCATCCGTAGCTAATGACCTCCAGCCATGATAGCTGTAATATTATAATTTCTCAGTAGCTTCCAACCTTAGTGAGTGCTGCAAATTTTGTCTAATAAAACTAAATCACATGCACATGTCCTGAATATTAGAGAAGGACAAGATCTGCAGATAAGCCAGAGCTAAGGGATTCCCATGAGTCCCATTATGCTGTTCTGGATTGCTTCACACAGAGTAACCACACATCTTGCAGGGAAGAGGCTACATGGAAAAATCCCCGTTTTGGTCCATACTCACTGGGGCTCCCCTTTTGTGTCTGAGCTCCACTGCAGTCTGCATGGGGGATCCTGCCCCTTCCCCAGCCAGGTATAGACTGCATCTTCAGCCTGATCCCTGCCCCATTTGGACAGCCCGAACTATTATTTGGTCAGAGCATAGGGGCTGCTCATTAGTCCCAGCCCTGTCAGCTGCCTGCCCTTTGGTGGCTACATGTACAGGACGTAGTCACCCCCCAGGACAGAGTTACCGGCTGTTGCCCCAACCGACAAGGACCTTTTTCTTAAAGGGCCCTTGCCAATTCTGCTGGCTTCATAGCCCTCTCTCAGTAACAGGGCAAGGGTTCCCTCTTATATTATATGAGTCCTCTTGCTCCATTATCTGAGCACTTCATAACAGCTTTGTGATATAGGGAAATACTGTTATTTTTACTGCTCATGTACCTCCCAAATTGGATGTACTCTAGTGAAGAGGCTGCAGCAGCTACTATGAAAACCTGTTTCGAGTGTGCATATTTCTAGGTTTGGAGTGTGTGAATGGAAGCAGGTGTGGGGAGCATGCTTGAGGATGTCCTAGTTGGGGCAGGCTACCCCCATAATGTAGACCTGCCATAAGTAACTTGCTTAAGGTTACACAGGAAGTCTCTGGCAGAGCAGGGGGTTGAACTTGTATCTCTCAAGTCCCATCCTAGCAACATAAACATTGGGCCAGTGGTTCTCAACATTTTTTAGACTGAAGGCACCCCTCAAAAATGCCAGCCCTTAGCTTTCCTTCATTTTTTGCACATAGAAACACAATTAATTACTTCTTTTATTGTAAAAAAAGAAAAAACTCAGAAAGATCACAGTAGGTCAGAATATTTTTGGCACTGTAGATTCTTGTTTGAAATCTCTAGTTTTATACTGTGAATCATGTGTAGGCATTTGCAGGAGGATAGGTACACCCAATCAAAATCCCCAGCTTTGACTATGATCAACATCCAGTGTTTCTGAGGAAGGCAAACACTTCCACCCCGACACATATAGCAGCAGGAGGTGAAAGATACTCCTTCCCAGCCCCATGTAGCAACCAGAAAAGCCTAGAAGCATAGCATGTACACACAGCATAGAAAAGGTACGGCATACACTTAGCTCATCCCTGACCAAAGTTTATCCAATCTCTTCTTGAACATCTCCAATGATGGAGATTCAACAACTTCCCCAGGTAGCCCATTCCCCTGCCTCACTCTTCTAATAGTGAAAATGTTTTTCCTGCAACTTCAAGCCATTGGTCCATGTCTTGATCTCTAGAGTAAAAGAGAAAAGGTGTTCCCCTTCTTTCTTTATGGCAACCCTTCAGATATTTGAAGATTGCTCTCATACTCCTTTTTAATCCCCTTCCTGCAAGCTGAACATACCTATTTCTTCCAACCTCTCCTTGTACGGCTAGCCTTCCAAGACTTTTGGCATTTTTGTCACCCACCTCTGGACCATCTCTAATTTCTCCATGTCCTCTTTAAAATGTGGAGCTCAAAACAGCACAGTCTTAAACATGTAGAGAGGTACTATTATCTCCTATGTCTTGCATCTATTGGCTGCATGAATACAACTTAAAACTTCATTCACCTTTTGTGCAGCTGTGTCACACTGTAGATTCATATTCAGTCTGTGATCCACCAAGACTCTCTGACCCTTCTCCTTAGCGCTGTCATCTAGCCAATTGATATCCATTTTGTATTTGTGATTTTGCTTGTTCCTTCTGAGTTGTAGCACCTTGACTTTGTCAGCTTTGATCTTCATCCTGTTGGCCCCAGGCCAGTTTTCTACTTTGTCTGAGTCCCTCTGAATTGTACTCCTGTCCTCAAGTGTATTTGCAGTTCTTCCCAATTTTGCCATCTGCAAATTTGTTCAAGACACTGTCTTGATTCCAGCATGCAGTATGGTAATAGACATGGGCTAGGGACAGACATTACACACACACTTGTTTAAGTGATCAGAAACTGATTTAAACCTGTAACAGAACAGATGTTCAGTGCACATAAACCAGTTTGAAAATGTCTGAAACTGGTTTGAGAGATTACGATCAACTAGGTTTATCAGACATAACTGATTTGGGTCAAACTGGTTTATGCAATGTCTGTCCCAGACCCCTTGTTGGTTTATGATAAGTGAGACTCCCCCAGTTTCCTGGCATGCTCCCTGGGGTGGGCAGGGCTCTCTGCTCCACAGAAGGGCTGGCCCCTCCTCTTTGCTCCCTGGTTGCTGATCCCTCAGGAATGTAGGCTGCCCACTCCCCTTCCCCTCACCATCCCCTGCTAAGCAGGAATTCCCCCCTCTCCTCTGCCTTGCGGAGAGGTGTCTGCATCTTAGCTAGCAGGCCACATGCTGGCTACGGTCCTTGCTGAATCAACAGGTAGAATCAATAGGCAGAATCAACAGGTAGCTGGTAATGTCCCTCTGCTGTTTTCTTAACAGGGCGATAAACACTGAGTTAGGGGTGATAAACACTGTTATCAATTCCCTGCTGGGCTAATGAGAGCATCCTGCCAAAGCCTGGCCATGCCCCCCTCAGCTCAGTTCTATGCACGGAAAGGTGGTGGGGGGAGGCTGCTGTAGCACTCCCTGGCTTCTAGCCTGAGCCACTGCAGGCATGTGCCTGAATTTCTGGGTGTCTGTACAGTTACAAAGTGATTAAGCCTAGCCGGGTTAGACTGATCTGCAAAAATTGAATCAATTCAGGCTCAGGCTTTTCAAATGTCTAGCCATGGTGAGCAGTCGTTGGACCAGGACTGTGGGACTACACTTAAAAACTCTTGCCAGTCTAACATGGATCCATTTGTAACTTGCTTTGTGGCTATGGAACCAATTGTCTATCTGCCTTGTAGTACTTCTGTTTAGTTCACATTTCTCCCATTGTTTCTGCGAGGGTCATGTGGGACTTTGTCAAAAGCTTTACTGAAGTCCAGAGGGAGACAAGGTTCTTTGGATAGATGTGATATCTTTTATTAGACTAATTTCATAGATTTCATAGATTTCATAGACATTAGGGCTGGAAGGGACCTCGGGAGATCATCGAGTCCAGCCCCCTGCCCAAAGGG
>NW_017728906.1:178516360-178526396 GCF_001723895.1 Crocodylus porosus | reverse complement strand
TCACAGTAAATCCATGCTGGCTGCTTGTGATTAGCCATTTTTTTTTTTTTTTTTTTTTACTCCCAATGCTTGCAAATAGATTTCCTTATGATATGCTATAGGAACATAACACATGTTGAGGCGAGGCTAACTGAATAGTGTCAAGCATGGTCTTCCTTTTTGACTGCTTTATTTTATTTTATTTTTAGAGAGAGACACTATATTGGCCCTTTTTCAGTCTTCAGGTACCTTGTCTATCTTCCATGGCTTTGTAAATATTGTTGTCAAGGGTTCTGAGATCTCCTCCATCAGTTCCTTCAGTGCCATGGCATGAAGTTCATCAGGCCCTGCTGACCTGAAATCATTTAGACCTATCAAAAGTTCTTTGATTTTCTTTTGTTATCTCATCCCTCAGGTTATCCCCTTCCTAATCCAAATAATCCATATTAGCTGTCTGGCTGCATCTTCATTTTTTGTGAAGACTGAGGCAAAGTAGCTGTTGAGTAGCTCTGCCTTTTTTGCATCTTTTAAGAGTTCTCTTTGTCTATTTAACAATGGACCCACAGCTTCCTCAGACTTTCTTTTCTTGCCAACATAAAGGATTAAGAAAAAAGATCATTAAGGAAGCAGGATTTGAGATTCAGGATTCAAGATTGAAGTATGCTATTCTGTGTCTGTTTAAGGCCATCAGTATCATAGCCTTCTTAGAAAAAGAAATGGTGATTCTTTCAGAGGGGCAGCTTTTTTCCACAAATACCCCATTGAGGAATTTCCAAACTGTCTTGTAGTGCCTTGCTTGATACTATTTGCTTTGCCAGTCACTATGCCATGTTTTAAATCATTTTATAATTTTATCTAATCTCCAGGAATTCTTACTTCCAAGGAAGACATCCCTTTATATTAGGAATAAAGTGCAATTTTTGCCTGGGTGAGTGGTCACTTTTTTGCCAAGAGACCTTAGGCAGAAGACAGCCATTCAAAGTGAATTATAAAAAGTTTAAGGAAAATGTAGCCTTTCACATACATAAAGAGAAAAGTGTATGAACTCCCAAACAAATTGTTGCTGCTGCTTCTCATACTACTACTAGACCTATCAGAGGAAGGAAATTTTTCTTATTGAAACTTCTAGACCACAAATCCTAAAAAGGTCAAGGAGAACTCTGTAATTACTTAGGATCAATTACTAGTAACATACCCCATTAGGCAACAATATCCACATTCTCAAGGGACTAGGACACAGTCAGCATCAGGTAAGTGGTAACATTATGACAAATTCTGAGAAGTCATTGACAACAGCCTAGGCAAAAAAGAGCACTGGACTTAGCAGAAGTGAGCAAGTTTGTGGTGCCCAGTGTTGTTTTCATCAAGGGTTATGAAGTAGGTTTTTGATTCTTTGAACAAAGATCTCTTTGGTAGGAAGGTGCTATAGTGATAGTCCTGAAGTAAACTTATAGCCACTTTGCTCTTAAGCAGATGGGTTTATTTCTTTCCAGACTGTAATTGTCTTCCACAATTCTGTTCCTTATTGCTTGGTAATTATCACCAGTAGATGGACTGAGGAAAACATTACTTTTGGAAAGAAATCATTTAGAAATTATTTTTCTAGAGACCAGTGCTACAGTCTAGTGTTTCATACTAGATTAATCTGCAAAGAATGTACTTGCCCAGGAAAATTCAGAAAATTCCAAAACACTCACAGGGGCTCTAAAGTGAAGCTGTCACTGCAAATTGAAATACTCTTATTTGCATATAAGTAATAGCTGCAAGCAGGAGTGAAAAACAGTAAATGATATCAAGTAATGACACTAGAGTTTCTTTAGCTACGGAATTATATTGTGTGTGACTAGGTATATGTTTCCAAGGAATCTTCCAGACTATAAAAGAATGACAAGTGCAGATTAAAATGATGAAAGGAAGGCAAGTAAACTAGAAAGATCTCTTGGACTTTGAGGCTTTTTGAAAGGAATACGTAAACATCTTATATTGCATAAGGCAATCATTTCCTGAAAGTCCAATGAATACTAGCAACTAAGAACTCAGGTATTTAGGCATTCAGGTATTTTTGTATTTAGTTAATCTGTATGTGGGTTAGTTTTTTTCTGGGCAGGGATGTACTAACGTAATGTTTCAGTTTTAACACTTATCCTACTATTCTTTGTGTCCCTTCCAAGGTTGGCAAGTATATTACAGACACTGGGGAGGGTAAAAGTAACTTCTGTCTTCTCAAGGCAAATTCTTTTACTGGGGGTTCCAACCTCATATTGTATACTGACACTGTCTCCCACAATGGTCTCTTTAACAAGCTAAGGAACTGCAGGCTGTATGAAAGTCCTGTAGGGTGAATACATAGCTGGTTGGATATTGTATTCAGTGAATAGTACTCAATGGCTTAATGTCTATGTCTAGTTGGGAGGAGGTGTCAAGTGGCATTCCCCAGGGGTCTGTTCCTGGTTTGGTATTATTTACTGACTTCATTAATGATGTGGATGGTGAGATGGAGTGCACACTTAGAAAATTTGCAGACAACACCAAGTTGGGTAGAGTTGAAGACACTGGAGGATAGGGCTAGAATCCAGAAAGACCTAGATAAACTGGAGAAATGGTCTGAAATCAATTGAATAAAATTCAGCAAGAACAAGTGCAAAGTTCTGCACTTGGGATGGAATAATTGAATGCACAAATACAGACTGGGGAATGACTGGATAAGCTTCAGTACTGCAGAGAAGGACCTGGGGGTTACAATAGAGCATAAGCTGAATTTGAGCCAACAGTGGGTGCGTCCACAGATGTATTAATTCACTGTAGTAACTGCACATTTAGTACTTGGATAGAAGTCAGATCCCAGGTTTTTACAGACTCTAACTGCGCAGTAGCCTAATACTACTTTGCAGTAGCCTATTAGCACGGGTTTTGCCTGGCACACTACTGCACAGTTAGCATCTTGTGTAGATGCACCCAGTGTGCTCTTGTTGCAAAACTGGGGTCATTAACAGGAGGGTCACTTGCAAATCAATGGAAGTGATTCTCTTACTTTATTTGCCATTGATGAGGTCTCACCTCAAGTACTGTGTCCAGTTTTGGGCCTCACATTTCAAGAAGGATGTGAATAGTTTGGAATGAGTCCAGCTCACAGCAGCAAAAGTTATTAGGGGCTTGGGAGGCAAAATTTATGAAGAAGCTGAAAGAATTAGGGTTATTTAGTCTAGAGAAGAGAAGGCTGAGGGGGGATTTGATAACAGTCTTCAAATATCTGTAGGAGCATTATGGAGAGGATGGAGATGGGCTTTTCTCTGTGGCAATAGGGGACAAGACTAAGAGCGGTAGCCTCAGGCTGCACCAGGGGAAATTTAAGTTGGATTTTAGGAAGAACTTTCTATGAGGGTAATCAAGTATTGGAACAAGCTACCAAGATAAGTGCTTCCAGAAAGGTGTTGCAGCACACTAGTGTGCTGTGAGAACAACAGAAACATGCTGCCAAAAAATGGGCTGGATGGGGGCTTCGCTGTCCCAGCACCACACATCTGGATTGGGCCACAGCTGAACCTGGGCTTCCACACAGAGACAATTGGGCTGCAGCTGATCTGGCTCCATATAACTGGATTGGGGTCTGTCTTCACTGGCTTGGGACTTGGTTTGGCCAATACTTTGTGCAGGATTGCACCTGCAGACTGGATTTGCCCTGTGGATCACCTGAGTGAAGTGTGCTGCCAATTTTAATCTGGAAAAAGGTGTGCCCATGTATCATATGTTTGGGAAATGCTAACCTAGAGACACTGTGTAATCTACATCTTTGGAATTTTTCAAGGGCAAGTTAGACAGACATTTGGCTGGATGGCTTAGTCTGGGATGATCCTGCCTTCAGCAGGGAACTGGATGATCTTGTGAGGTCCCTTCCAGCCTTATTTTCCAATCAACCTATATACACTATGTAGTTTCTTTCACTGTAAATGTATAGCTTAATTTATGCTGAAAATATTTTTTTCCAGACTCTTGCAACCTCACAAGGCAATATACTTGAAAATAAGGATCTAATTGAATCTTTGAATCAGACTAAAGCAAGTAGTGCACTAATCCAAGAGTCACTTTCTGAGTCTCACAAACTTCAGAGCTTCCTTGATCAGGTAACTATGTTTTCCTAAAGCAGTTTTATTTTGTTTTCAGTTTAAGAAATGACATTATTGCTCTTGTGTACTGAATTTTGTTGATTCCATGGGCCAGTCTTTTAATAGGTAAGGATCTTACATAAATGTGATTTACATGTAATTTGGTTTTATTTTTTGAACAATTATACTTGCTATTTTGTTAAAGGTCTTGAGTTAAAATGAAAGCACTCACGTCTAAAGATATATAAAGATATAAAAAAGTGACACCAGGAATGAGCAGCATCAGGAATCGGCAAAACTAGGGGAGTTTGAGTGGGATTTAGAACCAGCTACCTTTCTTCATTGTAAGCTTGGTGAACATATGTAAACTAAGAAGGAAGAATGAGGGTTGTATCATGTGTTCAACTTCTAAGTGCAGTTAAAATGCAAGCCAACACATATTCAAGCAGTTTAGCGCTTGTTAAATGCCCTCAAAACATTGCAAAGTTTTTCCCTTTCAGGCAAGGATTATCTCCTAATGTACTCATGTTAATACATCATGACATTCAAATGATTTGCAACTGTTGCTGGTGAATGTGTGACAAGGCCCTGAATTTCTAGGAGAGGAAGAAGCAGCAGAAGAGGAAGGAGGAGATAGAGATAGAAAAAAAAATCACCAAGGTAGACTGAGGAAGTTGTATTTCCAAATCCACTGTCAGTGCTTGCTCTTCCTCTGTCTGTAGCTGTGTGGGCTCTGTCCAGAGGGAAAGGGGGGCACCGACCTTCAATATTCCCACTCGGGTCTTGTCTAGCTTTCCAGGGACTGAGAACTACATGTCAGTCAGGTAAGGGAATGCTTGCAGTGTGAGGTGCTTCCAGGTGGATTCTCTCAGGAGCTAGGTAACAGAGTTACAGAAGGAGGTGCCTAGGCTCAGAAGCATCTGTGAGCATGAGGACTTCATTGACTTGATTCACAAAGAGACCTGCAGAATCATGCAAGAGGGATGGCCAGAGAAGGCATTTGAGGACACAGAAGATCTATATACTGAGAAAGGTTGAAGCTGGCAGCTTGTCACCTTTGGAAGCAGACAGCACACCTCTTCTGAACTTGCAACTGTCCTACTGGAGGACAGGTATGAATCCCTGACGTTGGAAGAGAAGGAGCCTGTTCCCTCCATGTGAGAGGCCAATCTGTACTCCCCAAGAGGTGAGATAAGGACTACTGCCACCAAGAGGAAGAGATGGGTGTCAGTGCTGGTGACTTTCAGTTGTGGGGGGGTAGAGGCATCCATCTGCTGGCCTGACCTGTTTGCTTAGGAGTTTTGCTGCATGCCATGAGCCCACATCCATGGTGTTATGGAAAGGTTGCTGAGGCTCATCTGGTCTTATGACTACTATTCCATACTGCTCATACTACCAAGAGGCCAGTCAATCTCGCCTCCATCCTTGGAAAGGTCTTTGAAAAGATTATGAAGGATCATATTTGTGGGAGACCAATGGGAAAAATAATGCAGCAGGGAAACCAGCATGGATTTGTAGCAGGTAGATCATGCCTGACCAATCTGGTTTCGTTTTATAACAGGGTTACAAAATGCTTAGAAGCAGAAGCAGAGGTGGATGTTGTTTTCTTGGATTTTAGCAAGGTCTTCAATACGGTATCTCATCCTATTCTCATAAATAAATTAAGAGGCTGTGACATAGATGTTTACATGGTCCAGTGGGTGGCAAATTGGCTTAGCAGTTGCACCCAGAGAGTGGTAGTACATGGGTTGGTATCAGTCTGGAATGATGTGGGTAGTGGGGTCCCTCAGGGTTCGGTCCTTGGACCTGTACTCTTCAATATCTTCATCAGTGACTTGGATGTGGGTGTGAAGTCTACTCTGCCCAAGTCTGCAGCCAGTACTAAATTGTGGAGTGAAGTGCACACTCCAGAGGGCAGGAAACGATTGCAGGCAGACCTGGATGGGTTAGAAAAGTGGGCAGTACACAATAGGATGCAGTACCACAAGGACAAGTGCAGAGTGCTACAGCTAGGGTGCAAAAATATCCAGCACACCTACTGGCTGGGAAGTGACCCTCTCAGCAGCACAGAAGCAGAAAGGGATCATAGTGGACTCCAAGATGAACATGAGTTGTCAGTGTGACAAAATCATCTGCAAAGCTAACCACACTTTAGCAAAGCTAACCACATCAGCAGATGCATGACTAATAGAACCAAAGAGATTATACTTCCCATCTATGCAGCTTTGGTCAGACCACAGTTGGAGTACTGTGCCCAGTTTTGAGCACTGTACTTCAAGAAGGATGATGATAGACTGGAGAGGGTCCAGAGGAAGACCACTTGTATGGTTAGGGGCTTACAGGACAAGCCCTATGGGGAGAGACTGAGGGACCTGGACCTCTTCAGTCTCCACAAGAGAAGGCTGACAGGTCATCTTGTGGCCACTTACAAATTCATTAGGGGAACTCAGCAAGGGATCGGAGTTCACCAGGGTGCCTCTTGGGGTAACAAGGAACAATGATCACAAACTGACAGAGAGCAGATTTAGGCTAGATATCAGGAAAAACTTCTTCACGGTAAGGGTGGCCAAAATTTGGAATGGGCTTCCAAGGGAGGTGGTGCTCTCCCCTACCTTGGGGGTCTTTAAGAGAAGGCTGGATAGGCATCTGGCTGGGGTTATCTGACCCAAGTGCCCTTTCCTGCCCAGGCAGGGGGTCGGACTCTGATCTGTTGAGGTCCCTTCTGACCCTAGCATCTATGAATCTATGCTTATGCATGTGAGCACTGATGGTACTGTCATGGGTGACCTTGAGCAGATCTGATGACAGGGCTTTGGATGCAATGGTGAAAGGGACAGGGGCTCAGGTGGTGTTCTCATCCATTTTTCCAATCTGGAGTAAAGGCCAAGGCTGGATCAGTTACATCCAAGAGATCATCTTCAGCTATGGGATGGTGTTCCAGGAAGGACTGCTAAGAAGAGATGGTGTCCACCTGACAGAGAGGGGGAGGAGTGTCTTTTCAAACATGCTTGTTAACCTAGTGAGGACACATTTAAAATTGGTTAACTGGGGGATGGAGACAGTAGCCCAGAGGTAGCCAAAGAGCTGGGGGACCTAGATAGAAACCAAGAGGAAACAATAAGGGAAGCATTAACAGTGTTCCACAGAAATTAGGTCAATTGGTTAGTTACCTAAAATGTTAGTATTGTAATGCAAGAAGCATGGGGAATAAGTAGGAAGAATTGGAGATCCTAGTACAGTCATAGAATTATGATGCAATTGGGATAATTGAGACCTGGTGGGATAGTTCACATGACTGGTGTCCTGTCTTGGATGGGTATAAATTGTCTAGGAGGGCCAAGCAAGGGAAAAACAAAAGAGATACTATTGCTTTATATATAAAAGAAATGTTTTCAAGTGCTGTGTGAAGTGAGAGACAGGCCTACTGAAAGTCTCTGGGTCAAAATCAGAGGGGAGAATGGCAAGTGTGATACAGCCCACTGGACTAGAGGGGAGAGGTGGAGAAGACTTTTGTTAAGCAACTAACTGAAGTTTCCAAATCCAGGGCCCCGTCCTCACGGTGGCTTAATTTACTGTGCCATCTTCTGTAAGGGAAACCCAAAAGTGCACAGGCTATCTAGCAGATTCTTGAAATGTGTTGGTATACAGGTGGTGGAGCTAATAGTTTCATAGTTTCTAGGGTTGGGTTTCTCAGGGACCTGAGTAGATCATCTAGTCCGACCCCCTGCCATGGCAGGAAAGATTACTAATGTGTTAGTACAGGTAATAGAAACTTTTTGGTACCGGTGATGGAGAGGACAACTTGGGCGGAAGTTCTTCGTGATTTGTTGCTCACAAAACATGAAGGCAGGTAAGGCTGAGAATGTGAAGTTCCAGATAACTAGGTGACAGTAACCACACAGTGGTGGAGTTGGAAGGCAGGCAGGCAGTGGACCTTAGAAAACCAAACTTTAGTTAACTCAGGAAACTGGTGGGCAGGATCCTCTGGGAAGGAAGTCTGAGGGGGAAAAGGAGGAAGGAGAGCTGGCTGTACTTTAAAGAGGCTTTAAAATGGTGCAGGAGTTTCATAGTTTCGTAGTTTCTAGGGTCAGAAGGGACCTGAGTAGATCATCTAGTCCGATCCCCTGCCATGGCAGGAAAGATTTACTGGGGTCAAACGACCCCAGCAAAGTGTTCATCTAATCTCCTCTTAAAGACCCCCAGGGTAGGAGCCAGCACCACTTCTCTTGGAAGTTGGTTCCAGATCCTAGCCGCCTGACTGTGAAGTAGCGCCTCCTGATATCTAGCCTAAATCTACACCTCTGCCAGCTTGTGACCATTATTCCTGGTCACTCCTGGCAGTACTCAGGGGAACAGGGACTTCCCCAGTGCCTGCTGATCCCCCCTGATTAGTTTGTAACAGGCCACTAGATCCCCCCTCAGCCTTCTCTTGTGGAAACTGAACAGGTTCAGGTCCTGTAGCCTCTCCTTGTACGGCCTGCCCTGCTGCCCCCTGATCATGCGAGTGGCCTCCTCTGGACCCTCTCCATGTTGTCCACATACCTCTTGAAGTGTGGCGCCCAGAAGTGTACACAGTACTCCAACTGCAGCCTGACCAGTGACGCATCGAAGGGGAGTATCACCTCCTTGGACCTGCTTGAGATGCATCTGTGGACGCATCACAGGGTACGGTTGGCCTTCCTGACTGCATCCCCACACTGTCAGCCCATGTTCATCTTGGCATCAGTGATGACTCCAAGATCCTTTTCTGCCTCTGTACTGACAAGAAGGGAGTTCCCCAGCCTGTAGGTATGGTACCACTTGTTCCTCCCCAGGTGCATCACTTTGCACTTGTCGGTGTTGAATCCCATCCTATTTTCATCCGTCCACCCTTGTAACCTGTCTAGGTCCGATTGTTGCTCCCTTCTAGTGTGCCCACATTCCCCCACATCTTAGTGTCATCAGCAAATTTGAACAAGGTGCTTTTTACCCCCTCATCCAAGTCAGTGATGAAGGTGTTGAAGAGTGCGGGCCCGAGGACCGAGCCCTGAGGAACCCCACTGCCCACATCCCTCCAGGTCGAAAATGACCCATCCACCACCACTGTCTGGGTGCAGCCCTCCAGCCAGTTGGCGACCCAATTGACTGTGTGGGTGTTGACACCACTGTTCCCCAGTTTCTTAATGAGAACAGGGTGAGAGACAGTGTTGAAGACCTTCCGAAAGTCCCGGAAGACTATGTCCACTGCTACCCCTGCATCTAAGGATTTGGTGATCTGATCATAGAAGGCCACCACGTTGGTCAGACAGGACCTGCCACTGATGAACCCGTGTTGGTTGCCCCTAATCATGAAATCCCTTGCTGGCCCCTCGTGGATGTGTGCCAGAATAATTTTCTCAAACAGCTTGCCTAGGATCGAGGTAAGACTAACTGGCCTATAGTTTTCCCGGTCCTCCTTCTTCCTGTTTTTGAAGATGGGACCATGTTGGCCCTCTTCCAGTCCTCTGGCACCGCACCAGAGCACCACGAGTGCTCATAAAGCTGTGCCAGGGGTCCTGCAATGACCTCAGCCAATTCCTTTAGTACTCTAGGGTGGAGATCATCTGGACTGGCTGACTTGAATACGTCCAGTCCCTCCAGAAGCTCCCTAACTAGTTCCTCACTAACCCTTGGCCTAGGTGCGCCTCCCCTGGGGCCTGAGGGGGGCCCAGCGGGGAGGTGACTGTTCCGGTCCCTGCTTAGGAAGATGGAGGCAAAGAAATCGTTAAACATGTTGTCTTTGTCGTCTGGTGTGACGACCAAATTTCCTAACGTGTCCTGCAGGGGCCCCACATTACCCAGAACCTTCTTTTTATCCCCTATGTATTTAAAGAAGGACTTCTTATTGTCCTTAATCCGGGAAGCTAGTCCCAGTTCCATCTCTGCCTTGGCCTTCCTGACTGCCCCCCTACATCCCCGAGCAACTGCAGTATAGT
>NW_017728906.1:178451693-178516260 GCF_001723895.1 Crocodylus porosus | reverse complement strand
GGATGCTTTTGGTGAGCCATGGGGGCTTGTGTGCCCTCCTGCTCCCTTTGATCCGTGTTGGGATTACCTCCCTTTGGGCTTGGAGGATCATCTCCTTAAGGAGCGACCACTCTCCTTGGACACGTGGCTCCCCTCTCCTCTGGGACCTGAGTGCTTCCCTGACTATTCTCCTTAGCTCATTGAAGTTTGCCCTCCTGAGTAAACTAACCCAATGCAAAAAAAAAATAAAAAAATAGGAAGTGCACCAGAAGGCTGGCCTGGCTAAACAGCGAACTCTTCAGTAAACTGAAATTAAAAAGGAACCCTACAAACAAACAGGGAAACTTGGCCATATTACTAGGGAAGAGTATAAGAATATTGCATGGGCATGTAGAGAGAAAATCAGGAAGGCCAAGGCATGATTTGACATACAACTAGCAAGCACTGTAAAATTCAGTAAAAAAAAAATGCAATATGGTTACGTCAGAAGTACGAGGAAGGCTAAGGAAGCTGTAGGTCCCATACTGAATAAAGGCTGCAATCCAGAAATAGATGATGAGGAAAAGGCTGAAGTAGTCAATGCTTTTTTTACTTCAGGGTTGGCTACCAGATGAAAAATGCAGTTAGCAGCAAGGATAGGAGGAGATAAGCAGGCTAGAAAATGTTCAACAAAGGAGTTCAGGAGAATGTTAGGGATTTTTTAGATAATCTGGATGTTTTTGAGTCAGCAAGCCTGGACTGGATGTACCTTCAGAGTAATGAAGGAACTGGCTGAGCTAATTTCAGACCCATTAACTATCATCTTTGAGAACTCATGGAGATTGAGTGAAGTCCTGGATAACTAGAAAAAAGATGAACATAGTTACCATGATTAAGAAAAGGAAGGAGGAAAGAATATGGAGCTAATCACGTATATCTGATCATCTGGAGAACAAGGTGATCAGAAACAGTCAGTGTGGATTCAGCAAGAGCAAGTCATGCCTGACCAACCTGATTTCCTTCTATGATAAGGTGACCAGTTCTGTGGATGGGGGGAGAATAGTGGGTATGATGTACCTTGCCTTTAGCAAGGCTTTTGGCACTTTCTCTTACGACATTCTCATTAATAATCTAAGGAAATAAAGACAAGATCAAAGTACTGTAAACAGATACACAACTGATAGGATCATTGTGCCCAGTGGGTGTGTCAACATGTATGCATTGACTCTGCAGTAACTGAAATTACTGATGTAGACACACGTACAGGTGTGTGTCTACATGTGCCTGCCCCTACTGCATAGTAAATATGGAGATTTACACTGTCCTGAGCATAATTAGTTACTGTGCAGTAACGCACATGTAGACGTCTTGCTGTGTAGATGTACATGTAGGCGACTAACTTTAGTCCCAAGTTAGAACACACACAGTGTTAATGTGCTTTAATGCCTGTATGTGTAGATGCTGGCCTGTTCCTGCTTACTGCACAGTAATGATCATTAATGATATTCCATTCTGTGATATGGAGGATGGGATTGAGTGTACACTTAGAAAATTTGCAGAGGACACCAAGTTGAGTAGAGTTGCAGAAACTTTGTAGGGTAATGATAAGGGTCCACAATGACCCGGATAAACTGGACACATGAAATTCAGCAAGGACAAGAACAAAGTTCTACCCTTAGTACTGATCAATTGCATATACAAATACAGACCTGGGAAGGACTGCGTAGGTTACAGTACTGCAGAAAAAGGCCTGGGGGTTATAGTGGACCATAAGCTGAATGAGCCAACAGTTATGAAAAAAATATAGAGCATTTGGGGCTGTAGTAATAGAAGGGTCAGTTGTAAACAGATGGAAATGATTTTCCCTATTTGCCACTGATTGAACCCTCATCTGTAGTAGTATGTCCAGTTTTGGGCCCCACACCTCAAGAAGCCTGTGGACAAATTGGAAAGAGTCCAGCAGAAAGCAACAACAGCTATTAGAAGCATGGAAAACATGATTTATGAGGAACAGCTGAAAGAATCATGGTTATTCAGTCTGGGGAAGAGAAAATTGAAGTGAGATTTGGTAACTGTCTTCAGATATCTGAAGGGTGGTTATAAGGAGAATGCAGATAAACTATCCCCTGTAGCCTCAGAGGATACGACAAAGAGCAATGGTCTTTAATTGCTTCAGGGAAAATTTAGGTTTGCCATTAAGAAGAACTTTTTCACTATGTGTATGGTTAAGCATTGGAACAGATTTCTTCAGTTGGGTAATTGTCATGTAGGCATCTTCATCTCAGAGTCTTTCCTGTAGCCCATGGGGTTAGTCCGCTGCCTCACCTTTTGGTCACCTGCAAAAAAGACTATGGACAAGACGGGTTAAAATGTTTACACAATGCCAAGTTTGGATAGCTGTTGTGCTCCTTTGTCTTCTATACTGGTTAGAGACCTGCCCCTTTTATCGTCACTATCAAGAAACTTAACTGCCTGCAACAGTGCCACCTACACCACATAATGGGAATGAAATGGTTTGACAAAATCACAATGATGAAGTACTACGACTGGCAGCTATGCCAAGTGTGGAAGCCATGCTAGCATGGAAGTAAATGACCTGAATTGGCCATGTCATACGCATGGATAACAATCGGCTGCTTAAGAGAGGTCTGTATGGTGAATTTGAAAAAGGCAGTAGGTAGGTTAGCTGTCCCAAACTCTGCTACAAGGACTGCATTAAGCAGCACATACAGTCTGCTGGAGTGGACTTAATGTCCTGGGAGGATATAGCCCATGATAGGCGAGCTTGGCATTCTGCTACAAAGGAAGCAGAATGAGTAACAGAACATCATTGCATCACCTTGGCCGACAGTAGGGGGGAACGCAGACAGCAACTTGCCCTTGCACATCTCCTGAACCCTATATATTGAAACTGATTTCCAGTATCTGTAGTAGTCATACTCGAATATGAGTGATGGTCATTGTATTATATTTATTTGAAATCTTCATCCTTTTGATGTTTTCAAGATCAGGTTGACTTGAGTGGTTTAATTAGGCATAATCCTGCTGTGAGCAGGGTGTTGGGCTAGATGACCTGCTAAAGTCACTTATAATGCCAATTATTCTATGATTCTGTGAAAATCCACACTGAAAGCTACCATTATAGTTGATCACAGTTTTGATTTTCACTTCAGTGAGACCAAGACTTCATCTTACATATAGACATAAGCATTTGCCTAGTTTTGTGCTGAATTTCTTCTTTGAAGCAGGGTGTTTTTTTAAATGTTCAGGAATAAAATTGTTATGCTTTCTGTTTTTAAATGAACACGTTAATCTTGAATAATAGATTTCCAGAAATATATGGTTAGGTACCTCAAGAAATCATCTAGTCCAAACGCTTGCTTAAGGTGGGATTATCCTTATTTAAACCATTCCAGAAAAGTGATGGTGTAATCTATACCTAAACATTTCCAAGGATGGAGATTCTACATACAACCTATTTAGGTAATCTGCTGCGATGTTAAACCATCCATAGACTGAGAAATTTCTTAATATCCAGCCTAAATTTTCCTTGCTAAAATTGAAGACCGTTACTCCTTGTCCTGTCCCCTGTGGCCACAGAAAATAGTCTCCAGATTCCTTGTAACTGCCCTTGGGGTACTTGAAGACTGTTTTCAAATCCCCCAGAAATTTAAACTTGAATGTTAAAATGTTAAAAAAATAAAAAGGACAATCATTTTGAACTAAAATGCTTTAAATTAAACTTCAGGCCTCAAGTGATTGTTAAGAGTTGGAGTAAATGCCACTAAAATTGAAGATTTAAAACAAAAATGCTAAGCATACAATTCTTTAGGGTTCATATAACATTATAAATGCAATTTTAATTATAGAATCACAAGTGAGCATTTTAATGTCAATTTCTCAAGTGGACAGTTTCTGGTGTAATGGATTTCAAAGTGCTTTTGTAAGTAAAGACTGGTAGTTTAATCAAAATTGTTATTATATACTATCAAGTACTATAAGACATGTGAGTGGTTTATCAATGTTGCCTAAGGATCCAGTGACCACTAGATGGCAGTAAAGTACCAATTCTGAACATTGTTTCTTTTTATCCATAGGAGAGGGATGCCTACCTTCCTCTAGCTGAGAGTGCCAGCAAGATGTACTTTATTATCTCTGACTTGTCCAAAATTAATAATATGTACCGTTTTAGTTTGGCTGCCTTCCTACGGCTTTTCCAAAGGGCCTTGCAAAACAAACAGGTATGTCCTGTTGTCTTGCAGCTGTGAATGCAGAAGAGAAATCAGTCTGCTTGTGGTCTTTACAATTCTTGCTCGCTTTGGCTGTTTTTAAAGGGTAACTTAAAATGAATACTTACATTATTTTTTCAACCTGAATATTGGACATTTAGAATGCATATAAAGAAAATAAGTTTATTTTCAGTGTATAGGAGCCATAGTTTTGCTGCATCATGGGAAAACAAAGTAACATCCATTTGGTAGTGTTGCAGTGATGTTACAGGCATGGTGGTTCACGTAACATGTGGGAGGCAAGGACTTTTGTGATTAATATCACTAATTGGACCAACTGCATAGTTGGGATAGACTTAGACAAGCTTTTGAATGCAATGCATTCTTCTTTAGGTCTGAGGAAAAAGTAGGCACAGTGAACATCCATTTGTAATTTATGGCCTTTTTAAGATTAAAGTAAGTTTTGAAAATGAAGGTTCCACATGAGGTTTGTGAGATTTTATTTATTTAAACATGGAGTGTCCGATAATTACCTATTCCAGTGGTGCTCAACCTTTTTTATTCAGTGGGCCAGATGGGCATGCCTGATCCCTCTGCTGACTAGTAGCCAGTGGTCCCAATCTGGTGCCTGAGGTGGGCACAGTGAGGCCCCATCCAGCTGTGCAGAGGGAGCAGCCCAGCTCCAGTCCAACTGTGTAAGGGAAGGGGGCTTGTCTCGGCCCCAGCTGGACCCTCCAGGGGGAGGGAGGCATGACCCAGCCCCAGTGCAGCCCTACTGGGGAGGGGGCATTGCCCAACCCTGCAGGGGGAAGGGTTGTGGCCCAGCCCTGCTTGAGGAAGGGGGCATGGCCTGGCCCCAGCCCAGCCGGGTGGAGGGAGGGTTCTGGCCTGGCTCTGACCCTTTGTATGGGGCTTGGGATTTTGGCAGTAGGGAGGAGTGGCAGTACTGCCACTGCTCCCACACCACCAACTTTTCCGACCTCTGGGGAGCCCTGTGGGGTAGTTTCCAAGGCTCTGCTGGCCGCATTCAACCCATGGCCTCAAATTGAGCACCCCTGAAGTAATCCATGAATTAGACAAATTCTCAAAGTAAGGGGCAGAATAAGGAAAGTCTTGAAATTCTAAAATGCTCTTTGGCTCAACAGAGGATATACCTTCTTTTTAATTTAAAAACTGTCCAACTGAGCTGCAACACAGCTGTTAATCTGTACTTTTCACCAACATCCATGAGCATTTCATACCTTAGTTACTTTATTCTCCATTGTTTTGGCCTGCAGCCCTCCCTTCTCAAGTCTTTTCAAAATGCTGCTGCTCAGATTTATTTTCTTGGGTTATTGCTTTCACTATGTAAACTGCATCTTTAAGATCCTTCATTGGTTCTTCCGGTACTAGCAAACAGTAGCTCTTTATCCTTCCTTTCTGAGGTTTTCACCGTTTAACTCCATCCTACCTGTCTATCCTTATATCCTGTTATAAAGCGACACCTGCCATTGCCAGTGATTCCAACCTTGATTGACTAATTTTCTGCTTCTCTAGCCAGCAGTTTCATACTTTCTCCCAGGCTGCCTATTATGATATGGAAAAAGCTCCCTGTCAGATCAGTCAGCCTGCAGAGACGCATTATCCTCCCCCTTGTCTATCCTTAAAACTCATCTCCTCCACATTGTTTGCCTTGGTGATTCTCCACAAACTAGACCTTGATGATGACTAAGCAGAGGGCAAGTTGTGTTTATTGTTCCTGCCTAGCAAAGAATTGTACACATCTTCATTTTTTGTTTTCGTATGTCACCGACATTCAGCCTTCACCTTATTTGTTTCACTTTCCGGTTGTCTTTTTGTCTTTTTTGGAATGCAAATTTTTGTGGGGCTGTTTCTTTTACCCAACCCAGTTGACTGTCTGAGTGCTAGACCAATTATTTGTAATGGTGCTAAAAATAATATGTCCATAGTTAAAACACATTACTAGCAAGTGAAGGCTCTAGAAAATCAAGGTTTTAGTTAAGTATAGAGAGTAAGCCATTCTGTCACTTTTAGATATAGTTCCTTTAGGGAAAAGATAACTCCTGTGAGTGCAGCAGTGTGAAGAAACTAAGTATACGTAGGATCTGGCAGTGGAGAAACTGGTGGTGTTGCTGTCTGTGGCGTACTTGTTCTCTGGACTGAAATAAATTCAGTCTTTTGGGCTGTCAGTTTGCCTGGGTTCCATGGTAAAGCATCTAAATAGAGCAGCAGGAAATGTCATAGGTTTTGCTCAGCTGGTCACAGGTTGAGATCCTGTGAAATCTTTCACAGGTATAGTGAATATTCAGCCTGTTGTCTATGACTCAGGCCCAAATGCTTGTATAAGAGTGCTTAAACATAAACTTTTCAGTCCATATTAATGACATAAATAGAATCATTGGGAATAGCAGGCGAGCTCAGCGGGAAATCTGGGTACTCAGAAGCTCTGAAAATTAGGCAGATCCTCAGCCTAACTATGTGTCAGCTATCCGTACAAGTACACAAAAACAGATTTTTATTTCCAGTTGAAGTTTTTAAGTTCAAACTACTGTTTTCCTAGGAGTCAGAAAGTACTGAAGAAAGAATCAAGTCTCTTATTAGCTCCTTAACACACATGGTGTATGAATATGTTTGCCGCTGCTTGTTTAAGGTAAGATTTATTTTCTTTGGCCTTTGCATACTGCACTAATTATGAAACTAAATTCTCACAGCTACCCTGACTTAGCCTACTTCACATAAGCAGCAGTTGATATCCCAGCCGCAGTATTTATGCTATCACACAGAAAGAAAACTATGTCATGAACCTATAATGTTTTGGGGTTTGTGGGGTGTTATGCAGTTTGTCTTGAGCTTGTTTTATTAATATGGCATATGTAGTTTCTATGTATAGGTAGGATCAAGCAGCATTCAGGATTGTCACCTTAGGTTTATATGCATTATGGTATTTGATATAGATGTAATTTTGATATATTGTTTTATTTATCCAAGGGTGTTTAGTAAGGCTGCAGTTAACTCAGGTGTGCCTCACCTATTCACAATTAGGAGAATCATTTGAGAATTAGCATGTAACATGAGTTTGTTTACTTGCCACCCTTGTGGGCACACTCTCACCACATGAGCCCAGACCTTCCAGGCAATGACAAATTTACATTGTGAAAACGGAGATCCAAGCAGAAATGTCATCTGCTAACAGACCACCCAAGAAAGGTATTCCTCAGGGTGGGGAAATTTAAGTGAGAGACGGTATCCTTGAGATATGTCTGAAAGACTGCAAATATCCCTCTGGTCATTAGGAGAAGACTCTTAGGGCTTGTCTACACATGTTGCTATGGCAACATTGTTACTACACTGATTTAGTACTTCCAAAAGGAAGTACTAAATCACAGTGCAGTAACAGCCCATACTGCATCCTAAGTGCGGTGCAGTTATTTTTAGCAGCTACTTTGCCATAGTAGCGTGTGTAGCATCATGTGTAGATGACCCTTAGTTTGGTAAACATGCACCTATTGGGAAGGACACAGTTGCCTACATATTGTGAACCCATAAGAATCCAGTGTGTGACGTATGTATGTATGCAAGTGGTCAGATAAGAAACCATACTTAGGCCTTGCTTCCACAGCAAGTCTTTGTCTAAAGCTTTCTGAGGATAAGGGACTTTAGGCCCTCAGCCAGTGGGCTGAATATAAGCTACATTCCTGGTTTTAAGATCCAGGGTATGATCAGAGTACTGTTCTGATATCTTGTTATTTGTTCTCAGTCTATATCATAGCATAGAGTTACTGATTTATTCTGTTTAGTCTTGTTTTTATAATAAAACTTGTTGTTACCTGTTAACCCACATAACTTTTCTTCCTATCCAGTCAGTCCTAGTATCTGGCTCTGGTTTCATGCCTCATTTTCCACCAACTTACCATCTTTCTACCCTAGGCTTCTTATCCCAGCTTACTTCTTTGACCTTTTTTGCAGTACCCTGTGCCTGATGCTTGTCATTTAAGTGAGCCAGGTTTCTCCTGGATGATGTCTGAGTGTCAGCAGGGGATTCTGACAGTGCAGGAGACACAGGCTTCTGCACCCAGTTTTTTTTTCAGATACCCTAGCACGAAGCAGCTGTAGTAGGGAAAGCCCTACTTTGCTCCTGTAGCCTTGGCTATAGTATGCTCAGTTATGCTGTACTCTACAAATATGTAAAGGCTGTATGTAAGAGGATGGAATGTGCCTGTTTTCTCTCTGGCACTGTTACTTGGACAATCTGGGCAGCAGCAGGAAAGTTGGGGCTCAATGTTTTGATCAGTGAGAACAGAACTTTTTGGAGATGTTAGCTAGGTCTAGCAAGTGATTGCTGAGCATGTGCAAATTGCAGCTTTTCAGAGGCTTATAACCAGAGATCCAGGTTTTCCATTTCCCATGGAAAAATGTGGATTGTCCTCTTTAAAGGAGAAAATCACAGATTTTCCCTGTTAAAGGAAAATCTTTGGTGTAGGAAACTGCAGGTTTCCCTTTTCAGGGCAGTGGCATTCCAGCCTGCAAGGAGCTGCTCTGGGCTAGAGGGAGTGGGAGGAGGGTGATTGGAAGTAGGGGGTGCCATGTGCATATTTGTGCACACATGCATGTGGCCAGCAATACAGCCAGGCAGGGCAGTGGGTGCAGCCTGGCAGTTGGATACAGTTAAGTCTGTGGGATGTGGGGGGAATGGGATAAGAGGGCTAGGGCTTGGGGACTATCTGGGGGGGGGGACTGTGTGTGGGGTCTGCCTGGAGTTAAGGGGGTGGTCCTTTGGGGGCACCAGGGAGCTATTTGGCTTGGCCACTGGAGTTGGGGGCTGGTGCCTGTGCTCTTGGGGGCAGGGGTGGGCCAGCTGGGAGATGCTGCTTGGGGGTGGGGAGCTGTGGCTAGGCTGTCTAGTACAGCGCGGGAGCCCCAGCCTGGGATGGGGCAGTGCCACTGGCATTCCCTCCTCCTCCTCCTAGGGCTGGACTTGCTTTACTACCACCTGCACGAGTCAGAGCTGCCACAGCAACAGGAGGGATGGAAACCACCTGGCACTCATCGCCCTGCTCCTGCTGTCTGTAGCCTGGCCTGGGCCAGAGCGCGGCGCCCAGCTTCATGATGCTGCTGTGGAGCACAGTGCTGGTTCATCCCACCGCAGCCAAAGCCACAGCTGCAGCCAGAAGTGCGGCACAGTGTGTGGTGCCCCAGCTTCCACACCATGGTGCGCTGCATGCATCTAATGCTGGAGGCTGTCCCTGCAGTGTCCCTGCAGACCAGCATCCTGTGGGGCTAGGCGGGGTAGAGGCTAGCTGGGGCAAAGCTTTATCATATATTTATTTCACAAGAGGGTAGTGAAAATAGAAAGCAGCTTTGTCATCACTTTGGGAGGGAAGGTATGATGGTGATGATTTAGGAAGCTTAGTGCACATTTGGTCTGTCTTTTATTCCTATATGGAGGTCACAGGATTATTGCAGTGCTGAAGCTACACTAGCCTTTGCAGAACTTCTGCAGGTGAGAAGAGTGTACTCTATCAAACACATCCATATTTTGGTTGCGGGAAAAACATAGATGGTTTTATGTCTCCTTTCTTTTTTCAATGTTTTGTTTGTGTGTTTAGACAGTGCCTACCATAGTTGAGTCTAGCATAATGGCATATTTGTTCTTCAGTAGTACCTTAATAACAAAAAACAGTATCAAAAATATATAGACCATATAATTAAATACACATGTATATAAAATTGACTGTCTTAAATTTTCATTCACATGGTATGGTATGGCATGGCATAGCGTAACGTTGGGAATTATTACTAGTTATAAATATTTAAATTTAAAAAAAAAACAGACAGATAATTAGATAGACCAATACAATCTGGTAATAAATTTAGAAATGTAGATACCAGGATATATCTACCATATTTGGGAAAGAGAGAGATGTCAAGTTGCTTGAGCATTGTTATGGGCTTTTAGTATACGTGTTTTGTTTTGGTTTTTTTACCCATTTTTACCCAGAGTTTTTTTTAACCAAATTTTATCCATTTTTTACCACGGATAACATTTTATTCTTTTTTATAGCATTAAAGACCTATTTATTTGTATCAAAGGTAGGTTAAACTGTAGCATTTATTTTGTAATATTAATATTTTAAAGTAAGCAACTTTTAAAATATGGAGACTGTGTGTATGGTTACACTCACATATATATAACTAATAAGGTTCTCTGCATAGAAACTAAAAAGCATATTAGCTTTATAAGTAATGAGCTGAATTACTCATGACTTAACATACTGACTATAGTTATAGTAAAACCAGCTGGATAATTTAACACAAACTCATCTATGTTTTCAGCAATCAACGTAGCCTTCAACAATATACCAGTTTACTTCACTGCTGATTTTTGTTGTTGTATCATTTGACAGCAATATCACACCAGTGGGCTGTCTGAGAATAAAAAGGAAGTAGAAATATGTATATTAGTATTCAAGAAACAATGCAGTAAAAATATGGTGGACTGGCACTGAAAAAAGATTGATCAGTTTTGAAATGGCAGATTTAGATGTTTTTATACATAGTTTTTAATAGACTACCTAATATAGTTTTATAGAGACTAACCAATTTGGTGATTTGGACATAGTATATAGTTTATATGTATAGTGGTTTAAATACCTTCTTCTTTTGCTCATAATCATGTACCATATTTACTTGAATCAAAGATGAGGTGCCCCCCCCCCCCTTCAACATGGGGATAAAAAGCCCCTTGTCTTGGATTCGAGTACAAGCTGGGGCATGAGGACAGGTGGCTGCAACAGCTCCGACTCTGTCCCAAAACTGCACTTGGGGTTGGAGTCGGACTTACAGCCATTGCCCTCAGTGATGCCTGTCCTGTACGGCCTGTCCCCTGTATCCTCTGCCCCATGCTGCCTCTAATAGATTTCATTATCTGGCAGTTTTTAGCCAAGATTTTCATCTTAATTGCTCTTCTTTCACAATTTTCAGTTTATCAGTGTTTTTCTGGCTGTGAGATACAAAAAAAAGAATGCAGCTCAAGCACTGTATAGAGAAGGGAGTATAACCTACCTGCTTTTTGAACATATAATACCTTGCTACATGGAGATCAAAATTTATGTCAGAAGTCTTTTCTTGTTTTATTGTATTGCGAGTTCTTATGTAATTTAATCTTGAATTTTACACCTAGATTTTTATGTCCATGTTTACATTTTTTTTAATTATTATTCCTCTATACTATTTTCTTCCTTCTCAAAAATGAAGTATCTATGGTCAGTGACTGGATCAAAAAAACCCCCGTAGACTTTTTTCTTCTACCCTTCTCGGTAATTTTTTGAAGGACAAAGTTTATTTTCTTCCAAATTATCTCATATATTGTTTCAATTTGAGATGTTTCAGACTTTTTTTTTGTATTTCATACACATATTTTCATATACTTGCCCAGGAAGTTCAACTTTAGCTCAAGCTCTCTATACTAATTTCCCTTCAGAAAGGGTATTAGTTTACATTTTATCTGAATGTAGCTTTCTTATCTTTCTTCTGGCACAGTTACCAAGATTTCAAACCAAGAACTTTTGACCAGAATCCAGTACTTGGTGGTGGTGCTTTTATGCAGTTGAATCAATCCCTCTGGAATATATCTGTTACTTAGGCTGTGAATATGTATGCACTTGTAGTGCTACAAGATCTCCTATAGTATTATGAGGGATATAAATACATTTATAGCCACCTAGCTGGAATTATAGAGTCCCTGCAAAGGCATTTCCTCCAGCCAGGGGCGTTGTTTTTTTGCTTCCCCCCACCACACCATAAGAAGCCTGTCAGTGTACCCAGTCACCAACAGCCTGCCCTTCCTGCCCCTTGCAGAGAGATATCAGGCAGGCTGTCAGTATTGGGGGCAGCAGTCTTTGCTGCCTTATGCTGGCATTGTGGGGGGCGGGGCAAGAAGAGCTGCAGTTTCTGGACCAAGGGCTGCAACAGGCTTCAGAGCAGCCCAGCATTTCTGGCAGAGGGGCATCTTCTCTCTGAGTCTGCACTGTGGAACAGCAGCAGAGAGACCTGCTGCTCACTGCATACTTCCTGTAGTGGGGAGCTGTAGTTCTGCTTGCTTCCCGTCCCTTGCCTTGGAGCCCTGGACTGTTATTAAGTGCTCTGAGCACCAAGGCAATGCTTATTTAATTCCCCCTTGCTCTCGGTCTCTCTCCCCCGTTGGAGGATAGGAGAGCAGAGCACTGTGGGATGGTGGAGAACCAAAGGATCCCCTCTAGTGCTACATGTAAGTGGACAGATGTTACATATGGTGCCATAATACACATCACTAGAAAGATGCTACTGTTTCATCCAAGAACATTTTTGTAGCATTTCTGCCATTTGAGTAGTACTGTGAAGTCGTCTGTCCCTTCAACTTTTCTAGCACTAAAAATGTAACATCTGTCTATAGCTCTAATCTCACCTTGTAACCTGTTAAACTGAATTTGTCTTTTGTAAATTCTTACATAGTATTTTATAATTAAATATAAACAGATAATTCTTAATCAAAAGTTCTGTGTATACTTCTCATTCCTTTTTCCAACCAAAATATTCACTCATGAAATACAACTTAAAAGGGCAGAATATTTGTGAAATAACCAGTGAAAATCATTGTTCCTTTGTTCTAGAATTTTAAAAGTCCATATCACATTTTTTTGCTTTTATGTTGTTAATCGTTCTCAACCTTTGGTTGTATGTCTTGTTCATTTTCTTTTTTTAAATGTTCACCTTATGCTCAGCAAAATAGAACTGTGTGGAAGATAAATGGCAGGTTAAGGATATAATCTCTAGATATCAAAATGAATCATTATCATTTGTTTTTCTTGTGATGGCTCTGTACATCACTAATAATATGACACGTGACCCCTTGACTTACCTAAGTTTATGGGTGAATTAAAAACCTGTACGTTAACACTGAATGTAAATACACTAGGAAACTATAAATCAGTCATTAGGGAATGGATATTCGCTTGCTAGAGAAATTAATGTGTTCAGTTATTCTTTCATACTGTTTAATTTCAGACTGAACACTGTCTCCACATTTAAATTACTGTGTACTGAAAGTTTCTAAGTAGAAAGTCTACTCAGCCAAGATGTAAGCAAATGTATATTGGGACATTAATTGAATCAGACACTTTGGACTGTGTAATTTTAGCATTTTAAAATGAACTCAATCTCTGGTAAAACGACTACAGTGAATCATAATTTAAGCAGCAGTGAGACTCGAATAAGTTTGTATGTCCTGTAGCCCCATTTGGGAACTGGTTTATAAAATCATAGAAAATTAGGGTTGGAAGGGACCTCAGGAGGTCATCTAGTCCAACCCCCTGCTCAAAGCAGAACCATCCCCAACTAGATCATCCCAGCCAAGGCATTGTCTAGCTGGATCTTCAAAATTGCCAAGGGCGGAGAATCCACCACCTCCCTGGATAACAAATTCCAGTGCTTTACTACTCTCCTAGTGAGAGAGTTTTTCCTAATACTTAACCTAAGCCTCCTTTGCTGCAACTCAAATCATTGCTTTTTGTTCTGTCATCTGCCACTACTGAGAACAGCCTAGCTCCATCCTTTTTGGAACCACCCTTCAGGGAGATGAAGGCTGTTGCATGCAAGAATGTTGTGGGGAGACCATATCAAAAGCCTTACTCAAGGTCAAGGATCTTCATACAAACTTCCTTGCGCTGCTAAATTATCATGCTGGGATGCCAGCAAGACACGCAGGGGAGGAGCTACATCATGTTAAATTCAAACAGCAAAACAGAAATAGCATATTGGAATAACTGTAGAGATCTGAGGACCTCCATGGATTTGATTTAAGTGAACTAAAGATAACATGTCTATGAAAGTCCTGTCTATCTCAGGCCACCAGCATTGCCAGGCAAACTGAATCAGGAGATTAACATGGTTTTTTTTCAAAGAAGCAAGTTGTCATGAACCCCACTGTTGTCCAAGGGGTTCACGGGGTGTTATGCATGGCTTCTTCAATATGTTATGCTGAGAAATGGTATTTGGGTAGCTGTAAGCTGTGCTCAGCCATATCATCCTTATGTTTATATGAATTGTGGTATTTGGTATAAATGTAATTTTGATATGTTTTTGTATTTTAGCCAAGACTATTTGGTGGGGCAGTGGTTAACTTAATTGCTTTTTACCTATTCATATGTGGAAGAGATAATCACTGAGAATTAGCATCTAACCTGAGTTGTTTATTCATTAGATTGCCCTTTCAGACAATGATGAATATACATTGTAAAGAAAGAGTCCTGTAAGACTGTCACCTGGAAGGACATTTCTCAGTGGGGAAATTAAGTGAGACACAGTATGTTTAGGATATTGGATTAGCAATCCTCAAGTTTCAAAGGATGCACGTATTCTCTTGATAGTAATTAGATCAGTATAAATTTCTGCTTTGGTAAATATTCATCTATGTGGAGTGGGGCAGGAAGTTATATGCATAGTATGGGCTTCCTGAAAATCCAATGCATGACATGTGTAAATGGCCAGATAAGAAATTATACTTAAGCTTTGTCTTGAGAGTAGTTTTGTCTTCAAGCAGGCCAGCAGGAGAGCATTCATGAGGCCCTGACGGAAAGGTCAGAGGCAGGGGCTGCGTTCTAGTCTGTTGAGCTGAATAGAAACTGTATTCTTAGAAGTAAGATGCAGGGCAAGACTGGGTTATTGTTCTGATATTTTCTTTCGCTTGTTTGTTCTTATTCTGTCTGTAACTCAACAGATGTTCACTGATTTCTTATGTTTACTCTTTTTTATAATAAAGCTTTTTTATTATTTTTTTAACCTACTTATTTTTATTGATAGCTATGAGTGCAGAGCATTTGACCATGCAGATAGGCTCTTTCTAAGGAAAGGGGATCTATCTTTTCTGGATCTTGACTGGGCAAGGGAATGGTTCTTCTAGCTGGCAAAATCCTCTCTGCTAAGAACTGGCAAGGCCTGGTGAGGTATCATTGCTTTGGGGCTTGTCATGAAGCTTCATTGGTCTGGGGCTTGCCTTCTCTGTGGTCAAGCAGCAGATGGCAGAGGGGTTTGGAACTGGAGGGTACCCCTGAAGGTGTGAGGAGACCCTGGGAGTGTCTCTCAGAGCTGCACCTGGCGGCATCCGGGAGCAGGTCATGTCAGAGGAATTTTCCATGCAATCAGCAATCAGTAGGAAGCTCAGCAATTAACTTGCTGGTGTTAAACAGAAGTATCAAGTATTGGCAGTAGTGCAGCAGGTCCTCAGATTTGGATCTCAGTTCATAAATATTTTACTTACTTTGATTCTTAAGCTGCTTTATGGGTATCTCTGTCTGGCACCGTGTTGTACTCTGTAAGGATGCCATTAGTGTCCAGATTCCATTATGTAATCTCCTCCCTTAATATTTCTAGTAGTTTTCTGATGACCCCTTAGAATTGCACCTCAGCATTTCAGAAGCATTTCCTCCTCATTCTGACATTTTTTTTAAGGACTGCCATCTCTGTTATGAGAGTAAGGAAAACTTTCATTCAAATCTTGTTTTACCTCTCGTCTTGCACAGACACAGTTGTACTCTGTACTTTTCTGTAAACTTACGTAAAACTTATTTCACCTTTGACCAGGACAGTTCCCTAACTTTTTTTCTGAATCTTAGGTTGGAAAGAAGATTTGAAACTATATGGCAAAGTTTTGAAATCCAAAGAACCTTAAAATGTCCATTTATAACATTCTGCTCTAAAAACATGTCTATTGCGTTCAGGTGTGATATCTCCAACAGTCCAGTACAGGATGCTTATCAGCCATATGAAGTGCATTTGCTTTCCATTACAGTATGACACCCACAGTGTTGCTTTGGATTTTCTGGCCAGTATGTATAGTCCATCCGTCTGCCATTGCTTTGGGACCTGTATTTTAATTTGGTTAAATTTTGATTGGCATTTTTACAGGCACAAAAAGGGCAAAGGGGAAGAGGCTGCAAAATTTGCTTATGCTTATGTGAAAACTATTGTTGTTTGGGTAAAAATATCTTCCACATTCCAGAAGCAAGATTTTGAAAATTGGGAGCCTAAATTGGGTTGTGTAACAGTGGTTTTTAACCCCTGTTACTGATTGGCTGAGTGTAGAGAGCAGGCTGCAGGGTGCCAGCTGCCAAGTGCAGACTTGAGAGGTGGTCTTGCAGAGCTGTACCGCTGCTAATTAGTAATTAACAAGGATCCCGCTTTTCTTTGTTAAAAATCCAAAATTCTCTGATTAAAAAACCCCAAATCTGCACTTTCTCTTTATTAAAACAAAACACCATTATATAGATAGTTATCTGTTGAACACAGTATTTTATTGGTATATATATTTACACTTTTAAAGCCATGCGGAAGCCTACCAGTATTTCAATCATTATAATAAAATAAATTGTAAATACTTATATATTTTGGTGTTTGATTTTGTTTTTTTAGTCACGGAAAATCAGGAAAATCTCCCCCTAACCTTTGCTTACCAGGACGTGGGTCCAGCTGTAACTGTCCCCTCCTCCCCACCTCTTCCTCCTACTGTTTTATGGTGCTGAGCAGCCCTGATATGCTGGTGCCCTGTCCCTGCTCATGCCATTGTCCCTTACTTCTGACTGCATCGGGGGGAGTTGAGGGACTAGAAGGGGCACAGCCAGACAGGTAATATAAACAGAGCTCCTGGGATGAGAAGTCAGTTTGGCCCAGATGGGTTCAGAAAGGAGCTCCCTGCTGTAATAGAGAGGAGAGCCCAGGGGACTGTGAGGGGGAGAATTCAATAGAAAAATAAGTTGGTGTCATGCACCCTGAGCCCAGATGTTCCTGGGGTGTTCTCACAACTTCAGGTTTGTCCTTTGGCTCAGGTTTGTCCTTTGTGATCTGTTTCCTGACCACTCTGAGAACATGCTGAGATGCCCCAAAGCTTACCTCCCTGATTGATGGTCCCTCAGCTTTAATCATATCACTTAGTCTTGCCAGAGCAGAGGGGATTTTGCCAGCTCAAAAAAACACACCCTTGTTCTGTTGTACACTTAGAAATGTTGGATCCCCCTCTTTAACAAAAGATGCCTGCCTGTGTGGTCTAATGCTATGAAGTCACAGTTACCACTGATAATAAGTATGTTATAAAGGGTAACAAATATTTTACTATAAAAGACAAAAGCAAACATAAGAAGTCAGTAACCATATGTGATATAAGAATAAAGAGATAAAAGGAAATATCAGAACAATAATCTGCGCTTGCCCTGCACCTTAAGAATACAGCTTCCACTTAGCTCAACAGATTAGAAAGCAGTGTTAGCCTCTGACCTTCATGTCAGGACTACCTGCAAATTTTCTTGTCAGCCTACTCTACTCAGCCTGTTGGCTGAGGGCCCAAAGTAATTTCCTATATTCAGAAACAAACTGAAGACCAAAAACTTGTTCTCTGGGCAAGGGTTAAGTATGTTTTTTTAGTTGCCATTTACATACATTATCCAATGGATTCTTGAGGATTCTATACTGGATATATAACCTTCCTGCACCCAAAGGGTGTATTTGTTTACCAGACTGGAGGTTTATTGTGATTTAAATATGACCAAGAAAGTGTTTTATCCTTACAGATGCACTGATTTCTAATACAATATCCTAAAAATAGTGTCCCTCACTTAAATTCCCCACTCTGAGAAATGTACTTTCCTAAATAGCTTGAATGGCCAGGTGTTAGTCTCACTCTCCAGTTAAAATGCAAATTCTTCATTGTTTGGAAGGGCCTGGCTCGAGTCCTTCAGACCTTGTTACATGGTAATTTTAGGTGGCTTTTGGAGTTTTTAACCCCTGGATTGGCTGCACATTTAACACCTTTAAGTGATTTAAAGCATTCATAATTCAGTTTAAATTTATGTCACTTCTGGGCAGGATTATCTCTAGTCTGCCTAATTTTACTCCTCTTCGGTAAGGTGTAGCCAGTCTCTACAGCTATCCTGATCAAGTTGAAGGTCCGGCATCCCAAGATGCTGTGGCCCCTTCTGAGTCAGAGTGTGGGGGAGAGCTAGGGGCTGAACTCTGCATAGCCTGGCGGAGTGCAGGGTTAGCAGGAACCGTCCTCGGGCTGCTGCACTGCTGCCACCGAGCTCAACCTTGCTGTAGGTGCCTGGCCCCCCTGGGGTGTGTATCCAGGTCCTGGGGGCCAGATCCTTTTTTTTTCTCCAGAGCTTGCTTCCCAGTGCTGCTGGCTGGGCCCCTGGAACTTGAGGAGTGAACTGTTCCAGGTGACGGTGGGAGGTACTACAGCCTCCTGGTGCTCTGGTGCTATAACATTTGCTCTGCGAGTAGCAAGCCAGTCCAGCCTTTGGCTCCTACTCCTGCCCCTGTTCACCAAGCCTCTAGCAGCAAGTCACAGCTGTGAAGCTGAAAGACAGTCAGAGATGGTTTCTCACCTTAAGGTGTGACTGCTGCATTAAGCCAAACACCACTCAGATGATTAACATTTGTTCAGCTTACAACATAAGGCAGGGTTGGCCAAAATGCAGCCAACTGATTGGATCCAGTCTTTGGAAAGCCACCTGCTAATTGGTTGGATCTGGCCTGCAGCTGCCCCTGTGGTGCTCTGCATGGAACTGAGCCCCACTGGGGGCAGCCCATGCCATGCTCCTGCCCACACCTGCTGGCCCCAGTCCATGCCAGCATGCACAGCATCTGGTAGCGCTGCTCCTGGTGCAGCTGTGGCCTCCCAGTAAATGATCAGCTTCCCTCACATCCAGTGGCAGTTCCTCCTCCTGCTGTGCCACTCGGGGTGGGGAAGAAGCTTCAGCCTTGCAGCTCCTGCCCCAGTGTGCAGGGCTCTAGCTCCAGCTCCAGCTCCAGCTCCAGCTCCAGCTCCTGAGTGGGTGGAAGGCACACAGGAGCTTTAACCAGGTGGCTCCTGCCCCAGTGTGCAAGGTGGAAGGCACCCAGGAGCTGGACCCAGACAGGGCTCAACCCCATATTGAGCATTGTGGGGGCAGCTGCAGACCATACTGCCAGAGTGAGCTTTGCGGCATATGCTCTCTTCTCCCTCCTTCATCTCCTCTGCCGTGGCTGGCTCATGGAACCTAGTGCCCAGGCAGTGCTCCTCCCCCCACATCTGCCTTCTCAAACCCCGTCCCCAGAGGGCAGAGACAGGCAGGGAGTGGATCACAGCTCTGTCCTGGGCCCCAGCCTCGCACTGTCACCTCCTCATGACCCCGCCCCATGATCCCAGCTTTGCCTGGCCATCCTGAACACTGCTTGTTGCCCACCTGTGGCCCCATCCCACATGAGGAGTTTTGGTGAGTTGCTGCAGTGAGGTGGGGAGGTACTGACCCAGGCCCAAATAATTGCCCATCCCTGGCATAAGGCATAACGAGGCCAAAATCTGCAAGACTGGCCATTAAGCCTACCCATGTCAGATACTAATTCTCCTTGATTATTTTTCCCAGTCATCTAGAATTTAAGCCTCTTCCACATGGCAAACTCATTGTTCAGGGAGTTACACCTGAAATGCATCATCCTGTTATACAATCTTGGCTCTGTTATAACTTACAAGCTTTAGACAAGATTACTGTAAGGTGGATGGGCAACTGGCTCAACAGCCACAAGCAAAGGGTATTTTGTCAGGGTTTTCTTTTTGCCTTCCTCAGAAGCATTGGACTTCCTCCCTGTTTTAGTATACCTAAGATCAAGGTATGGCAGACAAATATAAGGAAGCCCCCTGGCAAAGCAGAGAGATAACAGGCCTTGGAGAGGCCACCAGAGAGCATCTGTACTGCCTGGGAGGCACAGTTGTGGTTACAGCTGCTCCTGATTAAATGTTTTGCTTCCAGCATCATCCATTGACTTCATTTTGGTGCTGACAGCAGTTCACCAGTTTTGAATAAAAGGATTATTATATTTATTTATAAGGACATAAGATATCTAATCTGTATTCAATGGCTGTTTAGCTCAGCTAGAGTGTGGTGCTAATAAAATCAAGCTTGCAGGTTTGATCTCCCTACTGGACCTTTTCTGCCTATGGTAGGGGGTTGGATTAGCTGATCTCTTGAGGTCCCTTCCAGGCCCATGTCTTCTGTGTGTCTGTATTATATGTATTTCCACTAATCCTCTCTATGTAGGGTATTTCTTTGTGTGCAGAAGAATTGGTAGAAGTTCAAATGTTTTGGCTTAAACGTAGGACTAAGTTACAAACAGTCAAGGCTGAAAGTTCTACCTCTTGCAACAGCAGAACACAGCATTTCAAGTATTTCCACCACGCTGTTTATATAATATTCTATGATTTTTTTTGTTTGGGTCATTATAGATATTCCATTCTCCCATGTCTCATCAAATCTGAGTGTATTTGATCTGAGATGTTGACTAAGGTTATTTACCACATGTGCATGCAAGTTGTTAACTAGCTTGAAAGGTATGTTCTGTGTTTGAATTATACATGGTGAACCTAAAAATTCTGCAACTATGCTGATCAGAATAGAAGTTTAGATACTGAGGTTCTGTTAAATAGGTTATTCAGAAAGTTAATTTTGACAAATTTATTAATTCATGTATTCTACTTTTATTTCAGGCTGATCAACTAATGTTTGCTCTCCATTTTGTACGAGGAATGCACCCTGAACTTTTCCAAGATAATGTAAGTATTAGGGAAAAAACTCAGATGTTTTACTTAATGAACAAAAAGACACATAAAATAGGATTCATATATTTATACGTGGTGTGATAGAAGGAACATTTGATGTGGAAACACTAAAGGGATGGAAATAAATGAAATGGCTACTAGAGCAGGAGAGGAGGATGAATGTAGTGCTATATTTTAGAGCTTTATGTACAAGATGAGAAGTAGGCCAGATAGCAGGAAGTTGCCGAGGCAGATGGAAGGGTTTTGGAAGTAGAGGGAGAGGGAAAGATTGGTTATACAACTGTTAAAGCGCAAGAACAACAAAGTCATCCAGGACTTTTGCAAGAGGTGGTTGAGACCATGAGTTTTCCAGGGTTGCATGCTGAGGTCCAAATCTTAAAAGGTACATTCACCAACATCAAAGCTGTGACTTAAATTTCTCTCAGTTTCTGAGAGTGCTTTATTTTCTCCATTTAATCATTTAGATTGTGAACTCTTTTGGGCAGGGACTTGCAAACAGTATGTTTATGACACATGTAATACCTGGCCACCTGACCTTAATTGTTTGTTTGTAGTACTTTGTATCTTGACTGCTTATGTCCAATGTGTACTTGTATAAGCTAATAAAGTTATTTCAGTCTAGGTCTGGTCTAGGTTGAATGGTACATATCTTTGTACTAACAGTACCTTTCAAGAGGTAAAACAAGCAAATAGTATCAATATTTCTCCCTCATGAAAAAGTAAGTTATTTTAATTAGATTGTTGAGGTGGAGTTGGGTGTAAGAAATTTATGGGGAAAAAACTAGGCAGAAGAGGTGTGTTTTGCTTTTTAGCTCAGAATATGGCAAGGTTAGGAGTCACCTATTGTTCTGCTAGAGAGTTCTGTAGTCTAGATGCATTAGTCATTAAAATGTTGCCTCTAACAACTTGGTTCTGCTTTATTGATCAGTGGTTTTGTGATTCAGTTGAACATACATATTGTAGAAGGCCATGGCTGAAGACAAAAAATAGTCTCTCTCAGCCTGTGTATACAAACTCTTGCTGCATCCAGTTTATGTGGATTTCTATATTGATTTTCTTCCAGTAAACAGTCCCATTTTCCCCATTTTTGGACTGAATAGCCTTTATGTTCTTGTGTACTAACCTCATTTTTATAATCTACATTTATTTTAATGTCTGAATGGCTATTTAATAAATTTGCTTCTGAGCACCAAGACAAAGGAATATTAAGAATCTTAGAAACAAGGTGATGGTGTTGAGGCTCTGGAGACTGATAGAGGCAGAAAACTGTTACGTTGCTGGCTTTTAGATTTTTAGTTGAATAATGGTGGAGGTACAGATTTACTTAAGGTTGGAGAAATATTATTTTCCTTAAACAAGAGAACCTCTTTGTGTCCATAAGTATGTTGTATAATGTGTGTGTATGTGTGTGCATGTATATGTTAAATTAGCCTCTTCGCATGAAGTCACAGGATATGTGATTTTTCCCCACATTTTCCCTACTTTCCCCACCTCCAAATACAGGCTTGCTCCATACAACACATATTTTTTAATACAATTGTCCCCATTAAAATGACACAAATCACTTTTCCTGGATGTGCATATCATGGTTTAAGAGAGATTATCATTAAATGTTTCATAAACATTTTCCTTTTCTTTGTTGACCAGAATATTCTTTGTACTGTATTACACTGTGCCATAGTATATAATCTGGTTATTCCTGTGTATTTGCATGTTTTAAATACTTTGCCTAGTACTTGGTGCATGGTTATGAAGAGCTAGAAACCCTGGAATAGTCAGTGAAGGACAGATTTTCAAATGTATTTAGGTACCTAAAATGAAGACAGGCACTTAGTGGCATTTACAGAACTGTCTGAGATGGCTGGACATCTCACTTCCACTGACTTCAGTGCATTTTTGGATGACTAAATGCCTCTGAAAATCTAGTCCACATTGGATAATCCTACCCAGGAAACTTTTAGATGGCTTAAGTACTAAAGCATGAGGTTTTGTATTCCTTCCATAATCTTGGGAGGCTTTTAATTATTATTTTTGTTTTCAAGCCTTTTGATGATCATGTTGTTCATATAAATATCCAGTGGTTTTTGAACTCCTGCTGAGTTCTTGATACTTTTCTTGGCCAGGTTATACTTTTTTTTGCCTTTTTTACCTTTTCTCAAAAAATAATGCCTTCAGCCACTTAGTTTGCAATTCACAAATAGACCTAAGCACTCAAGTCAATAGGATGTGAGGAGGTAGGTGCAAAATTCCTTAGGCTTCTTTCAAAATCATAACCTTCATTTTAATTTTTCTCCTCTGTATTCCTTCTACACTGCATACGTGTTACTGTATATAATATTTATGTTTTTAAGATGCCTTTTTTTATTTTTCCTCATAGGAATGGGATACTTTCACTGGTGTAATCATTGGGGATACTTTAAGAAAATCAGTAAGCTAAATATATATGTGTTCTGAAATAAGGATTCTTTTATTGAATACAGATGCTTGAACTATCATTGTACAATTTTATTTACTGTTTTTATATCATTCAACTTTCAAATTGTAATTTAAATATTGTAAAATTTTTAAATATGGTAACTAATTGTCTACGTTTAGAGGAGAGCACAGGATACAAGTTTTCTTTTTCTTTGTGAGTATAGTAAATTTTCCAAATGTAAATTTTTCTGTTTTGAATGTACCCATTTTTTAAAATAAGTATGACTGGATCCTGGCCTCTTCCCAGCACCTTACTCTTCACCATACCTGTCTTTTGTTCAGATCGAATTTATCTTCAATTTTGAGATATTCTTTTAGCTCTGATCTCAGATATTTTCCTCAGACTGGCAGTGGCATAACTCTTTCTTCTTATTCATTTCAACCTTTGTTTTTGAAGCTAAGCTTTAGTGTAGCTTGAATAATATTCTTACAGCCCTCCCATCGTGGGGAAGGCTTTTTTGGGCCAATGGGAAATTGTGGTAACTCCCACATGGTGAGCATGGTTGGACCAGGTAAATAAAGTGGATTAAAGAAAAAGAGATGCTATATTAGTGAGGATACTTTCTTAGAAATCATAGAGGTAAGAGAGAAGCCATTATTGATTGATATTTTTCCAGTAACACATCTGTAAAGGTTTATTTGTCAACATCTGCCCTTGGATTCAGCAAACCAAATGTACTCACCTAACAAGACAAGGTTCTTTGGGTGAATCTGATATCTTTTATTAGACCAACTATATAGTTGGAGAACAATTTTTAAGCAGGCTTTCAGGTTCAAAAACCTTTGTCACGCTCAGGAAGTTACAGCAGTTGATATGTGCTCTTCCTGGATGGAAAGAAAAGTACAAAAGCCAGGGGCTGTGCTGGTATGCATAAAAGACAGGCAGTCAGCAAAAATGTAGATTGAGGAGTCAATGGGTGAGACAGGCTGGGTGTGGGGGAGAGAAGGGGGATGAATAGTGGAGAGATACCTGGGAAGTCAGCTGTCAGGCAGGTTATAATGTGTCATAAATCCAATGTCTATATTTAGTCCATGATTTTTAGTATTCAGGAGACTGATGAAGTGGAGTTCATAGGCTCGTCTCTGGGAACTGTATCTTCCTAGACCCACCCATCTTAGCTTTCAAACAAGCACTGAACCTCACCAACCTCATCACCAGAAGTAAACTTCCTCAGACCCAGAACACACCAAAAGGATGCAGACCATGCCATGACAAGAAATGCAAAACCTGCCAACCCATCTCCACCACCCCCACAGTCACTACACCCCACAACAGAGCCATCAGCATTCCTGGATCTTAAAGCTGCACCTCCAGAAATGGAATATATCTCATCCAATGTACCAACTGCCCAGATGGAAAATACGTAGGTGAGACCAAACAACAACTGCACACCAGAATGAATGCACACTGGAAATCTATCAAAGACAGGAATCCCCAATTACCTGTGGGGGCACATTTCTCCCAAGAAAACCACTCTCTCTCCAGTCTCTCAGTTCTAATCCTCAAAGGAAACTTACAAAACGCTTCCCAGAGATGAGCCAATGAGCTCCACTTCATCAACCTCCTGAATACTAAAAATCATGGACTAAATATAGACATTGGATTTATGACACATTATAACCTGCCTGACAGCTGACTTCCCAGGTATCTCTCCACTATTCATCCCCCTTCTCTCCCCCCCACCTAGCCTGTCTCACCCATTGACTCCTCAATCTACATTTTTGCTGACTGCCTGTCTTGTATGCATACCAGCACAGCCCCTGGCTTTTGTACTTTTCTTTCCATCCAGGAAGAGCACATATCAACTGCTGTAACTTCCTTAGCCTGATGAAGAGTTTTTGAACCTGAAAGCTTGCTTAAAAGTTGTTCTCCAGCTATTCAGTTGGTCTAATAAAAGATATCAGATTCACCCAAAGAACCTTGTCTGCCTATGTCCTTAGACCAACATGGCTACAACCTACACACCTTACCCAACAAGGATACCTTATAGAATAAGGTCAGTCTTCCAAGTATTTGGTCCAATCCACTTCTAAAGGAAAAAATGACTAAGAAATTTCTTAGGTTCTTACGTGGAGAATTGTTTTACTTGTCAGTGATTCCTAAGTCTTTCTGATATCTCTCTCCCATCTATATTTTTGACTAATCCTAATTCTTCTAGTCTCATACATTAGGTTATGGGAAAGACTGCACATTGTGCTTCAAGGATTTTTCTTAAGAACCTAGGATCATGCAGAGATTGAGTCTACCAGAATGCAAAAGAGTTAAAAAACAAAACAGTGTGGTATGATGCTTCTTCAAAATAGTGAGCCCAAAGAAAACAGATGTAATTATTCTAGGATACCTGAGACAACATCTTGGCAACATGATTGAGGCTGGTAAGACTCTAAGGGTATTTATACATGTGCTCTGGAAGTGGCGGTGGTAGTGGGGGGGTGCTTTACTTAGAGCTGCTCCGAGAGTTGTTTTAATTAAAGCACCCATGGCATCTCATGTATCAGCATCCCCTTGCTTCAAAATGGTGGTGGGGACACTTTATCAACAAGCTTTAGATAAAATGCCTGTGCTGCCATTTTGAAATATGGGAGACACTGATACATGAGACTCAGGAAGATGCTTGAGCGCAGCAATTGCCACACTCCTGCAGACTCGATCAATTGAGTCTGCTCCTATGCATTAGAATTACAGAATGTCAGAGCAGCCTCCTTGCTCATGTATAGGCACCCTAGGAGCTCAGCTTTTCAGAATAGTCTGAGAAAGTACTACTCCCTTGTTTAAGAGCACAACAGGATGACCAGGGAAATCAAGAATAAGCCTAATGGCAAGCGCTGAATAGGATGATGTGTTCCTTAACAATAGAAGTGTGTCATTTTTCATCACCTTATTCCATGAAGGAGTTTGGATGATACCTTTTCCAATGTGTATCAAGACAAAAAGGTCAGTTCTAGGAAAACGCATTTAGAATTCTTTTGGGGTTCTTAGAGAAGGACTTAGACTCTGAACTCCAACCAGCACTTTTCATTTTGCAGATCAAAATATCTTAAGCAAGGACTCATAGAAGTCTTTGATATTGAAGTTTCCTGGTCAGATCATGTGGCATAATCAAAACTGCATTTCCTGTTTGGGACTTTTTTCATAGTGTTAGAAACTCTTATAACTAACCACTTGAAAACAATAGCTGCTAATTCCATGATGGCTTGTACCTTATTGCAACCACAAGAAAAATTTTCAGAGTGGATGCTTTTAAAATCTGATGGTCCAACTTCAGAATTACTTATTACAAATATTAATTTTCCCATATATTACAGGAAATTATTTTTCTTTCTCGAATTGAAGGTCATCTTCTGGACAAGATACTGAGATTTAATTTAGTTAAACACCATGCTTGCTAGTTTTCTTTTGCTCTTAGCATTTGAGTTCACAAGCTTCTACATGCTTTACAACCAAGTGAATTGCACTGTGCAGTGCTGAAGTTTGTACATGTATACTGTGTTAGTCCAAGAAGGGGTTAGAATTCCTTTTACACACCGAAGCTCTTACAGAAGATTTTTATAATGTTACCAGCTTATCATCCAACCACACTTCTGTAGATCATTACAGTCTTGGTATTTTTATTTTGTAGAACCATCCTTTGGGAGGAAAATAGCTCAAAATATTTAAAGTATACTCTTGTTTTACACTAGACTAAGAGTTTGTTCTATATTACTTCCTTCTCATTTTTGGTTATTTTTTTCATACAGCTCCTTGTACCTTAGGTATTTTGGAGAAAGATCAGGATCCAGACTGGAAAATATCTAACTTTATGGTTTGCTTTGTCAGAATGGCCTGTCTTCCAGTTTGCCTTAAGTTGAGATAGATGTCCTTTAGATTCTTCTGCACTGGCTTCCTAAGGGGCAGTGAGCATTATTAAAAAGATTGAATAGAGCAGTAAGACATTCCTGTAAACTTTAATACTAAAAATTAATTTGCAGAACTTCAGAATTACTTGTCTATAGTGAAAATGAAAGGGGCATGATAAAGTATCATTTTATATGATGTTAGCAAACAGTAGTAACTGTAAAATAGCAATAATAAACAAGCATTACTATTCCATTTTTAAGATAAATAAACAATGATGGAAGGGTTCATGGAAGTAGTGCTAATAATGTTTTAATATTGATTTACATTTTGCAGTCCTGGTTAATAAACATTTTGGAGGTTTGAGTTTCACAAATATATGTATAATAGATTTAAATTATTTTGTTTAATAAAGGATTCACAAAGAAATATTCGTGACCAGATTCCCTCTTGGATAGAACAGGAACGAGTTTGGGCAGTAGCATCTTTGAAGGTAAAATCTATGTATTATGTTAAATTCCATTTCAAAAGAGCTTGATTTATTTGTAAGTATTAATTTAGACTTGAAAATAAACTATATACTTGTCATCAGGACAGGATTTTGTTATTTTAAACTCTTCAAAAAAGTATAGTCTAATATATGCTCAGTTGAAAGTGCTCCCAGAAAGTATTATTTTCATTCAGTCCTCATTGTCTAAGCCATTTCAGTATTTCACATTGGTTTCCAAGATAATGATGAATTTTAATGCACATGAATGAAGTTTTTACTGTCGTATTTGGATTGCAAAATGTTATGAAACTATTCAGAGCACAGCGTTTCTTTTTCTTTGGACAGGAAAATAACCATTGTGGGAAGAAGAAACATTATGAAGTATTTCTAATAAACAATTGCATATAAAGTGAAGGCACATTTTCACAAGCATCTTACAGTTTGTCTGCCATGAAACATTAGTTGTGTAATTAATATATTTACTCAAACACAAAACAAGGTTTCCCCCAATCAGTTCGGGGAAAACAGCCCCCTGTCCTATGATTGCATACAAGGAAACTTCATTAAATACATGGTACATCATAAAACTGGTGCCAAAAGCATCATGTATTCACTCATGGAAAACAATTATGATGTTGATTAAATACAGCAAACAGTGAGCATGACAATAGAACACATGCCCCATATAGGGTAAACATACAGCTGGGAAACTTTCATAATGAAAGGGTAGTATAACCCATCTGAATAAAATATAGGCTAGTATTCATTGCATGCGGTCTTCCTCAGTGCCAGCTTTTTCAAGTCCTAATGAGCCATTACACCATATATTTTGACTTCCTCTTTACTCCACGTCTGAAATGTGCCTTTCTTTCCCATTTCCAATGAATCCTGTTTCTTCACCAGCCTTAAATGTCTGGCAAACATCTGGCCCAAACAAGGCCCTAAACAGTTCACCTAGAATCTTTTTGTTGCCTCCTCTCTCAGCCTGTTACATATGATTAGTGTGGCCCTGCCCTCCATGAGGTGTAGCCAGACCAGGTTGCCTTGCATCTGATTTGCATATAATTTTTGAAGGATCTGAGGATTCAGAAAAGAACACCTGGTTGCAATCATGAGTGGGGGCTAATTAGCACATGGACCCTTTGTGGAGGGTATCAGAAGTATGCACACATACTGAGCAGTGCTGAACTGTGGGCTCACCATGGCTTGAAACACTGTTGACTCTGCTGGGGTCCAGCCAAATGAACTACAGGTTTCCCTCGATGTATGTGTATTTTGTATATGAAATTTTGCTCTTATGTAACTATTGAAAATGTTCTCTATGGGTTAACAGAGGGGACAGATGGGTCATGGGGTGTGAGGGTCCTTATCACATGCACCAAAGTAGTGACATGGAAAGTGTGTTCCGTGTTGGCACTAAAGGGCTTGTGCTTTTCAACGACAGAGTGTTTGCAGTTAGCAATGCACAAGTTACACTTCTGTAGAGGTAGAGGAAAGCATGGGATGAAAGGACTGGCAAGGGCTGGACTTCAGGGGGTTGTTTCAGCCCCGTATAGGTATAGGATAGACTAAGGGACAGCTTTTGTTGTCAGAAAGAGTGGGTGAGGGATTTCTCGGTATCTTTCTGTTAAGTATCAATGTGCAAACCTGTCATTATATAAGAAGCAAGGGTAAGATGTTCACTGAATGGAGTTTTCAGCGAAGTGAATGAGACGTTGTTTTATCATGTGGGTATTATCTAATTGCTTGAAATTGTATTTGTATTCCCTTTGCTCTTACGTAATAACCATTTTTATAACCCAAATTTGCTATACACAAGGTAAATTCACTCTTACATGATTGGCATAGGCATCCCCCCCAGGCAGGTAAGTCTGTGGGGGGAAAGGGGGAAAGGTCTGTGGGGCCAGGGCCCCACTCACCCCAGCTCATGGTGGAGCTGCTCTGGGAGTGGCTAGTGCCAGCTGCTTGCAGCTGCAGGGCTGCACCGTGCCCCAAAACCTCCGGGCTCCACATGTCCCCACTCACCCCAGCTCCTGGGCTGCACCTTGCCATGCCGCAGGCAGATGGTATCAGGTGCTCCTGGGTTTGCTGCAGCAGGAGCTGGGGTGAGTGGGGACAAGTGGAGCTTGGGGGTTTTGGGGCACGGTGCAGCACTGCAGCTGTAGGCAGCTGGTGTTGGTTGCTCCTGGGGCCACTGCAGCAGGGGCTGGGGCGAGTGGGGAGAAGTGGAGGCCCAGGGCTGCAGCAGGGAGCAAAGCGGAGGGAACTATAAGTGGGTCCAGGGTGTGGGGCAGGAGGGTGTGGCTCTTGCTGCTATGTGCACCCCAGGAGGTTTGCGGGCTGGGGGGCTGCACTGGGCTCTTCCTGGGGGGCACGTGTCGCCCGATCTGCACGTGGGATGAGAGCAGGTTGCCGCTGGCCCCAGCTGACAGCTGCAGCATCAGGCTCTTCCCAGCGCTTGGCGGTGGTGCTGGAAGGGCAGGTTGGGGGGGCCTACGATGAATTTTGGGGTGGCAGCAGCCCCCCTCCCAGCGCTGTCACCCACCCCAAGCCCTGAGAAGAGCGTGTTGCTGCTGTCAGCCCCAGCCTGCAGCAGCAGGTTGCTCTTGTCCTGCGCACAGATCTGGGGGCATATGCCCTCGGGGAAGAGCCTGGCGCAGCCCCCAGCTTGAAGGCCTTCTGGGGTGCACGTAGCAGTAAAAGCCAGACCCCACCACCCTGTGCTCTACACCCACTTACCATTTCCTCCACTTTGCTCCTTGCTGCAGGAGTGGTTGAGGGGCTGCGCCGCATCCCTTCCCCTGCCTCTTCTGTAGTCCCAGCCTTACTTTCTCCCTCCTTCACCAACGTGGGAATGCATCCCTGTTTCTTACATTATATACTGGGTAGTATTTATGCGAGTTCGATTTATGCACAGTTTTCCGGGAAAGCATGTATTTCACAAATAGAAGGAAACCTGTATGTAGTAAATTATGAGCCTTTTGGCTTTGACTTAATATAATGTATGTTTTGTATTCTATATAAGTAGGTACAAAAGTATACATAAAATTTTGTTTATTGAGTACCAGTAAGAAAGGAAGGCTGAGTGATCACAGGCAAGGGAGGGAGATTAAGTATCATCAAAGCTCTGGTGTAGTGTACCCATACTTCAATATTGCTTATTTTTCATCTTCTTCTCTTTAGTGGGAGAAAGAGAGCAACTAGGACATGGGTGACTGGCACATGTCCCACCTGACACCAGTCAGCGACCGAGGTTTGGGGGGGGTCCCCCAGCAGCCAATCTCACTTACCAAAAAGGAACCACGCCACTTCTGGAAGTCCCACAGCCACTTCTGGAAGCGGCACAACTGCTTTTGCTGGTGGCCCTGGCCGGCGTTCACAGGGGGAGCACTGGTGCTCCTGCCTGTCCCTCTGCCCTCCAGCTAAACAAGGAGTGCGGCCTGATGGGGTACACTGGCACTCTCAGGATGTGCACGTGCACTCCCTATGTGTCACCACTGAACCAGGATAGAGAGTAGTAGCTACAAAGAGGAAAAGAGAGGGAACACTCAGTCATGGGTGGAGAAGGAGAAAGAAGAAAGTAATGGGCACTTGAAGGACAATGAATAAAAAAAAATACAGAAAAAAATGACTATATATGCAATGCCAGGAGTTGGAAAAGGGAAAACATGGATAAAGAGGTATACATTGAATAAAATATATATATATATATATCCAATGTTGATTTTCTGTCTCTTAGGACTCAGTCAGGTTAAATAGCACATGGTTCATGCATAAGCTTCAGGATTGGTTCCATAGATTCATTTGCAAACTTTTAAAATTATAATATGTGTTCTTAGAAGTCATATTTTACCCTTACATGTTCACTGTTGGCTTTGCAGATCTCATTTCCAGCACTGTATCAAACACTCAGCTTTGAAGATGCAGATCTGTGGAGAACTTTCTCTCAGAGCTCTGTATGTGAACAAGATTTCCCAACTTGTATTGCAAAGAAAATTTCCTTATTTCAACAGGTAACTTTTAAATGCTACATTATTTGAAAATACTTCCAACCTCAGTACTGAAACTCAGTTTTTCTTCCGGGTTAAACTAAGTAATTTTCCCTTCAAATGGGAGGTTGACTGGTTCATCTAATTTAAAGTTTGGGGATTTTTACCATATAAATTATGCCCATTTCATTGTATTTATGGGATTGTCATGTACCATAACACTGAAAGTGAGCATCTGTTTTAACAAAAATGGCTATTTGTTAGAATTTGTAGGTTTAATTTGCTAATAGGGGATAATACCCTAATGATGGGTTCCTTCTCCCAGTACTTTTCAGCCTATTGAACATAGTGTCACTAAATTAGCTGGATACACACACAAATACCTATATTCATACAACATTAAGGTTACAAGGAAGCAATGAAAGGAAAGAGAAGTTAATTAAGGATGAATGGGTAATGTGAAAACTGTTCCTTTTTATACAGAATGAAACAGTTTTAGGGGATTGTGTAATATTTGCATCTATACTGTGAAAGTAATTTGCTACAGTAAATAGAACATGGGACTGGAAGTTAAGAGAATTAGAATCTAAACACAGCACTATCAGTTAGTCAGAGTTGTGGTCCTGGGCAAGTCATCAGTTAAACTGTTCCTCAGTTTCCTCCTCTGCAAAATGGGGCTAACAGTACCACCTATAAAAGTGCTTTAGCTTATGTGAAGAAAATAAATCCTTGTAATTGCTAAGGATTATAAGGTGCTATCATTCTTATTTTTTAGTTAAGAAATATATGTATGTGTATGTATGTATAAAAGATCTTTACAATCCTATAAACATGTCCTGGTAATTCATTTAAATAGTATGCTCAACAAGGGTACCGAGGCAGTGTTTCTCCACCAGAGCGGTTCTCAACCAGGGTATGAAGGCACCCTGGGGTGTCTTCAGATCCTTTCAGCAGTATCATACTACTAGGTATGCAAGCATGATTCGCATGATAAACCAAGAGATTTCAAATCTGAATCCATAGTGTTAAAAACATTCTGATCTGTTGTGGTCTTTCTGAGTTCTTTGAAATAGAAGAATTGTTCTATTATTTTTCTGCAATCAAAAACATGAGTAAAAACAGAAAGCTGACATATTCCATAGGGTGCTTTGAATGTAATGAGGGATGCCTTGTGTCTAAGCAAGTTGAGACCTACAAGTATAGTATAATATATACACAGACATGGCATACTTAAGTTTGTATTAATTATTATTCTGTACTTTTCTGAACTTGAACCTTTAACTCTGGTCAAAATTGTGATAGGTATTTGTTAGACTGGTTTTCATTTAATTTCTTGAAATTTTTAAAGTATAAAAAGGGAAAATATCCATTTAAAGTCACAGGTGTCATTTGGCAAGAGTTAGCTGGTGTCTATTGATATTTGTAGTAAAATGTGAATGTGCCGACTTAACAGGAATCAAAGGATGATTAGTGTTTGTCAGCAGTGTTTGTCAGTTACATAATTCTGTCCTTTTAGGGGTGCTATTCGAGAAATCCTTCAACACAAGAAATGCTTTCCTACAGAATGCCTTCATGTTACCTTTTTATTGCCATCCCCTAGCAGAGGCGTAACAGGGCAACTTTGAACCTTGGACAGTGGTAGTGCACAGTGCAGCACCAGCTGTTAGGCTCTTGGCAATTGCAGTAGCTCTTTTTGTGCCATCCTCTCCACCCCAAAAAACAAGAAGTAGACACCTGGGTCTACTGTCCCAGCTGTCTACCCTTGTCTCTTAGTTATACTGCTGTCCATAATATTAGTTGTTGTTTAATTAATTAGAAGTTTAAGCCTGAAGATTAAATAATTTAAAACTTCACAGTTGATCTTGCAAAGTAGCGAATGCTTCCAGCAAGGTTATGAAACTATACTCAGGTCTACCCAGTTACCCAGCAGTGCCAGGCAGAGATACCAAAGTTATCATTATGTTTGCTAGTTCCCAAATTGAAAGAAGGGACCTAGCTGTGTTTGTGTGGTGCTTTGCCAGCTAATTAACTCATAGGTGAGCCAAGTGGATTGAGCACAACACCTTGCTTGCTAGGATCTAGCACATTGTGGCAGCACACCTTTGAGTGCTTGCCATTTTAAGGGCTGGAGCAGGCAACCTGCTGGTGCCTGATTAGTGTGGCCTTTTTAAAACTGAGGCCAGCCAGGCAGAGCCAGGAGTATGTTGTTTGCAGCTGAGAGAACAACATTACCTGGCTGAGCTGAGGCTCATAACATCTTGGAGGTAAGGACAGGAGCTAGGGGGATAGCTTGGAGGCTCCTGGTCCTGGATGTGACCTAAAACTGCACCCTGCCACAGTAGGGAGGCCTGGTAGGACTGCCAGTGGAATGGCAGCCCCACTCAAATACCAGGACAGCTCACTTCTCCAGTGAAAGGTGGGTTGGGGTGCCTCACTAACCCCTAGCCCCCACAATACTGTGGCTGTAAGTGGGCCAGGCATGGCTACAGCCACCTGAGCCCAGGAGGTGTAAGACCCCAGGTGGGGCCAGGCACAGCTGTGACCACCTGAGCCCCCACAGGGGACTAAGACCCTAGAGGCCCCAGGGAGGGGATGGTAGTGAAGGACCTGATGTGGGTTGAGGGTCAGCCTGAAGGGCAGCAGATGGGCCAAGCCCCTGAAGAACAAGTTGTTGGATGTGAGAAGCCTGGTGAGGGGCTAGGGCAGAGTTAGCCCCGTGTGGCGAATCAGCTGGCCACTACCCAGGTGGGGGGTGTAGGAGAAGCCCAATGAACTGCATGTTGCCACCCAAGGCATGAGTCGGATAAGCCTAATGGCCTACAGGGTCGCTCAAGGGAGCAATATTGTGTGGCAGGCAGGAGACACTGTGAAAGGGGATGGAGGGCAAGAGGCCCCAGTGAGAGGGGGGCAGTATGAGTGTGTATACGAATGAGGCGTGATGAAGGACTAAGTTGGCCTAGCTTTAGGCTGGGAGCATAATGTCATCCTGGATACCATCTGAGGCATGGGCCACAGCGCAGGGGAGGTTTGGAGCTGCAGATAGCACCCCTGGCATTGGGCCATGTAATGGGGAGCCTCCCACATTATACCACCAGTTAAGGTGAGACTGGGTAGGCCGACTCAAGAATTGGCCTCGAGCTTCCTACCTGTCACACACACACACAAACTTTGCACATTTCTGCATAGCACTGCTTTGTATTGTGTAAATATTCTCTAAGTGAAGCAAGCAAGGCTTTCTGTTCCTGTTTCTGTATCTAAATGAGCAGCATTGCAACAACCAAAGCAAGCATTGCAACAACCAAAGCAAGCATTCTGATGGGTGGAATTGGAATGGTCTTGAAACTGAACAAGCAGTCAAATAATAATGTGAGACATAAGAATGAAACTAAAGACTTTGTTTAAGCTAAGGTGGCCCAGTCATACCAATTCATAGTCTGTATTAACATTTTAGGCAGATGTTCAGGATTTAACTGTTACACTTAATTTTAACTGTGGTTGAGAGCGAGATTGGTGATACAGAGTGAGACCAGCCTAGTCATAGCTCAGAAACGTTATTAGGATATGCAGTAGCAAAGACTTATTTGTATTTGCTTAAATAACCTTTGGCCCAGGGAAGAAACTGGTCTGCTGGCCAGGCTTTTCTGTTCCCCTGGGAACTTGAGTTGGTTTGCTGATTTCTGGGTAAGTCCAGATTTTGAAGTCCAAATTTCCCCCCAGCTTATGCCCAATAGTTATAGAAGACTGGCTTTAATATTCTAATGAATAATTTCTGATTTGATTTTATTTAAAATTTTTTTGTCTCACCAAAACTTGAAACTTGATTAAACCAGATTTTTTGCAGACCTGGAAGCTGTCAATGACTTGGGATTTATATCCTTGAGAAAGCAAAAAGGAGCAGAAGGGGGGCTTCCTTATCTTCTTTCCCATCCCACTGTGGAATGTTGCTTCACACTGTTCAGTTACTTTTTAACCTTAGCTTATGATCTGACAAGACAGCTTTGTTTTTACAACTTATCTGAGAATTCTAACAAAAATACATCTGTTAGAGCAAAATAACATTCAGTATATTTGGCTACATCAGTTACTACTGCTAATTATTTTGGCTAGAGACAAATATTCAGACTAGGGACAGACATTACACATAAACTGGTTTAAGTGATTAGAAACTGGTTTAAACCGGTACCACAACAGATGTTCAGTGCACATAAACCAGTTTGAAAATGGCTGAAACCGGTTTGAGATCAGCCTGGTTGAATGTAGTATCAGATATAATTTTGGCTCAAACTGGTTTATGCAATGTCTGTCCCAGACCCCTTACTGGTTTAAATTAAATAGGATTCCCCCACTATCCTGGCATGCTCTCTGGGCTGGGCAGAGCTCTGTTCTCTGCTCCAGTGAGTTGGGCTGGCCCCCCAACCTCTGTTCTCTAGTGGGAGCAGGGGCAGGGTGTGGCCAGACACTAGCGTGCCATGGCAATACATCAAGAAAGGGGCCCAACTTGCTTGCATGCAAAGTGAAACATGCAAGCACCCCTCCATCATTATTTAGTCATGCTCACAGCCTTTGTGTCCTGCTGGCTTTCTGTTCGCAGGCTTTCCATTCCTGACACAGGCTTTTGAGACCTTCTTGCTTTAGTTATGTTTCTGCAGCTTCTACTTAGGCCTCTGGCCAAGTTTGGCAGCAACGTACCCATGGCTTATGCTGCACAGGCCTATGTACAGCTTCCATAGCCATTCTGGAGAAGCAGCTGTAACCCTCATATGCAATGGATCCTATTGGGTATTGCTACACTTCTGTTGCACAAACCTACTTATCTGGTTGTCAGTCCCCATTAATACATTTGTATTGTGATACCAGTCATTTATAGTGTGATAGTGTCCAGGAATCAGGGTCAGGGAGGCATTGTAGTAGATGATATACAGGTAAAGAATAAGGGAAACTTTGTAGGACATGTTAAACAGCCACATGAAGAAACAAAGAACTTAATCCACACAAAAAAGTAGGGTGTGCCTAGTGGTCTACCACTGTTTAGAAAGGTCCCCTATGTACCTTTGTTTCTGCTGGTGTGTGCGCACAACACCACTTCTCATTCTAGTTAGAGCCCTCCTTCATGCCCAAGTCTGTGGATCTTACTTTATATGAAGTCTCCCACATCCAAGGAGAGTGCCATAGCTACCAGTCTGCTAGAAGCTATTCCTGGTGTCATACTCTTGAAATTGATCCTATTGAATCTGTTCTATTCTCAACAATTTAATATTAAATCAAGCCAAAGACAGAAAGCTAGATTAATCTTAAAGCCCAGTGGTTAAGGCACTCACCTGGGATATAAGATAGTCATATTAAATCACTATTAAATTATTATTTAATTATTCATACAGTTCCAACAGGAGAGGTGTGCCCTAGAATATCTAAATGCCCAGTGATTAGGGCAGTCTGCTGGGCTGTGGAAGAGTTGAGTTCAAGTTGCTGCTCCAAGTTGTGCAGAATGAATATTTTGAAACAGGCCTATTAACTCTCAAATCATATTCTAATCAGTCTGATAGAGATATAAACCCATCCCAGAATATCTAATATCTAGTAGTGTCCAAGTCTAGGAGAGGACTCACAGCTGAGATTCCCAAACGGAAATAAGTGCTTTGGCCTGGCCTAGAGTTATGTGCCTAGCTGCTCTAGTCTGCTCTTCAGTATTTCCAGCTTGCCAGTTTATACAGCACTTCGCTCAGCTTGCTCATTCTGATATTAACTTTTTCTGTGCATTTGTGTAGGGAGCTTAGACATTTATTTTAGGCTTGAGGATTCCACTTGGTGGAAGGACACCAAAAAGTACGTGTTCTGCTGCCTAAGGTACAGATACAAATTAGGGACTTCAGTGTCCAAGTTAGGAGCTCATAGAATTTAGTTGCCGACATGTAGATTTGCAATTCTGAAAACTTCTGCTCAGCTAGTGGTGGCCTCAGATTTTTGGTAATATCGCCTGGAAAGTAATGTTCTGTTTATGATAATTTTGGGTTGAAAGAGGCACTTCCCTGCAGATCTGTCTAAGGCCCTCAAGGCACAGAGAGGGATAGGATTTAAGAATTAACCTTGTCCTTCACTTCAGGCAGTTGCCACTTCTATATTGTGGCTTTTATGAAGCCTGTTCTATCTATATATTCCTGAGAAAAGCTAAAAAATGCCTAAATCTAGGCACTTATATGAAGATCTTAGTTTTTTAGCTCAGGACTGTGCATTTCACGATGGGGACCAGCCGCCTGAAAAACAGGATCTAAAACTCCCAGATTTATGGTGTTCCTTTTTTGACTTCACTTCTTGTCCTTGTCCAGGGGAGTTTGCCAGGAGCCTTTCCTTTCATATTCTGAGAAAGGTACAAAATGCCAAGACAATCCATTCCAGTAAAGAGAAATCAGCATATGTTGTGTGCCTTCAAATAGGCAAGCTGTGATTACCATGTGCAAATAAATGATATGGCTTTTAGTTCTCAGGAGTTCTTTTGTGCTACTACTAGATGCTGCTGTACATTGGACAACAGAATAGGATTATCAAGAATAACTGAAACTTCTTGCAATACAAAGATATGACTTAATATTTTTGACACATTAAACAGTTTAAAGTGACTGGCAGATGATAGGCATCACATACAAATCAATGAATTCATTGCTTATACAAAATATGCTTAACCTTGTACTTGAGGGGCTGCTCATCGTGCCGGGTGGGCAGAGCAGATGGAAGGCATCCATGAGCTGGAGCCAGAGCCCCATGCACTGGTCAGAAGCTGCTGGGCCCACCCAAAGCAGTGGGACAGGGCGGAGGCAGAGGCAGGGGCAGAAGTAGCAGAGGGTGGAGATGCAGCTGGAGGTCAAGGAGGCAGAACAGCCCTGCCAGTATGCAGCTTGTGGAGCAGCTGCAGTTGCCAGGTGCTGCACAGGACAGGAGGCCTGGTGGTGGCTGTGGCAGGTGGCTACTGGGCTCTGGGCCTGCCGGCGCCTCTGTGCCAGCCCAGGCAGGCAGCCCACTGCCTGGCCAGCCATCACGATGCCTGACTGTCACAGAGGTGCAGCTGGCTGGAAAGGGCCCTGCCCAGGCCAGCCCTGCTGGGCCCTTACCAGCTGGCTGTGGCTTCATGACAGCCCCACCCAACCTGAGAATGGGGAGCCAGGAGTAATTTGGCTACACAGCTTGCTGGAAAGGGTCTGGCTCCTGTGGCTCAGCCTGGGCTGGCCCCGTGTCTGCCCTCAGCGGCACCTGCAGGCCAGCCCAACACAGTCCCAGCCCCAGCTGTGGGCCAGGCAGGAGGATGGCAGGGCTATGCTGGCTAGCTCTGGCCATATTCCCCTCCCCCCCTGCCATGGCTTAAGCAGTGATGGGGGAATGCCTGACAGAAGCTGCTACACCTCAGCCAGGCAGACCCCAGGTGCAGTCCCCTGGTGCAGGGGTGGGGGGGAAATAAACCACCTCCTTGCTCCCTTTGCCTCAGGGAGCCACACCAGGCCTGTGTCTGGCCACACACCTGCCCCTGCTGTGGCTAGACAGCAAGGGTGGGGCCAGCCCTGTTCGCTGGAGCAGACAGCACAGCTTAGCCCAGGGCTGAAAAGCTTGCTGGGATGCTGGGGGACTCTGGTTTAACTTAAACCAGGAAGCAATATAGGATAGAAGTTGCAGAAACTGGTTTGACCCAAATCAGTTAAATCTGATATTGTATTCAACCAGATTACTCTAAAACTAGTTTTAGCCATTTTGAAACCGATTTATATGCACTGAACTTATGTTGTTACAGGTTTAAACCAGTTTCTGATCACTTAGACCAGTTTATATGTAACTTCTGTCCCTAGCCCTTGAAACTGTGGATTCCTAGTTGAAATCTCTGGGTTTATCTTGTGAATCATATGTACATGTTTGGAAGCCTATAATCTAATACTGTATCACCCTTAAAGATCTCGCAGCATACCACTATGGCAGCCTAGTCGAGAAATAATGGCTCTAGATAAAGGCTAGGGTCAGAAATTACACATAAACCTCCTTGGTGGGGACAATGCCCCAGGCTGCAGCTCTCTCCAGGAGGCACTGGGAAGCCGGTGCTCTGACCTCCTGCGCTGGCTCCCGTGAAACGGGGGCACCAGGGGCCATGCTGACTCTGTGGCTTCAGAGATGGTAGTAGGTATTGGAATGGGGGTAGGAGAGGGAGTGGGAAGAAGTTGCCATTTTTCCTTCCCACTCCCTTCTCAGCCAGTCTGCCAGCCAGAGAACAAGTATCATTGGGTGATTGGCCCTGCTCCCAGCTGCAGGGAAGCCTGCAGTCCCATCTGAGCCAGGGCAATCACCTGGCCATGCCCCCTCCCCAGCCAGTGGGCTAGCTGAGGAGGGAGTGGGGAGGAAAGTGGCCCCCTTTAGGGGCTTTTCCCCCCTGTGCCTGGCTGAATGCCCAAAGCCAGATAGGGGGGCTGTCCCCCCACTCCCTCTTCAGCTGGCCTGCCAGCTGAGCAGAGGGGGTGGCCCAGTGAATGGGGAGTAAAGCTCCTACTGTAGGCTTCCTAGCATCCAAGAGCTGGGCCAGTCACCTGACCATGCTCCCTTCTTGGCTGACAGACCAGGGGGGCTGGGTTTCCACCCAGGCCTGCTCCTTAGCCTCCCTGGACTGAGGAAGGGGCATGGCCAGGGAGATCAGCTCTGGGCACAGGGAGAGAGGAAAAAACACCCCAGGGCTTTCTTCTTCCCCCTCTCCCGGTGCTAGGGAGACCCCAGCTAGAGGTCTGGTGGCAGATTTGCCCCCTCCTCAGCTGATTGGAGGTTAGAGAGGGGGCATGGCTAGGGAATCACCCATCTCCCCACTGGCCAGCAGGCCATTGCAGGGTCTGACTCCCTTTCATTTTTAAAAAGTGAATGTGAGTTCACTTTCTTATTGGTTCAGTCTAAGTAATTTACAGAAACCTGCAAAGTTGAATCAATTCAGCCTTGGGCTTTTTGACTGTCTGTCCCCAGCCAAAGAGGTTACAGAGCTTTTTCCATCTTTAACCAAGCAGATGCTTTTAAAATTGATTATTTTATGTAAATTTTAGTGTAATTATAGCACTTAAACAGAGTTGTTAATACTAGAGTCACAAAATAAATGTTAACTGAGGTACTTTGCATGTAAACATACTGAAATATATACTCAACGATTCAGTTGTACTCCATTAATTCCACTTTCCATATTGAAAGTAATAATATTATAACTATATGACCTTGATTAGTTTATCATGATATATACATAGAAATTGTTCTGTTCTCCAAAATAAATGGGCAGAAGGATGTTTATATTGCATGTAACTGAGGTACAGATTAGCAAAAGAAAGTATCCTTTTTGGTCACACTACCAAGTCGTATCTGTTTTTCTACTATAGGTAGGATACCAGCTTTATGGGTAGAGCTTAGGTAAGATATAAACCTTCTGTTGGTTCTCTACATCAGGATATACAAAAAAAGCTGAACCAGATAATATAATGGTTCAGCTTTTTTTGTATATCTTGAAAATTGAATAGTTTTTAATGAATGTATACAAGAAAACAGATAAGACTGTTCTAAAGAGAACCTTTAAATACAGGTTTTTTTTTTAGAAGAATCACTTTTTTTTTTAAAGACTGCTTTTCTTATGTATACTTTTTACAATGTAATGGTTCTTCCAATGTGCTCAAAGCCTCCTAAATATACTTGATTTTAAGGTCCTGGTGGTCCAGGCTGTCAGACCAGACCGACTTCAGAGCGCAATGGCTCTTTTTGCATGTAGAGCCCTAGGTAAGTTTGATTTTTAGTATTTTTTTCCTCTTATTTGCTGGAGACCATTCCCTACCTGCCCATTCACAATAGTATAAACTATTTTTATCTTACTATTTACTTCTTGTTCTACAGTTTTGATCAGTGTCTTAGTTACTGTAATTTACGGGTATGTTTGGAATTACATTTGTTTCTTTCTAATAAAATTATTTTTTACCAAATGCTAATAAATCCCCTCACATTAATTCCATTTTATACTCTGAAAAACAACAACACAGCTATTTGGCAATTTATTTTAATTGGTCCTTCTTTACTGTGACAGGGGAAAAGCTCAGGGCCAAGTCTTCAGTCAGCCCACCCACCTCTCTATGTAGGGCAGTCCACCTAGTCTCTCCTGCCACAACTTTGCTATTACAATTAACTGGTGGTAAATGCAGGAGGCTGCCCATTCTATGCCCTGATGCCAGGGGATTCTATCCACGGCTCTGTACCTCCTCTACACTGTGGCCATGCCTTGCAGATGGCATCCAAGACGTAATCATACTCCTGGCCACAAGCCAGACCAAATCTCATCTTCTACCAGGTCTCTCTCTTTCTCTCATCACACCATACAGTGCCACCTCCACTCTCCCCCACTCTCTCTTGGAGCAACCCTTCTGGCCATCAGACTTATGTGATTCACACCTTGGCTGGCAACATGCAGTTTCTTGGGCTTCTCCCACAACCCTCACCTGGCTAGTGCCAGTCAGTTCACCAAATGGAGGACCAACTTTGCTGTCCCTTCAGCCCATCTTAACCCCAAATTACACCCAGTCTTCAGGTCATGAAGATGCACCCTGCTCTGGGTGGGCCCAGCAACACCCCTGCTCTCTCAGGCTCTCTCAATTGTCCCCTCCTCTAGGGCCACACAACCGTCCCCTCCCTGGGGCCTCCAGGGTATAGCACCCCTGCAGGCTCAGGTGGCTACAGCCGTGCCTGGCCCCACTCCTCCCTTAGTAACCTAAGGTAAGGCAGGGGCTGGATTTTAGGTGCCCCAACCAGCGTTACACCAGGGAAGTTCACCATCTTGGTATTTAAGTGGGGCTGCCACACCACTGGCAGTCCCACTGGGCCTCCCTATCCCAATGGTACGGTTTCAGGTCATGTCCAGGACCACTGAGGCCTCCTCCATCCCTATAGCTTCACCCTTACCTCCAAGGTGTTCTAGGAACAGTTCAGCCCAATTTTGCCTCCTTGGCTGCTGCCTCTCTGACCTATGTTTGAAAATGGCCACCCTCATCAGGCACCTGGCAGCTGCCTGCTCCTGTCCTTAAAGTGGTAGGCACAAAAGGTACACTGCCACATTTACCATTGCAACATCTGTTCAGGTGATTTGGATGCTTGGGTAGCTGTTTTTTTGTAGCTTTTATTCTTCAGTGTTCTACTTCTAACTTTAATTTACCATGTGTGATAAAGAGGGTATCTATGATTGTAAAAGCTATTGATTTTTTAATTTTTTTTTTAAGTGTTGAAGGATTTTAAAAAGCATTTAATATTTTCACAACCTTTTGTCAGGCTATGAATATTTTTATTTATTGGTATTTATCAGTAAAAACCATTATATATGTATATAATTTAAAATGAATAAGTACATGTTAAAAAACTCGTGATTTGAAACCTTCAGAAACTATTAAGTAGTTTCAAGTAGGTCTTATTGTTATTATCTTTTTATTCTCTTCCACCCCATTTCTGTGACTCCTGGACTTTTCATAATTATTTGTGATGTGCAGGCATATCAAACTCATCAATTCATAGTTTTGCAACACTACACACTGATAACTTGCTTTAGGAGTTTAACAGCTAAGATGTATATACATAAGCAGGTTATTGAGTACGTTATTCTGCTAGACATTGTACAACAGTAAGTCAGCCTACCATGTCTTCTAAAGCACAATGATGACAGAAGGGCGATAGCAGTTGTGACATATTTGCGTGTTATTTTAAATATTGTATTATAATTTAAAAATTTAAAAGTTCTCATTAATAAGATAAGTGGTAAAGAACAATAAGTGGATCTTCCACATGCTACTTCCGTAGCCATTTACTATAAGTAGAGATCTACTGAACTTGTGATTTTGTGGATTTCACTTTCCATGAAATCTGACATTGCCCAGATTTTGCAGGCAATGCCTGCAGAATCTATAAAATCCGTGGGGGGTAGGGGGGGAACAAAAAAACAAAACCAAAAAAAACCTTACTGAATGCTGCTGAGGGGGAAGCAGGACTGTCTGCTCAAAGGGCTGCCAGCAAGATGACTGCAGCCCCCACCCCTCTGTGACCCCACAGAGGTGTGGGGCCACATGGCATGCAGGCTGTGACACCTGCATGCCATGTGCCCCACACCACTGCAGTTGGTGGCAAGGGGTGGGCCTGCATGATAGACATCCCTTGCATCCAGTCAGCAGTGAGGGCCAAGGCCACATGACAAGCAGTCCTTACAGCCAGCCAGTCATGAGGGGCCCCTCAGTCAGAGGCCTGCTGTATTCCACCCATGAAATGGCTGTCTGGGCCCACATTCTGCCTGTGAAATCAGGGGACAGGCCTCACAAATTAGCTAGGGCCCTAACCATGAGTACTGCAGTAGGGATGGGTCTTGTGGAGGGATTTGAAAGAGCACAAAACATTGGCTGTTCAGACTGATCTAGGAAAGGTGTTCCACATTGTAACAGGGGGCCAATCTCCACACAGCCCACCCACCTGTTCTTGGGCTAACCGCCTATTAATAAGGTTGTAACTTAGGCAGGAGGCTGCCCATTTTCTGCCTTGCTGCTAGGGGGTGCTATCTGCAGCTCCATTCCTCCCCTGCACTTTAGCCCAAGCCTTGCAGGTGACCTCATGATGCTTTTTCATACATACCAGTCCCACACGATGGGCCCCGGAATCCTGCTGTAGGACCCCACCTGGGTTCCTCCCTTCAGGCAGACACCACTGCCATCATACCAGGCCACATATCGCCCTGCCATCAGTTCCCCTTCAGGTGTGGATCCCTCACTGGGACCTTCGGCTCACACTAGCCCCAGCCCACCTCCAGGCCAGTTGGGACCCCAGGCCCCTGGCTCTTGGGCATCCCTCTCGGTGAGCCTTCTTGACCTTCTGACCTTCCTGGTCCTGGCCCCCCTGGGCCAGTCAGGGGAAGCTCTGGCAGGCCTTGATGCATGACCCATACTCTTTTTCCAGGGTCCCCCTTCACAGACATGGGGAGCTGGGGTTACCTCACACCACTACTGGTGCCTTAGGGTCTCATGGGGACTCTCACTCCCCCCCAGGCAGCTGGTCATGGTGCTACTACAGTTGTTTCTTTTGACCCACACTCTGCCTCCTACTGGTAGAGGAATTATCAGGGTCAGGACTCAGCTCTCGCTCTCTCCAGCTGAGCCCCCATTCTTCTTTCACTGGGCTCCACATCACTCTATCCCTGGGGCTTCTGATCACTGCCCCCTCTCACTGTCACTCCACAGTGCTGCCCCCCTTACACTGGTGGCTTGGGTGTTATATTTGACCCAAACTCCACCTCCCCACATTGGAGGACTTACTGGGGTCAGGACTCAGCTCTCTTGCTGATCCCCCCCTCACACTGGGGGCTTCCCTCCTCAGGTGGGCTCAGGTGGCCATAGCCATGCCTGGCCCCAACTCTCCACTCTCCTCCTTGGGGCTTGCACCCCCACAGCTACCTCCAGTGGAACACAACTCACCCAAAGGCAAGGGCTAGGGATTATAGCACCCCAACCCACCTTTAACTAGGGTTATCACTGCCCTGGCATTTCCTGGGGGCTCCCACACCACTGGGAGCCCCACCAGGCCACGCATTCCTGGCAGAGGGTAGTTTTAGGTCATACCCAGGACCAGGAGCCTCCTACTGTCCCCTATAGTTCCTCCCTTACCTACAGAAGAAACTCAGCAGACCTCTAGCCAGACAGCATTATTGCCTGACCTCCAGCAGCCAAACTGCTTTGTTTATATAGGCAGCCCTGAAGCTAAAATGGCTGCCCTCATTAGCCACCTGGAGGCTGCCATCTCCAGGGCCTTAAAGTGGCAGTCACACACAGTGCCCTGTCATGCACATACAAAGGGGTGGCATTAAAAAAGGTGTTGGGAGAAATGGACAAACCTGTAAAAGAGGCCAGATGAATGTGCTATTTTATCCTGCAACAGTATTAGATTATAAGCAAGTAATATATCATTCATTTTGACTAACTGGTTTTACGTAGCTCTAAAAATCAGAGTTATCAGCCATCTGAAAATAATTGAATTTAAAATGATTCCTAATTGCATATAGGTCTTTGTAAAGAAATATGCTAGAAGTCAAGCAGATGAAGAAATACATGCAACATATTTTTAAAAATAATAATAAACACTTTTGGTGTGTGGATTTGTTGTTTTTATACTTGTGGTAAAGGAGTCTCCTATGCTTCAGTGGTAGAATCCTTGCCTGTCACACAGGAACCCTGGGTTCAGTTCCTTCACACTTATACAAATACATCCATGGACGTACCAAGCATCTGGATCCAGTCTGGCCTTTGGATTCTGTCTCAGTGTCCTAAAGGGGAGATGGAAGGTCTGAGCAGTTTCTACTCCTCTCCCAAAAGACCTCTTGCCTAGGCATGTGCATTGAAGGTCTAGGTGACCTCTCATGCATACACCATGATCTGGAAGGATCAGTGGTTGCCAAACTTGTTGTAAAAGAAAAATTGGCATAATTAGTAGGTATTATCACTGTTACAACTTGTAAAACAAAAAAAAATGCATTTTTTTTTTGTGTATGTATAATATCCCTTTTAGTAGAATTGTAGGAAAATGGGCTTAGAAGGGACCTCAGGAAATCACCTAGTCCAGCCCTCTGCTCAAGGCAGGTTTATCCTTGAGTTAAACCATCCCAGTCAACTTCCTTTTAAACTTCCAAAAATAGAGATTCCACAACTTCTATCAATAGCCTGTTCCAATGCCTAACTGCCTTCAGTGTGAGGCCACATCCAGACAACCGTGGACGTTTGGTTCCCCAGGAACAACTGGCAGTGGTGCACCTTGTGCCTCTGCTAGTTGTCCCCAGGGAATGCACGTGCCATGCAATCTCTGGTGCACATCACGCTACCCTGAGTGGGTTAGGGGAGGCCAGGGCCAGCACTGGGCTGGCCCCAGCTGCCTTTCCTGGGGTCTCGGGGTCCTCCTAGGGCTGCAGTAGTGGTGATCCTACTGCTGAAAGCCTGGTTGGCAGCTGCACTGTGTCTCTGGCTGGCCAGGCTCTTGTTTTGAGAGGCTCATGCTGCTCCCATGTGCACCACTCTGCTTTTCTTTTGCTTGGGTTTTTTTAATCCCCGGATATTCAAGGATTAACCCCCTCCCCTGCACTGCTGCCTTGCAGTGCAGAGAACAGTCGAACATGTAGTATGTGGCACCACAGACATGTCTGCAGCACTACATACCACATACCATATGTCTGGATGTGGCCAGAAGGTTCTTTTTAATATCCAACCTAACTTTCCCTTTTAGAGAGTTATTTAATTCCTTATGCCAGTCCTAAATTTAACAGTATTGTGAAAGGGGAGGAGAAAGCCCCCTGCAACTTGCCCCAGGGCCCCACCGTGACGTGCTCCGATATGCACCATAGGTGCAGCAAAGAGCAACAGCTGGGGAGAGACGCCAGAATGGGGAGAGCAGGTGTGGCAGTTTCAGAGCTGCCTGAGCCTGCAAATCAGTGGGGGAAGGGGACGTGGCCAGAGAGAGGAGCGGGCTGCTCAATATGTAGCTGAAGACTCAGCTGGGGAGCCAGGAGGGAGAGAACTGAGCATTGGCAGGGAGATGCCAGCAGGAGACCCGGCGAATCCAAGTCTTGGGAGCAGAGGGGAAGAGCTGAGCTCTAGCAGAGAGATACCAGCAGGAAACCCAGGGAGTACAAGCCTCGGAAATGGAGGGGAAGAGCTGAGCACTGGTGGAGAGATGCTGGTAGGAGAGCTGAGGAAACCAAGCCCTGTGTGCAGATAGACGCTGGGGAGCACATCCAGAGAGAAGCAGTCTGCTGGGATGCCAGCATGGGCAGCTGGACCTGCAAGTGGAGACCCAGGAAACATGGCAGAGAGTGGCACTGAGGGGCCTCCAACACTCCCAAGTGGCTCAGCAGGTAGGGGGTCATGGAGTGCCACAGAGCTCAGTGCAGGAGAGACTCCAACTCAACCAGGAGCCTCGCCAGTGAGACGAGCTATGCAAACGGTGGAGCACAGGGATGAAGAGACGTGCAACATTGGCTGGTGGGACCTAGACAGCCCAGCCTCATGTCAGACAGGGCCAAGGTGGGAAGGGACGGGGACCCAAAGGAGGCTCCCCCGAGAGAGCTGGCAGAAGCCCAGCAGGGGGCTGCTGCCCCTCCCAGACCCCTGTTAGGCAGGAGGGAGCTGAGAAGTCCCAAGCAGGATGAAAGTTCTGGGAGGGAAGATCACAGGAACCCATCAGTAGATGCTGACCTCTTATGTTCATTTGTATTCCTAAATTATGGTTATCCCAAGACTGGGGTATGTTTAGTTGTCAGGGCCATGGTCCATAGATGAAGAACTGCCTTTGGAAGACTGATGGCCGGAAGGTCACTGACCCTTGGAGGTGGGCAGCGTGGATAGACAGGATCATCTGAGAGTAGAACCTGTGGAGAGCAGAGTCTGCCTTGGCCATGGATGTAGTAAGGGTGGGGTAAAGGGAAGGTTGGAGCCCCACAAAGGAACCTAGGTATGAGATCCCACAGGCCACCTATTGGGAACTGTCTCCCAAGAAAAAAATAAAAGATCTAATTTGGCAGGTGAGTAGGAGCAGCAACCAAATGACATCGGTGGTGCTGAATCCAGATCTCAACCTGATGTTGCTGGGGAGCAAGGCACCAGTCAAGAAGGGGCCAAAGCCCCTACAACACCTACCAGCGACAGGTATTCTTTCTTTTCTTCAGTCTGGTGGTACTTATTACTGCTTCCAAAGCTATTCTAAGAACTTTTCTTCTTGCTAACTGATATCAAGCCCTCTTCAGAATTCAGTGGCCAAAGTTTGAAAGGAAGATGTAATAGCAATGCCTACAAAAACATGTCTCCACCCACTAACCTCTGCATTTGGCACACAATTTCACATGAACTTTGTTTATACAAATAACCCTTTGCAAAAGTAAGCATTTGACTTTATGCTCTTTAGTATGCAAAGCAGTTTAATTAAACCAATTCCAAAGTGTCGTGAGCTCTTAGTAGCTGGCTAAGACATAATATTCCTTTTAGAAAACTATAATTAAAATTCTTAGCAATTATCATGATCAAAATGTGAAATGCTAGATGCTTATTAATATTCCCTCACATAAACTAGAAGAATCTACTCATTTGGAGACTGTCAGAGTTAACTATACCAACAAAGGGCATACAAGCAGATAATAAACCAAAAAACCATGGCTCCTTCCGGGCTCTTCTCATTAGAGTTTCAAAACATGGATGTGGCCCCTCTTTGCTATTTCTTTGTCACTATGAACCACTCCTTCCAGCTTCTATATTCTGAATGTTGTGATTTCACCCACTGGCCCTTGGAGTTTATTATAAGTGTTCTTCCTGTTTGTCTCCTTTTTTTCTCTGTGATCTGCCTGTGAAGATTACTTCTGCCATCAAATTAAGCTTCAGAGATAAAGATGAGTACAATGCCTTAAATGGCAGGACATCAACCTGCCCTGTCAGAATTTATTACTAATCAAGGAGTGTCTTTACAGTGGTGAATGTGCAGGTTCCTAAGTGAACGTATTTACATATTTTGGAAGTATCCAGGATGTAGTCTTATTGGTCTAGAGGAAAAGCAGTCAGGGCTTGTGGACAGAGCTGATATCTTTTATTAGACTAACAAGATTTTTGCAAAAAAATTCTTTAAGAAGTTATTTAAGGGCTAAGAACTGCTGCCCAGAGGGTTTTTCCATCTACTGAGTCCTCTGTGAAATCCTATGAAACATAGGTGGCACGTAGGCAGGGCACAGGGGGACACGTGCCCCTCCCCTGAGATTGGCTGCTGCTTGCCATTGACATGACTGCCGGCAGCTGCAGGTAGTCCCTGCTTGCTGTCCTCTGCTCACTGCCACTGACACTGCCGCAGCTGCCTGCAGGCAGTCCCTGCTCGGCCCAGCCTTGCCACTGCTGTCACCGCAGTCTCCTGTGGGCAGTCCCCGCTTGCCACTACCACACCCCTGCTGCAAGTGGTTGCCGTGCCCTTCCAACCTCTGGGGGCATGCATCGTTCATGCTATGAAATATGAACTTTCATTTCTACCCAGGAGAACTTTTACAGTCTTTTCTCTGATGCCTGGTGAAGGGTGTTTATGCCCAAAAGCTTGCAATGAAAGAATTTTTTTTGCAAAAACCTTGTTGGTCTAATAAAAGATATCACCTCTGTCCATGTGCCCTGATTGCACATATGTTGAAAGCATGAGACCAGGCTTGTCCTCAGAATGCGCAGAGCATTTTCCAGAAGAGACCTGTACATTACTTACTATAAGTTTACAAAGGGTGCTGACCAGGATCTGGGGGAATGTCTGTTTACCAGAGTGCCCCAAAGGATGACTAGATCGAATGGTCACAAACTCCACTTATGACTATTTCAGGCTGGACGTAAGGAAGAACTTTTTTACTGTCTGAGCCCCCAAGGTCTGGAATAGACAGCCACCAGAAGTGGTTCAAGCACCTACTTTGAACGCCTTCAAGATACATTTGGATGTTTATCTTGCTGGGATCCTATGATCCTTGATGACTTCCTGCCCCTGAGGCAGGGGGCTGGACTTGAAGATCTTCCGAGGTCCCTTCCAGCCCTAATGTCTATGGAATCTATGAAATCTGTTGTATCCCACTTCTGGACTAGTTTGGATTTGGATATGATATCCCTGAGAATGGAAATCTCGGGCTTCTCAAAGGTGTCCCATAAAGAGTGCTTATGCACTCTGAAAGTGAAATCTTGGCCCTTTGAAGTGTATGGCAAAACTCTTTATTTTCTTGTTGTCAGGATTTCATTCTGATGTGTATCAATGAAATGGTTACTTGTTTTGCATTGATTGCATAATTTTGTGATCCTTTTATATTCCCTGACCTGCTCTTTACAAGCAGTAGTAGGTTATGCTTGGAGGAGCTGCTCCTTTCTGGCTCCTCTCCCTAGTCGTCTTCTCTAGGTACCTGGAATAGACTGCCTACCATGGATATGAATGGCTCCTTAGACTTGCTACCTGAGAAACTGGAAGCTTTTAAAAGAGTTATAATAACCTCCAAGGAAAACATGTAGACTCTAGTTTGCCTGGACATTTTTCCTTTCTCTCTCTTTTTTTTTTTTACCCAGTTGTTTCATTTTTTTGATGGAAACAAATTCAAATCAGTTTATTTGAGGAAGAGGAAAATTCAGCGCAAAAATGTTTGGCTCCAAATACTTTATCTTCAGACGAATTCAACTGACTAGAAATTGCATTTGCTGACACTTAAAGATATGCTTGTATCTTTTTATTGTTACATGATATACTGAAATGCTTCTTGTCAGCAGAAACCATATGAACAGAGAAAATCTCTTCCAACTGCATTCCGTATTGGTCATCTTTTCTCTCCCCCTCCACATGCGCTTTCACTTCTCTTTTTCTTTTTTTAAAATCTGTCTGAAGTAGAAATAAAAATGTAGAGGTCTGACATTAATTATCTCCATCTTTATATTTGTCAAGAAAATAGTAATGATATCCAGAAATAAAAGGAGTGTTTGCTAATCAGCACATTGGATCTCATTCTTAAAGGCATTTTGCCAAGACTAACCCACACTTGAATTCTTTTGGTCCCCTTGCATCAAGCAAATCATAATTATTGGCCAAAACAAACAATGGAAACTTTGTTTTTATAGTTTGCAACTATAAATAGTATTTTCATATTTTCCTTATGTTAAAATCACTACCCAGAGATCCTTCACAGAAGAGTTAAAGAAAGTTTTTAAGAAAAGCACATTGGGCCAAGTTTGCTGCTGGCATAAATTAGCATTGCTGCACTGATGTTAAAAGACAGATGCTATGAAGCCTTGTTCCCTGACTTAGCTGGACCTGCACCAATTCACACCAAGCCAGACACATGGCCCATTATATCTAGGTTATATGTTCACTGTTTTTCTGATCCCTTGTTTTTTGTTTTCTTTGGCAGTTTCATACAAACATTGATTTTGACCAACAATCTCCTCTTTTCTCATCCTAGGTATCAGTTCAGATAGGAAGAATTGGACATTCACCTATTGAGGAACAAGGAAGTAAAAACCCAGAGTAGCAAATTGCAGGTTGAATAAGTAGATTCTGAGATCCAGATCCTACTCCAACCTTGCCTGAGTCATTGCAAAACACATCACACTTTGTAACACACCGAAGTTGTAGGAAGCAAGGAGGAAAACCCTACCTTTTGCCGAGTAGTCTAGATCAGTGGTGTCGAACCTTTTGGCCCCATGAGATGTATTGAGCTCTGTGTGCCAGGATTGGGTCCTGGAGCCTGGTTCTGCACCTTCCTGCTCTGATTACCAGCACTACCCCCTCCCACTCCCGTGTACTGGGATTGGGTCTGGGAGCCTGGCACTGCCCCCTCTGATCCCAGCACGGGGGTCCAAAGGGCCTGGTACCGCACTCCCCCTTTCACCCATGCGCTCTGGGATTAGTACCTGGGGTCTGTCACCACTTCCTCCTGCCAGGATTAGTCCTTGGGGAACTTTCACCACTCCTTCCTTCTGGGATTCGTCCCTGGGGGCCCAGCACTACCACTTCCTGTCCCTGTGCACTGGGATTAAGCCCTAGGGTCCTGGTGCTACCCCCCTTGCCTGGCCCTACATCCTGGGAACGGGTGTCCAATCCCACACATGGGGCCCAGGACTTCCCATGGGTCTAGAAATTTGGCAGTGAAGGAATAGTGTCCCTGCTTTCCTGCCACCAAATTTTTGGACCCATGGGGAGCCCTGAGGGCCAGATGACGCTGGGCTGTGGGCTGGATTTGGCTTCTAGACCAGGTGTTGAGCACCCTTGGTCTAGATCAGTGCTTCTCAACCTTTTTAGATTCTAGGCAACCCTTATTAGACTCAAGGCACCCCTCAAAAATGCCGGTGCTTAGTTTTCACTTGCTTTTGACTACAGAAAAATAATAGAGCAATTCTTCTGTTGCAAAGAACTCAGACCACAGCAGGTCAGCATGTTTTTGCACACTGGATTCCTATCTAAGATTTTTCAGTTTATTTTGTGACATTTGTAGGTATTACCATGTGTAGGTGTTTGTACACTGAACAGGGCTAATATTGTCCGGAACCCTGCAGCACCTTTAAAGAGATATCAGAAACCCTGATTAAGAATCACTGGTCTAGAGTTAGAGCAGTGGTCACCAACCAGTGGATCTTGAAGCCTCTTGCAGTAGATCTCAGAGTGTCCTGGAGTTGATCCAAGGCTGGGGTGGGGGGCTGAGTGCCCATGTGTTTGCACACATGTGCCCCAGCCCAGCAGGTCAGTTTGTGAGGGAGGGAAGGGGTGGGGGGCTAAATCAAGGCTCCCGCGGTGAGGGACAGTGCTGCAGAGGCAGGAGCAGTGGTAAGTTGAGTGGGGCCACAGCTGGGTGGGACTTACCTGCTGTGGAGTAACACCCGCAAATAGTTTGTTCTCCGTCTGCCTCAATCTGCCTCTCCTTCCCTCTCCACAGACTTACCTGCTGGGCAGGGGGTTGGGGGTGCCCGATAGATCTTGGGTTGCTTTTAAATACCAAAGATGATCTCCTACTTATAAAGGTTGTAGACCACTGAATTAAAGCATTTGCAATAGAAGTGGGAAATGTAGCTTCTAGGATACATACAGCATGAAGAGGGTTGAAATCACATCTTCCGCTATGTCCCGGGGAGTGGGGTGACGCTGGTGACTCACCTGCAGCACGGAATGACGCTCCTGGGAAACTCGCATGGCTCATGAGCTGGCTTTATGTGCAACTGCGGCTGACCGGTGACATCAGCACCAGATGCTGGCCGGCGAAGATAAAAATGGTGGCGGCTGCAGCGGACGGGGCGGATGGCCCTGGAGAGGGGAGGCAGCTGGCGTCGTGGGAGGAACCAGGCTACCAGAGGCATCCCCGGGGGATTAGAGGGCCACAGCAAGGAGCTCCTTGGCGAGGAATCCTGTGGGAGTCCCCAGCAGCTGACGAAGAGAGAGAGGGGACCAACCAGGACGTCGGAGAGTGGGAGCAGCCGCAGGGAACGCACAGGACCCAGGTGAAGGACCGACCTGGACGGGAGCTGAGGACCTGGACGAGGGGTCATGATTGGGGTGGGGTCGCCACCCAAACTCCGGAAGCAAGGTTAGACTAGGCTTAGGGGACCAGGGAAAGGGGCCGTGAGCCAACCCTGTATCCAGGGCAGCTCGACCCTAGGCGTTTAAGGCACAGGGCCCTGGAGGAAGCTGGATTGGCTTGATGGGCCACAGGGCTCCGCTGAGTCGACTCAGGAAAGGTGGCATGAGGCCGGGGCGCAGGGATGGTGGAGCCCTGTGTACATCCGCCAGGTCGGACCCGGGCAGCGAGGGACCTGCTAAGCGACCCACCCATTGGCGGGACATCAAGACATGGCAGGCAAGACTGGGATCGGTGACGCGGGGAAAGAATAGCCTCAATGCCTTTAAGGGCCCTTAGGCCTGGCTGAAACATCAGAGCTGTATTCTTGGGGTAACTGAAGCCCGGCGGGCACACGCTTCTTAGGAAAATGTCCAAACTATCAGGCTGAGTTAGGTACCCTCTATTCCTGTTTGAAGTTGGCCAACTACATGGAAAGAAATGAAAGAATCCTGGGACTAGAAGTAGAAGCAAACAAGAGATCCTTTGAATTTGTAGCCTGGTGAGGTGGGTATTCTCTTGGGAGGCTGGGAGCCTTGAGGTATGGCCCTTACTCCCAATGTTGTGCATGATTCTATGTAATAATCAGAGATCTAGGTTTTCTGTTTCCCATGGAAAAATAGAGTAAAATGAGGATTTTCCTGCTTACTGGAGTAAAACACAGATTTCTCATTTTAGCAGAAAAACCCATGGATTTTGCAGTTTTCCTGTGAGCCCTCTGCAGGCTGGCAGAGTTCCAGCCTGCAGGGGACTGGGAAAGAGCAGGAGGAGGGTGGTCAGACAAGGGGTGCCATGTGCATGTATATGTACATGGCCCCAGGCTGCCTGGAGAATAGCTCCTGCAGGTAAGTGGAGGAAGGGGTTAGGCCCCCATAGGGAAGGAGGGAGTTGGGCAGGACTGGGACTGGAGCTGAGGATGGAGCTGCTGGCCGGCTGGCAGTGTGTGGGTCTCGGGGCCTGAGGCTGCAATGCGTGGCCACAGGGTCCCGGTGGGGTGTGGGACAAGGCCATGGGTGTCTTGTCTGGGGACTGGCTTCCCACTGCTGTGCGTGGGAGATGCGTCACCAGGTCAGCATGGAGTTTGCAGCTGCAAGCAGCTTTCCTGCATAGCTGTGCTCTGCCCTGCAGCACCAGCTTGCACCTGTAGGGTGCCGGGGCCCTGGGGAAGGACAGCAGGGTGGGAGCCTGTAGTACGCTCCCACCCTGCCCCATGTACAGATCTGGGGGTTGCAGGTCCCCCATGTTGCACCCCTATGATGCTATAATGGGCCTTATACCAGGCAAGGAGACTAAGAAACAGTTGCTCTAAACCAATGGTATCCAACCTTTTTAAGTATGAGATCACTTTTTGAATTAAAGTGCAACCCAGGATCTACTGCACGCCACACCCCTCCCCTCCACCCAGCAGGTCAGTCTCCAGTCTGTGGCGGAGGGAAGGGCCGGGGGGTGGGCAGATTGAGGCCCCCACAGTGAGGAAAGGAGTGGAGCAGAGGCAGGGGCAGGAGTGAGTGGGGCCCTGGCTGGGCTGGGCCAGGTGGTGGAAGGATCGGAGCCCAGGTGGCTCGTCCTGGCATGTGAGGAGACTCCTGCCACTTCAAACACCTTGGTGGAAGCTTGGGAGGCACGTGCCTCCCCAGTCTGTGCATGGGACAGAGATGGCTGCCACTGTGTGCTGGGCTTTGCACTCTGATCCCCACTGCAGCTGCCCCGGGAGCAGCACGAGGCCGCATGTGTCCTGCCACCACTCAGCCAGTGGCGGGATGCACGTGGCATTATGCTGCTCCTGGAGCAGCTGCAGTGGGGCTTTGGGCACAAAGCCCAGCATGCAGCGTCAGCCGCCTCTGCCTCTTGCACACAGATTGGGGGCACTTGCTCCCTGGGCCTGCACCGGGGTGGGCGCAGTGGTGGGAGCCCCTGCTTTGCACGTGGACGAGCCACCCATCTCCTATTCTCCTACCACCCAGCCCAGCTAGGGCCTCACTCACCTGGAGGCATGGCATGGAGGGGGATTGTTCCAGTCACCTGGCCCAGCCTAGGCAGCAGGGGGCATGGCTCAGCCTAGTGGCAGGATCCACATTGCGTTGCTCCGCTCCTGGAGCAGCTGCAGCTCTGTATCTCAGTCTGCGGGGGCTGAGTGTGTGCATGCACTCAGCACCCCCACACTCAGATCAGTTGTCAGAGGCTCTGTGTTCAACCAGTTGATTGCAATCGACTGGTTGGTGACTACTGTTCTAAACTAAAAGCAAGTTTATTGAACCCTAACAGATACAATCCTAATTAAAATTGAAGTAGCAGTAACAGTTAAAAATTTGAGGTTTGTAGCTAGTCAAAGCAGATGCTCACTATCCAGTAATATTATGAATGCAACTTAACTGGTTGATCAGGCCATGAAGTCTTGTCTAGGGCTCCTGGTTCCCACATCTGATGTCGAGACGGGATCTTGGATCAGTCACAGATTCTTGTCAGGCTTTCTTTAGGAGTGTTCTGAAGGGTACACTCTTTCACCTCTTCCTATATATTGTACACCTTGCATTTTTTAATACATAAAATTAACTTAAGCCTTCCTCCTAATCAAGCATGGCTGGTGAACTCAGACTGGTGGGGAGAGTGCAGCAGCACGTGGGGGGTGGAGTCGGCTGGGAGCGTGGTGGGGTTTGCAACCTCCCTGCTCCTGGCCAGAGTGCCTGGCGGGCTTCCCCTGCTCCCAGCTGTCTGCAAACACCCTCTCCCCCACCTGTTCTCATTGGATGCTTCATCCACCTTGGTGATAATCATAGCTTAGTTTTTAAGGAATTTCCTGAGAAGTGTGAAATATAGATAGAAACTCCTTCATGCTAAGCAGGGTTTAGAACCCAGGCATCCTATTTCGTGGGCAAGTGCCCCAGCCACTTAATCAGTGGACATGGGTTGTTCTGCCATTAAGCTTTCCTCCCCTGAGTGATTTAGATACTTAGATGATAGAGGCATTTAACATGCAACTCTGAGTCAGATGTGTAAGGGGTGGGAGTTCACACATGCACCCTTCCTTGTAGCATGTCTTATCGTGATTGCCTATAGCCCTCCCTGTTCTGTGGTTATGTGCTTTAAAGCTCACTGGTTTGCCCATTAATAGATCAGGAAGTTATGTCTGCCAAAGTGGAATAGGGTCATTCTTCTGAAGTGAGGCACTTATCCATTTGCTGGGAGATTTTTTAGGCCAAGGCTCATTGAATACTTTCTTTAATATATTGAATAAGAGCCCTGGCTGAATGTTAGTGTCTCATGACACTGCCAATAGAAAACAAACTTCAGAAAAAAATCGAATCGAGTACCTAAGGTGATGCAGTAATTTCATATTTGAGGAGACTATGTTATTCTCACATTTGTTAGAAATAATTGCATGTTCAAAGTATTTTAAGAATTAGTCTAGTCTAATAAATTGCCTCAAAATCATTAGATAGGAATGTATAGCATAGCTTCAGTTATCAAAATGTCAAAGTTTAATGAAACTTTGGTGTACACAGCTGTAGGCATGATTAAATTATTTGCTGAATTGGGTCAGCGTGCAAATCATTGAAGTTGAGGAATTTAGCGACATGCTTAAGTGTTTTTCAAAAGTGGCTTCAGGTACTTATAGTGTTAGATACTAAAGAAACCCTAAGAAGACAAACCAGATGAAGTTATTAGTTTAAGGGAGTAAGGGATTTAATTTAATTCTTTGCAAAAGGTTTTTCAAGGTTATAGCAATCACTTAGGGCCAGATCTTATAACCCTTTCAAGTGCCTGAGAAGCACATACCCAGAGACTGCACTTTTTGGTAGTTACACACAGTTTGAAATTCAGCTAATTTACACTTGTCCCATATTTCCATACTGTTCAGTAGGCTGTAGAGTGGCCATGTAGCAGCCTAGAGCAGCATTTGGCAAGGGTGGGCTGCCCCTTGTGACAAAGCTGGTGTTGCAGGCAGCTCATTCCCAGCTTCCTTTCCAGACTGCCTGTGCAGACTGACTTTTCATTGTTTGTTTTGGCCAATATTTATGATTTACTTGGGCTGCTCACTGTCACTACTGGTAAAGGTAGTGAGGAAGGATTTGGAGTTGCTAATTTGGTGGCAACAACAAATAGAGGCTGCTGTTCTTAAAACATTGGCCAGATCAGACCTTTGCAGAACAGATCTAGCCTGCAGGCCATAAGTTGTCAACCCCTGGCCTAAAGAAAATAGCATCTGCCAGGCACACTGTAAAACTGGGGAAGCCTGAAAATGTAAGTCAGACAAAAATAGGACTAGAAATATAGGTGGAGTAGGATTGTACAGGACGCACTAGCAGATGTGCAGAAGTGTCTGAGAATTGGAGGTTGAAGATTTACTAATGTGTAACTTGGAGCTGACATTTTTTTGATTACCACTACCTTAGAAGAACTGAAAGTCCTTCTGCAAATGTTAGTCATAGCAGGATGGAAACATGGCATCATGGTTAATACTCTAAAGACCAAAATGATACCTACAGTTGGAGAAAGCATCAGAGTTGACATAGATAATAACGCCTTGAAGCAGTTCTGAAATTCGCAGTTCACAAATTGGCTGGAGGGCTGCGCCCAGAGACTGGTGATGGATGGGTCATTTTTGACCTGGAGGGATGTGGGGAGTGGGGTCCCCCTGGGCTCGGTCCTCGGGCCCACACTATTCAATATCTTCATTGGCGACTTGGATGAGGGGGTGAAAAGCACCCTGTTCAACTTGGCATATGACACTAAGATGTGGGGAGAAGTGGGCATGCTAGAAGAGAGGGACAGGCTGCAACTAGAACTGGACAAGTTACAGAGGTGGGCGGATGAGAATAGGATGGGTTTCAATACGGATAAGTGCAAGGTGTTGCACCTGGGGAGGAAGAACAAGCAGCATACCTACAGGCTGCTGTAGGTAGCCTAAGAAACAGCCTAGGAAAAGCTATTATTAGGAGGCTGTGTATCAGGGGGTTGACCAAGGAAGAGGTTGCACAAAGAATGCTGGACAGATTTACATATAAAAGCAGTGTGAAGGCTGACATCAGAGGGAACTCCCTTTTTGTCAGCACAGAGGTAGAAAAGGATCTTGGAGTCACTATTAACTGCAAGATGAACATGGGCTGCCAGTGTGGGGACACGGTCAGGAAGGCTAACCACACATTATCATGTGTCCACGGGTGCATCACAAGCAGGTCCAAGGAGGTGATCTTCCTCCTCTATGCTACATTGGTCAGGCTGCAGTTGGAGTACTGCTTCCAGTTCTGGGTATCGCACTTCAGGAGGGAAGTGGCCAGCACTGAGAGGGTCCAGAGGGGGCCACTCGCATGATTGGGGGCAGTAGGTCAGGCCCTATGCGGAGAAACTACGGGACCTGAACCTGTTCAGCCTCCACAAGAGAAGGCTGAGAGGGGATCTGGTGGCTGCCTATAAACTTGCCAAGGGGACCAGCAGGCAATGGGAGAGTCCCTGTTCCCCTGAGCACTACCAGGAGTAACGAGGAACAATGGTCATAAGTTGACTGAAAGTAGATTCAGCCTAGAAGTCAGGAGGTGCTACTTCACAATCAGGGTGGGTAGGAGCTGGAACCAAGTTCCAAGGGAAGTGGTGCTCGCCCTTACCCTGGGAGTCTTCAAAAGGAGGCTAGATAACCACCTAGCTGGGGTCATTTGACCCCAGCATCCTTTCCTGTCCATGGCGGGGGGTCAGACTTGATGATCTGCTTAGGTCCCTTCTGACCCTACCAACTATGAAACTATGAAATTTTACATATTTAGGTGAAGTTTTAACAGGAGACAGTAAATGCATAAATAAAGCAAAACATTATCTAGACAAAGACTGACATTGGTAAGGAATTTGACTGAGATACATACAAACTGGCATATTACCAACAAAACAAAGGCAAGGCTATTAAAAGCATTGATGTGGCTGATAGCAACATACAGCTGTAGAAGTTGGAAGTTTATGAAGAAGTTAGAGGAAAATTAGAAGCATTTCTGATGGTGTGCTACAGAAGGATATTGAATGCTTCCTGTTCTCAAAAAGATCAAACAAATGTGTGCACACTTAGATTTGAGCCAAAACTGAATTGATGCAAATGGTGACAAAGAGGAAATTCAAATGGTCTTTATGCATTCTAAGAATAGAAGGAAACAGCCTAGGAAAGGCTATTATTAGGAGGCTGTGTATCAGGGGGTTGACCAAGGAAGAGGTTGCACAAAGAATGCTGGACAGATTTACATATAAAAGCAGTGTGAAGGCTGACATCAGAGCCAAGTGGAGAGCATTTACCCACATTTATCCATTCTGTCACCATATTCTTGATGACAGTGGTGCTTGTTTAATTGGTCGGGGTGGGGAACAAGAAGACCTTCCCACCTTCTAGCCCAACTGCTTAGGACACTTACTGAGGAAGAGAGAGACTAGGGTCCTAGGCCCCCTTCATCTAGAGGAGGATTGAATATATATCTCCTGCTTCCCAGCAGTGTGCTTTAACTGTCAGGCAAAATACTTGGCATTCAGAGAATCACAGACAATTAGGGTTGGAAGGGACCTCAAGAGTTCAACCCCCTGCTCAAAGCAGGACTAACCCCAGCTAGATCATTCTAGCTAGGATTTTTGTTGAGCCAGGCCTTAAAAACCTCCAAGGATAGAGATTCTACCACCTCTCTAGGTTACCCATTCCACTACTTCACCCCCCTCCTAGTGAGAGAGTTTTTCCTAATATCCAATTTACTTAAACATCTTTTGCTGCAACTTGAAACCATTGCTCCTTGTTCTCTCGTCTGCTACCACTGAGAACAGTCTAACTCTATCCTTGACTACCCTTCAGGTATTTAAAGACTGCTATCAAATCTCCGCTCAGCCTCTCATAAGACAAGTGCCCCAGCCCCTGTTGCTCTCCACTGGACTATCTTCAACTTGTTGATTGCCCAGCACACTCCTTCCTCATCAATTTATTTTATTGAGTGAATATTGCACATAAGGTGCAGTAGGCCAGCTTCAAGAGGAATGCTGCAAAGCATTCGGGAGAATGCATAGGAACTTGCTTGATGGATAGAGCATTTCACGGGAAAGTATCAGGCACAGGTTCAAAATCCCTCTGGTTGAGAGTGGCTTTGAAAAAAGGTATCCCATTCTCTGAGCAAGCATCCACTAAGGTATTGGGCTAAAACAAGAGAAAGGCCATCTTTCTCTTTTCCTCCCCCCTCACTTTAGGCAAGCATGTGAACAGAATGATCCTATTTTGCTACAGGTAGAAACAGAATCCCAAAATGTGCTTAAGTGCCAAAAACTGCATGATTAGGTGCATAGAGGACAAATAGGTCCAGATCTGTATAAATGAACTGGATATCACTTTATGATGCCTGGCTCTAGGAGTGAAATTAATAAAACCAAGTTTGGTCACTAAGTCCCTTACAGCTAATGGGAAGAAAGTGCTTAACTCACAGCAGCCAATCTGCGTAGTAACGAGGCAAGTATAAACCAGCCAGTGGGAAATACTGTAAAGAGCATATGTGAAATTCCTTTTTTCTTGTGGTTTTAGTCACTTGTACAAGAATGCAGGATATAGTGGCACCTTAAAGACTTAGAGAGGGATAAGCTTTCTTGGGCAACAGCTTACTTTGTCAGATGCTGTGAATGGACTTACAGAAAGCAGTTCAAAACAGAAGGGAATGTAAATACAAAGAGTGGCAGGAGGAGGCATTGCTAAGAGAGCTGAAAGGGGGTGGAATAAATTAATAGGGAAAAACAAAGCAGTTAACCCACTGAAGGACATAAGGATTATAAAAGCTAGGAAGGTAGGCCAGGGAATGGGTGTATACTGAAGTGGGTCTTGTGTTCAGGTTTTGTTACAACTCTATATCTAACTGCTTTATCTTTAAGTAGAATTATGTTTCTTTTCAGGATAACTCTGTCTGACATTGTCACTTCATTCTTTTAATATTATTCAATTTTAGGAATAAAAGAGTTGTCCCCACCACCTCTGAATCTGAAACGTCTATACAAAGAAACATTGGAAATTGAGCCCATATTGATCATTATTTCTCCTGGTGCTGATCCATCTCAAGAACTACAGGAACTTGCCAGTGTTGAAAGAAATGCTGAATGCTACCACCAGGTCAGTCTCAGCTAAGTTCTATGAATCATTTTATCTGGCAGAAATTACAGGAGTTGTAAATGTTTTTAAATTCTGATTTGAGCTGATGAAGTCAAATCAGGTGCTTGATCTAGGTACCTTTTATTTATGAAATTTGTTACAGTATTTTGAGAATATATATTTATTTTTAGAATCAGAAAAGTAGGGGTAGGAGGGACCTCAGGCTTCCTAGTTGCAGTTCCTGCTTGAGGTAGGATCAGCTGTATCTAAGCCATCCTAGACAAGTGATTATCTAATCTGTCCCATAAAACTTCAGGACCAACCCTTACACACAATTACAAACCCCAAAACATCAAAAAAACCCTTTAACATGCCATAGGTAGGTAAAGAAGTGGCCAATGACACTGTCAGTGTCCTGCCACTGCAGGGCCAGAACTATTTTTTAAATTATTAAATATCCTACTTGTTAAATATTATTTATTTGATAGCTGCTAATTGTTTCATATCTTAGATCTGCTCAATAGATCAATCAAAGAAGTGCATTTTGAACGATTGCTTAATTTTAAGAGGTACATGACAGACAGCAGCAAAATGTCTGTTTGACCAACGTAAGTTGCCCAGGAGAAATATATCCTTCACACACTGTTTGTTTTATTCTACAATCATCACAAAAGATGATTGTGTTATCATCAATCCCTTAACACAGAGAAAAGAACAAGATGCTTTACCTTTAAATGGGCTGCCACTTGGTTGAGGTTGCAGAGCCATTGGAGTTGGTTATCAGTCAGATCCTCCTAGCTTTTGAGGTCAGAATCCATTTTCTTGAGATATGTCTTCAATGCATCCTTGTAGTACTTCCTGTAGTCACTGAGAGGTCTCAGGGTATAACTAAGCTGGGAGTAGAGCCAGTTGTCTTGGGAATTGACATTCCCAGATTGAAAGCACAGTGGTGATTCTTAGGAGGTGCATGGGGGTGCTTGTGCACCCCCTGAGAGCGCCAGTGCATCCCCTGTTAGGCCATGCTCCCTGTTTAGGTGACAGGTAGGAGGGCAGGTGGGAGTGCCAGTGCCCCCCCTGCGAGGGCCGGCCAGGGAGTGGAGCCGCCAGCAAAAGCAGCTGTGCCGCTTCCAGAAGTGGGCGTGGGACTTCCAGAAACAGTGCAGCCGCTTTTTGGTGAACATGATCGGCTGCGAGGACACCCCCCCTGGATGGGCTGCCCTGGTCAGTCAGATCAGCTGCCAGGGGATCCCCCTGGTTGCTGACTCAAGAGGCACCAGTCGCCCATGGGCACACACAACATCCAGCGGATTTAGTGCTTGAGGATCACCGACTCAATGCTCTTAATGTTAGTGTCAGCAAGGATGCTGGGTTTTTTTTGGTGATCTTCCCATTTGATGTGGAGGATTTTCTGGAGACATTGTTGGTTATACCTTTTCAGGCTCTTGAGATGATGATAGCCTGTGGCAGGCTGATAGAGCATTTTGGTCTTCCCAATGTTGGGAGAGAGACCCAAAGTTTAGTAGGCTTCTGTAAAGAAATCTAGTGTGGTTTAGAGGGTTTCCTCAGTATGCACAAGGATAGCACAGTCATCAGTGTATTGAAGATCTAGGATGTTTGTTTTAAATACTTTGGTCTTCAAGTGAAGATGTCCAGGATAGTTAAGCCCTCAGTCCGTTCAGTTGTTCAATGTCAGTTCTGGAAGGAAGGCAGTCCTTAATGAGTATCAGGATGACTATCAAAAATGTAGTACAGCGTTAGGGCAACGATGGTCTTGCTTGATCACAGTTAGGATGACAAATGGATCTGTTACCATCCTGTGTAGTGGATCAGATATAGTTATCTGGTTGTGGAAAAACCTCAGGAACTTGATGAACTTTTCAGGACATTTAAATCTATCCAGTACGTTCTGCAAGGCTTTGTGACTGAGGCAATCAGAGGCCTCAGTGAGATCAATACAAGGCACATACATGTCAAGCTGTTGTTCCTGACACTTTTCTAGGACCTGGTGGGCAACAGTAATCATGTCAATTATCCCATGGGGTGGTTTGAAACCACACTGAGATTCCAGCAAGACTTCCTCAGGAAGAGATATAAAATAGTTTAGGAGAATGCAGGAGAGGATTTTCTCTGCTGCAGAAAACAGGGCAATACCTCGATAGTTCTCACACAGAATTAACATTTTTTAACTTAGGACAGAATAATCCCATGCATCAATGCAGTCTGGGGGCTGACTGGCTGGGCAGCAGCTCTGCAAAAACTAGCTGGGAATTACATTGGACAATAAGCTCAATATGAGCCAACAGTGTGCCCTTGTTGCCAGGAAGGCTAATGGCATCCTGGGCTGCATTGGTAGAAGTGTTGCCAGCAGGTCAAGGGAAGTGATGCTTCTCCTCTATTTGGCACTGGTGAAGCCTCATATGAAGTATTGTGTCTAGTTTTGGGCCCCCAACTACAGGAAGGATGTGGACAAATTGGAGAGGGTCCAGCAGAAGGCAACAAAAAATGGTGAGGGTGCTGGGGGACATGACTTATGAGGAAACACTGAGGGAACTGGGCTTATTTAGTCTAGAGAAGAGGAGACTGAGAAGAGATTAAATAGCAGCCTTCAGACTGTCCGAGCAGACTTCTTTACTGTCCGAGCCCCCAAGGTTTGGAACAGGCTGCCAGCGGATGTGGTTCAAGCACCTACATTGAACACCTTCAAGAGTAAATTGGATGCTTATCTTGCTGGGATCCTATGACCCCAGCTGACTTC
>NW_017728906.1:178438654-178451564 GCF_001723895.1 Crocodylus porosus | reverse complement strand
GGGGGCCCAGCAGGGAGGTGGCTGTTCTGGTCCCTACTTAGGAAGACGGAGGCGAAGAAATCGTTAAACATGTTAGCTTTGCCGTCTGGTGTGACAACCAAAGTTCCCAGTCTCTGTGCTTTCCTGTGCAACTTCTCTGAAGGGCTGACACTGCGCTGGTCTGGGTCCACGCGCTGTCGTCTGGTTGGGCACTGTGTGTGGGGCTTTCCCCAACACCTGCCCGCTCCCTCAGCTCCCAGCCAGCTTCCTGTAGGAATATCTGGCTGGCAGCACGCGGACCCGGAGTGGGGCATTATCAGCCCTTCAGGGAAGCCACACACTGTACACTTGCCCTGCCTCCACCCTCTGCACAAATCTGGGGGGTGCAGGTCCCCTCTGACCCCTGGGAGTGCATGCTGCCACCGGGAACTGGCCGTGCTCCCACCCGAGCCTGCAGGAGGCAGGCAGCAGTGGGGAGCTGGCTCCATGCTCCTTCTGCTGCAGCAACCGCTGCCTTCTGTTGGGAGCGAGGAGCTGCAGACGTGGCTTACTGGTCCCATTGCTCTGGCAGCTGGGATCCCCCTCGGCAGGGCTGGGGGGCAGGGGCTGTGGGTGGGGGGCAAGGGGCATGAGCAGGGCTGTGGGGCTGTGATGGGGTGAGTGAGGGGCACAAGCAGGGCTGCAGGGGGGGCTTTAATTTTAATCACAGATATTGGGGTTTTTATAAGAGAATTTGCAAATTTTTTATTGGGGGAAACCATGATCCCTGGTCATAAAATATTCATTAATGCCCACAGGGATCTGTAAGATGACTGTTGAGCTAATTTTTTTATGGCAAAGCTCAAGTCATGAATGCATCCATCCTGGGCTGGTTTCCCCTTCTAGAAGGAAGTATAGCTTCCACCATCTTCCCTCAATTGACCCTCATCTGGTTGTTTTGTCTCAGTTGGATCTGCAGCGTTGTTGTTGTGTCTCGCTAGTGCCCTGGAAACAATAGCAGTTTTTTTCTGGTCGTTTGTTGTATTGGTTATCCATCAAGGTGAAAATGTTCTATATGGAAAAAAAATGATTGTCTTCTTTGATGTGTTTGACCACAGACAGAGCAATCCTGTTGAATATGGTTATCCAGCCAGGAGCAGATAAAACAGCCTAGGGTTAAGGCACCTTTTCTAGACCCTGCCCCATGTAGGGTGAGTAAAGGAATTGGAGAAAGAGTCAGAGTCCTGAATAGGACTGTTCAGTCATGGTAGCAGCTGTCAAATTGCACTTGTGCCAGCCCAACTACAGAACGACCATCAGGTTAACACCACCTGTGTGCCGATTCATGGCTGGAAACTGCCAGATTAACTAGTCACATCTCTCACCGTTGATCAATTGCCACAGGATTTTTGAAGATTGGTACAGGAGAGTGTGGTGTTGTTTCCTGTGTTAGAAGCTTACACAAGTCTTTATTTAATATGAGGAAGCTAGCGTGCAGAAACAGCAACCACATGATCTTGACAGAGAGGAGATCTGGGTTCAGTAGCAAGGGAAAACCCTAGATGATAGGAGACCTCCATCTTGCTGCAGCCTTCTTCCCTCTTTAAAACTGTTGAAATCCTGACATCTTCCTGATCCATTCTTGAGGACTTGGGGTGGGACTGTAGGTTGTCTGGAACCTCCCCCCAGGCCTGTTCACCATAGGTGAGCTGGACAGAAGTGTGAGACTCTGGGCAACATAGCACTAAGGATCATTGGGACACACAAGCCTCTCCACCACGAAAAGTTCTTAGTCCACAGAGAAGGATGATTGTGGAGTGACCAAGGAGGGTAGTGATATTTTTTTAGGACTGCTGTCCTGCGTCCATCATTCAGCACAGTAAGCCTGATTCCAGATTGGATCTGAAAAATACACTCTTTTAATTAAATTGAGATGAAACATAAGACTCCACATTTGCCCCTTGGTTGCAAGTTCAGAGAATATTTAATGCTATTTAATACAGCTCCATACAGGAAAAAGATGCATATTTAAGCAGATGAGAAACACTCACCCTCACAAGACAATTGTGTTGAATTGGCCATTGTTAGATAGAAGTTAGGTAGAATGTACATAACCTGGCACCAATTAACTTTTTTATTGTTTTCCCCTGGAACGGTTTCCCTCTGTTGAGGGAATATCCAAGTGCATGTTTGGAGAGGGAGCAATTTGTAAATCCTCTGACAGGACAGGAACAGGATATGACAAGTTTAATCTTGCTTCTCAGCTGTCCTTGAATTTTTGTATTCTTTTCTCAAAAGAACACTTTTGATTTTATCCTTAGCCTCAGCTTGAAAGATTTGTGTCACTGGAATCAATTTCAATTGTTAGTATTTAAGATTGTGGATTTTTTACTCTCCTGTTTCTAGATGCTTCTATCACTAGCATAGTATGAATGGATGTAAATATCCTTTTCATTTTAGGCTTCCCATATAGATTCTGGAATAATAACTCATAGAGGTTATTTTAGTGTTATAGGGCCAGATCCTAAATGAACTCTAAGGTGCTCCTATTTAAGTGCCATAACATTCACATTTTAGGGCCCGTGGTCTAGGAAGGTGTTCAATATTGCCAGAGTTACACACGTAGGTTTTGTGTCCAGTGAATGGGGAGAGCTTGATGCTTCCAAAGATTGCATAGTAGCTAGTCATTCCACAGGGAAGCACCTGTTGTATTTCTTGTGTGTGACTCCTGTGCACAAAGTTCACAGCATAGACAAAGAAAGACCTTGGGGTTGTTCAGTAGTGAAGACTCAGAGTGGTTTATTGCCTGCAAAACACAGTGATCACCTTTCCATTAGTTCATACTTGCCTGTGACAATATATTAACATAAACTATATCTTCCATGCCACTACAAAGTTCCAGGTTTCTCAGGTCCTCTTTATACAGATAAACCCACATGACTAAGTAAAACATGCTCAGTGCATCTACAGGTACAATTAATGCAACGTGATAAACTCTAAAGCAGTCTGTTCTGGAGTATACTGCTCCTGCGTGCAGTGTCTACACAGATGCCTGAGAAAGCAGCACTTTGAGCCAGGGCAAAGCAGCCTTGGGCTGGCAGCAGGATCCTGGGAGGGGAGATGGGTGTCAGCCTTGGGCTCCAGGTGCTGATGTTGGGTGGTGAAGAGGCTGGCTGGGGCACGAGTGTGAAACTGCACAGCTGTGTGGCTGACCCCTGAGCCTGCTGCCAGCCTATGGCTGCTCTGCCCTGGCTCAAAGTCCTGCTGTCCCAGTTACTGTCTGCATGTGCGTTGCAGTTCTGTAAATAACTCCACTGTAAGATAGTACTGTCCCCTGCTGATAGGGCTTCTAGTCCCAACTGTCCCTCTTGTGTAGGCTGAGAGCTCTGCAACTGTTGGGGCTCACAGTCCTGGCTATGCCTCACACATAGCCAGACTTGGAGCCCATGGACTGGGGGTTTCACAACTTCTCTATCCCCCCCCCCCACTTCCTCCCTGAGCTTAGGGGATCACAGAAACTGTCTCAGGACTCAGGGTTTTCATGCTGGGCTAGGTGTACCACTGTGGCTGGGAGCCCTGTCAGTTGATCAGTCTCCTGGCTGCAGGAGAGACCCTGCTACATGTGCAAACTAACACTGGATAGTAACCAACTGTAAAGTTATTAGACATTTTCAAGGTCTAACTTTTTAGCTTTTTATGGCATAAATACTTTGCATGTGTCTCAAGATATTTGCCCAATTAACTAGTTAATTACACAATAACTACAATGTGTAGAGGGGGCCTTGGTGACTTTTCTCATTTACACTATTGATCTTCAGAAGCAAAGCAGTCATATAATTCTATTTACTGGTAAATAGTCTGCCTTTTTTGTACATGTGATGTGACTTTAAATAATTGTGTTTTTTTAGCTATTGTGTTAAATATTAAGATATAATAAATAATAAATTCCTGATTCAAGTGTTTCTCTTTGAAGGTTGCCATGGGTCAGGGCCAAGCTGATTTAGCCATTCAGACACTCAAGGAATGTGCACGAAATGGAGAATGGCTGTGTTTGAAGAACTTGCATCTTGTTGTATCTTGGCTTCCTAAACTGGAAAAGGTAAGGGCAACTGCATGAGAGAGGACATAACTGTATTGTTTCAGAAACATTCAAGTGACTTCCATGCTAGGTATCCAGAGTTCTGGCAACTAAAAAATACCAAATAGAAGGTTGGCAAGTTACCTAGTAATGAGTATGATGATATGATTTAAGTTAAAGAGAAAATCCCTCTTGTATGTGTGAATTTACTTTTCATTGGCATAAGCTATTTCTGTAACCTTTTAAGTAATTATGTCATTCTGTAAATCAGGAGTGTCAAACATATGGCCTGTGGACCAGATCTGGCCTGCAAAACCATTGCATGTGGCCCATTGGTAGTCAAACAGGTTACGGGAAGATGGGGAGTTTGGCCTGCCACAGAATTTGGGATCCCTGGGCCCCAGTGGACGTGGCCATTGGCAGCAGCCCCTCTGCTTGTATATTCCCTCTGCCTTGGAATTTTTCTCTTCTGAGATCTGCAGTTGGACGGAAATTACTCTGGTGTTTTACATCCCCCATGTCAGGGTTGTATGAACAACATATGGATACAACTGGACAAAAGACCCAGAACCTATGTTAATGGGCCATATACATACTATGTAGCATACATTACTGGGGTGGGCAACTGAATGCTTCTTGAATTTAAGTTACTGTACACGTAAATAACTTAAAAGAGTAAATACATTTACAGGCAGATGTATCATTTAAAATTTAACTTCTATTGTTCTGCAAAACAAATATTCACTGCAATAAAGCACATATTTGACTCTCACTTCCTCTCTTTTTTTAAATAGGAACTGAATAGTCTTCAGCCCAAATCTGACTTCCGCCTTTGGCTAACTGCTGAAGTTCATCCGCATTTTACTCCGAATTTACTTCAGTCAAGTCTAAAGATAGCATATGAGGTATAGTGTCTGTGGACAGTTTTTGTTGCATATTTACAAGCAGGAAGTACTAATACTAATGGGCACATCTACACAAGACATTTAACTGCACATTAGCATAGTTTACTGTGAAGTAATTATGTGCATCTACATGTGCAATGCTTACTATGCAGTAAACCTCCCTAATCCTGAGTAAACTTGCTACGTGCAATGAGATTCTTAATGGCACAATGGTGCTTGTGTAGACACTTGACTAGGATCAAAATCTGTTTCTGGTCAGCCATCCACCAGGGGGCAGGAAATAGCCTCCTGCTCCTGGGAGCTGCCTGCTGCCAGGGTGGGCTCTACCACAGGAATCCCAGGCAGGGACTATGTCCCCCTGACCCAGTAGCAGAGAGCTCCAAGCCCCCTGCTCCAAGATCACAATCAGGGATGGGAGATCTTTATCTCACCACCACTGCTCCGCCATTGCAATTGGGGAGTGGGGGGCTGGGAGACCGTATGTCCCAGCACCGGCCCCACTGGGAGCACTCTGCTGGTAGGGGTAGGGGAACCTGTTCCCCACCCAGCTCCATGAGTTTGGAGCTAGGGAGGAAGGAATAGGCTGGGGAGCTTGTTCCCCACTCAGTTTTGCATTCATGAAGCTGGGCGGGGAACAAATCAGTTTTCCCCCAGCTCTGGGCTTGCGGAGCTGAGTGGGGAACAACCTGTCCAGCTTCCACCCAGCATGCAAGTTGAGTGCTAGGAACTGTCCTTGTCAGGCCAGTCCCGTGTCCCAATCGGGTAATCAAGGCATGGGGCTTAGAAAGAGTTGCAGGGTGGGACTGGTTGGGACCCAGCCCCCTGGCCCAGTCCATGGGCAGGACAGCTAGCAGTGAGCTAGCTAATAACTGTCCCACCAGCGGACTGAGGCTGGGAGCTGGGACCTGCCCCTCTGGTGCAGTGCTTTCCAAGTCTCCTACTCTTAACTGGGGAGCCAGGGCCAGGAGTTCCTTGCTGTCAGGGTAGGGGGACATTGTCCCTGCCCTAGGAGCAGGCAGCCCCCTGGGGCCAGGAGACAGCTGTCTCCTGGCCAGGTGCTCCCTTCCAGTCCCTGGGCTAGCACCTAAGGGGAGTTTGGAGCTCCCCTCAGTTTGGAGCCAATTGAAGGGCTGCAGGAAACTTGGTGCAAAGAGCAGCAAATCAGCTCCCTAATCCTGTCCTGTCAGATACTGTCCTGAAAGAGTTCACTCCATAGCAGTTTACACCACAGTAAATTTAGGCCCGATCAAATACATGCGTAGACACGCCTAATATGAGTCACCAATTCAAAAGAAACTATCTAACAAGAGGAAAGTTTATTAAAGTGCATCTTATAATAGGCATATGCCTTTTTATTTTGTTGTTTTGTATCTTCAAAACGTTTTCTAATTTGAATGAAATGAAAGATTGCTGCTGATTTTCCTTAAAGGATCCTTTGTGGTCATTTGTATCTTATGTAAGTGGAAGTGCTGATCCCTGAAATAATCCAGCAATATATTTTCTCTCATATGTTTTTTTTTTTCCACCCCTGTGCGACCTTCCCCTCCCCTGCAGCTCTTTCAAAGCCCTCCTGCCTTAATCAGGAAGCCAGGGCTGGGGGCCCCCACAGTGGTGGGGAAGGGGGGCAGTCTCCTGACCCAGTTCTCCCTGCCAACCCCTGGGCTAGCACTCAGGGGGAGCCTAGAGCTCCCCCTGGTGGCAGCAGGGGCCCATTGCTGGGCTGCAGGAAGTGACAGCAGTTTACTTCTAGGAGTAGCAGATCTGTTCCCACATTTCTGCACGTGTAGACGCCTACCTGGGACCATTTATTTGTGGGTAATTTATGCAAGTGAAGTGATCCCAGATCAAATGCATCTGTTAGATGTACCCAGTATGCATATCTTCTGTATATGCTATGCTGTCTCATAGACTTGATTATCAGGAGATACTGTGAAGCTCCAGAAAGGAGTTCAGAGTGTAGATAGAATAGATGCTTTCTGCAAAAAGACCAGTAGAGTTCTCTTCCATTTAAATTCAGCAGGACCAGGAGTTTTCTTCCATTTAACTTCGGCAGCTCTTACATTGGAAGGTCCAATGGCCTTGGTTTCCTGCATGTTAAAACATTGTTAGTTGGAGCTGCTTAGAATTTTTACTTTTGGCATCCACAGATATCATCTTACCAATAAGAGTTCCTTAGTTATGTGTTGGATCCAAACTCTGTGGGACTCTAGCACCTTTCCTGATTTATGGCCTTAGAGCTGTTTGGATCCACCACCTCAAAAGTAATCAGAGCCCCTCACAGATGTAATTTACTAATTCTTTTTCTTATCTCTTCATGGAAACCAACCACTTTATGCTAGTTAAGAATGTTGATTGTACATTTGACTTGTGTTCATTGTTCACTATCATGGTTGTGATAATCCCATTAATTGTCATCTGGTCAGGAAGTACATATTTTACTTTAAAGGGAAATCATTGATTTGTTACAAATGTCCAGCTGAAAGTGTTTGGTATTTTTAAAACTAGTGCTTAAGATTACTGTAAATGAAAGAGATTTGTATAAACACCCCCCCCCGGCAAATATAGTATATAAAAAAAATATGAAATTGTTACTTAAATCTCCTTAAAACCTACTTGTGCATTGATGCCTGTCAACCTCTTCATAATAACTGGATAGTTCATTAACTACTAGTTCATATTGTTGTTATCATAATTATTTCAATATTACCTTGTATATTCCATATCAGTTTGCATCTACCTGTTGTTTCTTGTAAATACAATATAGTAGGCTGCTTGCAGATGTTACAACCCCCCCACCACAAAAAAACCCCCAAAAACCCACACTTTACTGAAAGAAGCAGTGCAGTAGTTTGACTAGGCTTGCCCAGTGTTTCTATACAGTGTTTTATGGTGCTTTTGTCTAAACCCAAATCAATCAGCTGTTAGATAAAGTGCCAAAAAAGCCCCACTAAAATGCCTGATATATACAGACATTGAGCCTTGCAGGGAAATAGCTGCACGTTGCTGCCCTGCCATGCAACTCGGCTCCGCAAGGAGCAGAGATCCATGCTGGGGGTCTCCGCGCTGCTGCTGCCTGCCTTCTACTGCCTCGGCAGGGAAGTGCTGATCTCTGCCGCGTGACCTGGCTCTGCAGGGAGCACAGATCCAGGACTGCATGGGGTGGGCCACAGTGGGGATGAGACCCCAGTGTGGATCTCTGCTGTCTGCAGAATCAGGTCACATGACAGGGCAGTGCTGGTTGCCGTGAAACCTGGCTTCACAGGGAACAGAGATCTGAGTGGGCAGTGGTGGGGAGGAGATCCTTGTGCGGATCTTTTCTTCCCTGCGGAACCAGGTTGCGCTGCAGGGCAGTGCTGGACCCTACCATGTGACCTGGATCTGCATGGAGCAGAGATCCAGGGCTGCACAGGGCTGCAGTGGTGGGGAGGAGACCCTGGCACAGATCTCTGCTCTCTGTGGAGCCAGGTTTTGTGGCAGGGCAGTGCTGGGCCCTACCACTCAACGTGGCTCCACAGGGATCAGAGATCTGCACAGGGTTCTCCTGGTCTGCATGGAGGGTAACGACCCGCCCCCTCCCCGAGATGAGCCACCCACAGCCCCGTCCTGCTCCCTGCTGGGGCTCTGCAGCCCCCAGCCCTGCAGCCCCTCCTGGGTAGGCTTCGAAACAGATTTGGAGGAGATTCAGTGGAGCCAAATCTCTGAAACAGAATCAGCCGAAACGAAACAGGATAGTCTTCCAAAACACTAAAACAAATCACTGTCCTCTGAAACGGCCAAATCCAAAACCGAATAGAAACACAGCTATTTCACGCAACTCTAGCCCCTACCCCATCACTAAAGGAGAGAGAGAGCCTGGGCACACCTGGCTGGCTCCAGCCCTCTGGAGGGACTAACGGTGGCAGAGGGCCCTTTAATAAAATGGTCACTCACCCCAGATGTGGCTGGCACAATACAGCGAGTGATTGACAGGCCTAGAGTGGAAGTAGTGGGTGAGGTGACCCAGAGACGGGGTTAGTGGCTTTAGAAAACCGGGGCCATGGCTGAGGCCTTAGAAGAAAGGGTTCTGATGGCCAAGAAGGAAGAGTAAAGTGGCCCAAAGTAAAGTGAGCAAAGGCCACAGGGCCACAGTCCAGACAAGGATCTAGGACCTGAAGTGAAACCCCCATAACCCTCCTGACCTCTAGGACCAGCCTGAAATGATAACATCAAGGTGTGGAGACAACAGGGTGGGATCCTGAAAAGCTAAAGGGGGTGAGTAAGGCAGGATCCAGGCAGTCACTAGGGGGCAATCTGCCTACCCCACGGAGTGTCCCACTACATAAGGCCACTAAGCACATTATAGAAACATAAATAATAATAATTAGCAGCAGTGAATATAAAATCTGGGATAAAAAATTGGAGGGGCTTGCATTTGAATCCATTTACTTTTTTTTCTTTAATGAAAACTTTCGAACTTATGATCTTAAACTTCTCCTTACATTGTGTTTCAGTTTTCCTGGGCCTTGTTTGTTTGTTTGTTTTGTAGTGTTGTGTACAAAATGCCCTTGATGTGTGAACCCTATGGCCTGTTTGGCCATCTAATGTAGCCACTGTTTTGTTTAATTTTCCAGAACTCTTTTTGAAGATGTGGGGATTAGTTAGCATTCAACATTTAAATATATTACAACTTTAGCAAAATAACTAATAATAACAATAATAAAAAATGTGCATATCTCATTTTTTTCCATCCAACGTAGGCACCTCCAGGCTTAAAAAAGAATTTAATGCGAACCTATGAATCTTGGACTCCAGAGCAGATTAGCAAAAAGGGAAATTTGTCTCGAGCTCATGCTCTGTTTAGTTTGGCCTGGTTTCATGCTATATGTCAAGAAAGAAGGAATTACATCCCTCAGGTAGGTAACCTTATTTTCTTACCAGTGTTTTTTTTCACTAGAATGCTTTATTTTGTTTCATATCATCTGCTAGGTTTTAAATTTTCTATTTAAAATAAAACATGTACTTTGCATGTGTGTTTGGTGACATTAAAAAATGATAAATGTAGTTACAACTGTGCAGTTGTTTGTTGTTACTAGTATTGAGTTCTTATTTAGTGTGTATAGTCCTTTTGCAGCATTTGGCCTTGTTAAGCACACTCCTTGCTGAGTCCCATCAATTGCAATGGGACTGCATGTGGGCTTAGTGCAGGGGTAGGCAATTATTTTGGCTGGAGGGCCACTTAACAAATTTTGGTGAGCTGTTCAGGGTCTCAAGGGTATCCCTGCCCCTTGATGGGTGCCCCTGGTCACCATCTTGGTACTGGAAGTCCCTCCCCTAGCCCTTGACCTTTGGCACAGGAAGTCCCTCCCCTTGCTCCAGAAGTACTCCTTTTGAGAGGGAGTGATTGTCATGTTGAACTGGAAAAAAAAACAACAAATCATATACTAAAAAAAATCAAACATATACTGTATCTCATTTTACGTCCCCAGCTGCACGTGGAGGCAGGATGCAGGGCCAGCCCCACCTGTCCCCATAACATGCACTCCGGTGCTCGCACCTGAGTCCTGGTCACAAGTGGCAGCAGCCTGTGGGGCCAGCTCAGCCTAGCCCCATAGCACTTCCGCCCATACCTGATGGCAGGGCATGGGGCAGTGCCACCCAGCCCCATAGCTGCAGTTCCTGTCCAAGTCCCAAGCTGCACACAGCAGCAGTATGCAAGGTCAGCCCCACCCAGCTCAGTAGTGCTTCTGTCTGAGTCCCCAGCCTCACATGGGGGTAGCGTGCAGAACCAGCCCAACCCGCCCCCATAGTGTGCAGCTGCTGCAGTGTGTGGGGCTAGCCCAGCTCAGCCTCACAGTGTACAGTTCCCCATGCTCCGGGCCCATTTTTCCCCAGTGGGTGACTCTGGCCTTGGCCTGGTGGTGCCCTTGCCCAAATTTCCAGCCTTGCAGGCAGGGAGGCTGGAAACAGCCATGGGGTCACCAAGCAAAAGCTCTCCCAGGCAAAGCCTTCTTGTCTCTAGTGCTTCCTGGCTTGGAGTGGGTTGGGTCAGGCCAGGCTTGAGGGGTGAGGGAAGGGGATTGGTTGAGGTGTCAGCTTCCAGAGGGGCAGCAAGTGCCAGAGCTTATAGAGGACTTACGGAGAGGCGCCAGAAGCCAGGTCAGATTGCCTGGCGGGACATATTTTGACTGCCCCTGGCTGAGTGGATCTAATAATGATGCAATATTTAAGCTCCTGTGGCAAGAAATGATAGGGTCCTGTGATAAGAAACAAAATGGCCCCATAACCTTTTATAAGCCACCTGGAAAAAGAATTCCTCAAGTACTGCACCATCAAACCCATGCTATACTTAAGATACATAAATGACATCATCGTTTGGACCAAAAACTTTCAATCTCTGATTGATTTTGATCACAAATTCAGTAATCATCACCCCTCCATCAGACTATCTCTTGAATAATCCAGCTCGAACATCTCCCTTTTAGACATTACGATCAAGATCCAGAATGTTAAAATACAAACCACCATATACAAGAAACCCATGGACCTCCATACATATCTACACAGAACCAGCAATCACTCTAAACACACTTAGAAAGCTGTAATATACAGTCAAGTCCTCCAATACCACCAAATTGGCACCGAGGAAAATACCCACAATTGTCACCTTGCAAAACTCCAAAGAGCTTTTGCCCAACAAGGATACTCCTCCAGAGAGACAGATCATACTTTGACAAAGCCTCCTGTATACCACGTGAAGAATTGCTGCAGTACAAAAAGAAAACACCCCATGAATTGAACACCATTAGTTATGATATGCCATCCTTCCGTGGAACCTATGTGGAAAATCTTCAAACAGTTGCAACCCATACTAGAAGAAAACCTAATTCTTAAAGAGCTCGTCCTAGAACCACCCATCCTAGCTTTTAAACAAGCACTGCACCTTGCTGACCTCATCCCCAAAAGCAAACTTCCTGTGGCTCAAAGCACACCAACACAAAACATGCCAACACAGAACCATCACCATTCCTGGACCTTACACCTGTATCTGCAGAAATGGAATACATCTCATCCAGTGCACTGAATGCCCTGTTGGAAAATATGTAGGATAAACCAAACATCAGTTGCATACCAGAATGAATGCATACTGAAAATCTATCACACAAAAATATCCAATTACCTGTGGGTGCACACTTTTCACAAGAAAACCCTCTCCTGTCTCTCAGTTCTAATCCTCAAAGAAAATTTACAAAACACCTTTTGTAGACCCTCCCGCAAAAAAAGCCTTTGATCTGGTGTCCCATGATCACCTCTTGGCAAAACTGGCCAATTGTGGCCTTCGGTCCACCACGATCCACTGGCTGGGAAATTGGCTCTGTGGTCAGACCCAGAGGATAGTAATTTACAGAAGTCAATCATCGTGGTGCCCCGTGACCAGTGGGGTCCCCCAGACCTCTGTCCTTGGATCTATATTGCTAATCTCCATTAATGATGTGGACATTGGAGTCAGAAACGGACTGGCCAAGTTCCCCGATGACACCAAACTTTGGGGCAAAGCATCCACACCAGAAGACAGGAAGGCGATCCAGGCTGACCTGGACAGGCTTAGCAAATAGGTGGATGAGAACCTGATGGTGTTTAATGCTGAAAAATTCAGGAAAAACCTACAGCATCCCTATAGGCTCGGCAGAGCTACAATGGCTAGCACTATGGAAGAAAGAGACTTCGGGGTCATGATTGACCACAAGATGAAAATGAACCTGCAATGCAATGCTGCAGCTAGTAAAGCAACCAAAACACTGGCTTGTATCCATAGATGCTTCTCAAGCAAATCCCGGGATGTCATTTTCCCTTTGTACTTGGCCTTGGTGAGGCCGCAACTGGAGTACTTCATCCAGTTTTGGGCTCCACAATTCAAAAAGGATGTGGAGAAGCTTGAGAGAATCCAGAGAAGAGCCACATGCATGATCAGAGGTCAGGAAAACAGACCTTA
>NW_017728906.1:178430678-178438454 GCF_001723895.1 Crocodylus porosus | reverse complement strand
ACCTACATTGAACACCTTCAAAAGTAAATTAGATGCTTATCTTGCTGGGATCCTATGACCCCAGCTGACTTCCTGCCCTTTGGGTGGTGGGGGCTGGACTCGATGATCTTCCAAAGTCCCTTCCACCCAACGTCTATGAAATCTATGAAACTTCACTTCATAAATCTACCAGATACAAAAAATCATGAATTAAATATAGACATTGGATTTATGGCACATTATAACCTGCCTGCCATTTGATAGCCCTAGGTGATCTCTCTACCTTTTACCAGCTACATTCTATCACCAGGTCAACATTCCCCTTCCCCCCCCACCTACCTCTCACCTATTGCCTCCCATAGCCTCTGATCCTCACTGCCATACATTTGTATTTTGACAGAACTGCATTTTGCATATTGACTTCTATTCTATCCTGGAGAATACAAAACACCCACTCTCACTATGCCTGAGGAAGAGTATTTGTACCTGAGTGTGCAAAGAACAATTTTTTCCAACTATTTATTTGGTCTAATAAAATATATTACATTTACCCAAAGAACTTTGCCTGTCTGTCATAAGAAAAATTCACTTCCTAAAAGGGAATTAAAGACTAACTGAGACCTGTAAATTATTACGGGTGGGATGGATAGCTAGTCTTGGTGGAGACTTTGGAAAGAAAGTAATACAGCAAAAGCTTTGTTATCTGGCACCCATGGGGAATCGGGGGTGCCAAATAACAAAATACGCTGGTTACCCAAGAGGCCGCCTCTCCTGCTGTGTCCAGTGCACCACTGCCCCTCCTCCTGTGTCACTGCTGCGAGGGACAGGGATGGGGGCAGAAGCGAAAGGAGAAAAGAACTGTTATTGTGGAGGCTTGGCAGCACAGGCTGCTTTACCCTGGGCCATGGGTGCTCAGCGAAACCAGAAGTGCCACAGTGGGCACTTTCGGTTTCACTTTTACCTTACAAGCCGGCACGCTGGTTAATAGGTCATGCCAGCTTGTAAAGTGCCGAATAACGCAGCTTTTACTTTAATTCTAAGAAAGGAGAGTGGAAGTTTACTATCTCACTAATCATTGATAAAAAGGAGGATGGGATTATTTACATGATTAATCTTAAGTACTGTACTGAAGGTCCCTCAGTAGAACCCCAGTATGCATTTCTTTCTTTCTTTTGCCAACTGGATCCATGGTGAAGAAAGCAGAGGTTTGTGGTGTGTGGGCTCTTTATAACAAGGAATCTGCCCTGTGTTTGACTTATTTTTGAGTCATGACTATTTAAACACGATGTGCAACTTTAATTTTCCTCTGACTGAGGCAGCAAAGTTTGAGTGTTTAAACCGAGGCCAAAAACAGGAAGCTAAAGGGATTGATCCTAATCTCAATAGTGTTTGGTGGTACTGCTGCAAAGCCTCAGGGATGCTTGGTTTTTAAGAGAGGCAATTTAAAACATTGCCTTAAATCATCAAGAGAAAATTCTTGATTTGAGTAATCTATTTTAATCAACATTTCCACTTGTACTTAAGTTACTTACAAATATGTGCCATTGCTGTTTGGAGATTGTAAGATTTCTTCTGATCCAGAACACACAGTCCTGCTTCTGAGGGTAGGCTGTTGATGGTGATGTTACCCATCTTTTCTGTAGTGCTATAATTTGGTGGTTAGAACACAACCAGGAAATTGGAAACTTGTGATTTTAGGTCTGTCTTAGCCTTTGGGGATTCATACCCTAACCTCTTTACTTCCTAGGCAAGCATCCTATTTGCTAAATTATAAAATAGTCTGGGTGAGGTTTTCTTCCATGTACCGTGTTAAAATGGGCCATTGGATAGCTAAAAAAGCAGGAGCCATGGTGTAAAGATGTGAGAGGGAACATGCCTTCTGCCTCAAACCTTCTAACAGCCTTGATCTGAGAATAAATCCCCCCATTTGTTGCTGGACCCCATTAACTCTTGTTTTGAGTTCTGTAAGTCAGCTATTATTTTTCCCTTTTAATAGATATACCATACCTTTTTGTTTGTATATATTATTGACTATACGTTAGAGAAAAGTGTTCTGAAGACCAAACTGGTCAGTTAAGTAATGGATCATGATGAATAAGAGCATGATCAAAGAGCAGTGACATATCCTTATACTGTGTTTTACTACTCCTGTTCCTTTTTTTTTTTTTGTCCTTTTGTTTTGCTTGGGTCTATTGGTTATCCAGTGTTGGGTCTGTTGCAGTGGTTTCAGCAATTTATTGAGCAAACTGAACAAATCTATGCAGTATCCCTGTATTTAATATCTATGTTTACAGCAAACCACCAAGGTATTTCATCAAGGTATATTATCATATGTATTACAGAAATTTCCATATAATTTATCAATATTATGCAGCTTAGTTTCTTCCAGTTTCTGAACTGTTTTTGAATTTAGCAACACTGCAGATACTCTGTCTCAACAAGTTCCTGGCAGGCCATGTATGTGTGGTGGGCATCAATTATAAGCTTACTCATAAATCTGTCTTTTTGGTATGTTTTCTTCCTGGCTCCAAACAGTCTTAGAGTTTGGGGCCATTTTAGCAGAAGTAAAAGCATGATGGGATTTGATTTATTACTTAATATAAGTATGTAGTCATTGCTTTTCCCATAATTTTTCCTTGGTATAGAGGTTACTTAAAAGGCAGAGGAGAATGATCAGCATATGGTGTGAGCAGTGGTTTGAAAACCAGACCTGCGTATTAAAATCCCAAAGGGAACTAGAATTCAAAAGGCCATCAAGAGTAAGGGAGTGAGTCAGTGAACTGTCTAGTAATAGTTGTCAACAAGAGGTGCAATAAGCACTGTTAGGGAGGGCCGAGTCTCATGTTTACATAAATAATTTTCCAGTAGCTTTTCAGATTATCATAGAATTAAAAATATATTTATTTCTATAATGGGAAATGATGTCAGTTCTACTCAGACAAACATACACATGATGGAATTTATTTCGTAGAACTAAGTAAATGTCTTGATAGAGATGCTTCTGTCATACTTCCTTTCTGCATTCCTGTTTGTGTATATCTAGACACCGGTTTATAAATGAAATAGTTCTTTTTTTCTTGGTCTGAAACCATATACATATTGTACAAGCAGTTGTTTTTGTATGCTTTTTCATTTCATTTAATATTTACTGATGCCTGACTAATTAACTTTGTTTTGTTTATTTTATGTCAGGGTTGGACCAAGTTTTATGAATTTTCTTTATCTGATCTCCGTGCAGGGTATGACATTATTGACAGGCTCTTTGACGGTAAGGCACTCCTGCAAGTTAACCAACTCCTTTCTCTATCCCAGCTAATCATTTTCTGGGTTTCTTTAATTTTAGATCTCAATAAAGTTAGCAGAGTGTAGATTGTCTCTAAAAGCACTTATTTTGATGAAAGCTGACTGAAGGTTGATAGTTCTGGCCATGAACATGCATTCAGTTGCAGCAATTTCCAGGAAATTTGTAGCACTGGAAAATGTGGTGAGGTGGGAGAGCTTGAGGCATTCCAACTCTCTGTCTGGAAAGCAAAAAAATCACCTTAAGGCAGGCTCTTTAGCCAGAGGCTGATAAGGAACTGCTTCTTTGCTTCCCCACCTACATGCAGGCCCAGCTCTTGCCCTGGGACCCTGTGTAGCCCCTGTGTAGGAGTAGGAACCAGGGCTATCAAACACAGCCTGAAGCCACTTGATAGCTACAAACCATCCTGGATACCCAGGGTGGTTGGAACTGAGAGAATGCCCCCACTTTGAGCCCCTGTCCCATCCTCCTTCTGATCATTTTTCAGGGTTTGACACCCTATTCCAGCTCCAAGGAAATGTGCCCAGCCATCTCCAGTCAGTGCAGACCAGGGTCATCTGGGAGCTGTGCACAGGGCAGGAGGCAAATATGCTGAGACTTGAGCCTTCCTCAAGCTTCTGGTCATAACAGTTGTAGTGAAGATGGCTTTTCCCAGAAGAGATCATTGCAGTGTTTGGAGTGTTGATAATGAACAGAAACAGCTTGAGTTTAATACTGAATCAAGTAATCCATTCATCCACAATACAAATCACAACATTTTAGCTGTTTTCATAGTTTTCAAGAAGTATGATGGGGAGTAAGAGAAAACATATATTTTATTCAGCACTGTAAGCTATACATAAATAAAGTGTAACTGTTTGAATTAGCAAGGACATCAGTAGAAACAACATTAATTTTATATACCATGTTATGTGATCTTTATGATCACAAAAGATCTTAGCTTCTTATATTTCATCTGAAGATGGCATCTCCATTAACAGTCTCCTTCTGGTAAGTTATTCACTCAATCATCCCAGTTATTTTATGAGGTCTGATAGGACTGCAGCCTAAAGCTTTAGAGTTGTGAAGTACTAAGCAAGATGGTAAAAGGATGCAAATTTGTAATGGCTCCCAATCAAATAGTGCTTTTTGTTCTCCAGATGAATATGGTTGATGAACACATCTACATAGAAAGTACCTCACAACTTCTTTAATATGTCTGATTTTCAATTGCATTTAAAAGAAGTTAGCTTAGGCTCTTATCATTGGGGAAAATAACTTTTGTAAATAATAAAAATTAAGCTATTACAATATTTAATGTTATTTGGGTACAAGTTAAGAAACAAAATATGTAAGGATCAGTTATTGGATGTCTTTGTATTTCTTTATGCCATGGAAGATTAACTATAACAACAGGGAAATGTTTATCTCACAATGCAAAAGGTTAAAGTAAAACTAACATTTTGTATCTTTTAGGTGCCAAACATATTCAGTGGGAGTTTGTGCATGGTTTGTTTGAAAATGCCATTTATGGAGGCCGCATAGATAATTACTTTGATATGAGAGTCCTTCGGTCCTATTTGGAACAGCTTTTCAATTCCACCATCATTGGTGGTTCACATCTCAGGGGCAAGAAGATGACCAGATTCCCATGTTCGATCTCTCTACCCAATTCCTGCAGCATTTTGGTAAGTACGCACGCCATGTCGTCAGACATTGAATTTGAATTTTTTTCTTGCAGTGCTGTCTTAACAACTGAACATGCTAATTAATGACAGACTCTTGCAAGGTTCTGAAGTCTACCTGAAATCTGTGGGAAATGAAGGTGTTTTGGTCTAGGCTTGTGAAGTACCAAAGGGACCATATCCAAATCAGCCTAACAGATGCCTCCTTTTTAGGCTTCAACAAACTTACAAAATTGGTGTCCCAGCTAAGGGACCCAAATAGAGAGAAATAGAGATCTAGGATTCCCGTGTAGTGAATGAGGAGAATTAGACAAGTGCAAATGATAATTCAGAATGTCTGGAGGCTCAGCAGGGAGGCACCTAGAACTAGCTAATAGAAAACACTGAGCACAGGTTTATGGCTGAAATCCTGTTCCTCCTCTGAGTTTAAGCACCCAACTAAGCACTACACAATAGTGATTAGAGCAGTCACTAGGAAGGGGAAGATCTGAGTTCAAGGCCCTTCTCAGCTTGAGAGAATAGTAAAATCCATCTCCCAAGAGAAATCCCTGAGTTATCCTCCCCTCTGTTTGAAGAAAAAGGACCACTGTAGAGCCAAGAGTTCAAGAGCTCCATCTTCTTTGGAACCACCCTTCGGGTAGTTGAAGGCTGTTGTCAAATCCCCCCTCAGTCTTCTCTTCTGCAGTCTAAATAAGCTCAGTTCCCTCAGCTTCTCCTCATAAATCTTTTGCCTCAGCCCCCTGACCATTGTCATTTCCCACTGCTGGACTCCTTCCAATTTGCCTGCATCCTTTCTGTGGTGGGGGGCCCCAAACTGAACATGGTACTCCAGATGTAGCCTCACCAGTGCTGAATAATCACTTCCCTTGATCTTCTGGCAATGCTCCTACTAATGCAGCCCAGTCTGCCATTAGCTTTCTTTGCAGCAAGGGCACACTGCTGACTCATATTCAGCTTATTGTCCACAGTAACAGCTAGGTCCTTTTCTGCAGAGTTGCTGCTTAGCTGGTGAGTCTCCAGCCTGTACCAGTGCATGAAATTGTTCTGTCCTAAGTGCAGAACTTTGCACTTGTCCTTCTTGAACCTCACAAGTTTCTTTTGACCCAGTCCTTCAGTTTGTTGAGGTTTCTCTGAATCCTCCAGTGTATCTACTGCTCCACCCAGCTTGTTGTCACCTGCAGACCTTGCTGAGGGTGCACACCATCCCGTCTTCCAGGTTCTTGTTGAAGATACTAAACAAAACTGACCCCAGGGCCAACCCTTGGGGCACTCCACTTGATACTGTCTGCCAGCTAGACATTGAACCATTGATTACTAGACTCTGAGCCTGATGATCCAGCCAGTTTTCTATCCACCCATTCATCCAACCCATACTTCCTTAACTAGTTTGCAAAAATGTTGTGGAAGACTATATCAAAAGCTTTGCTAAAGATAAGGTATATCATGTCCAATACTCTTCCTGCATCCCCAGAGCTGGTCATGTCATCATAGAAAGCAATCAGGTTGTTCAGGCATAACTTGCCCTTAGTGAATCCATGCTGACTGTTCCTAATCACCTTCTTCTCCAAGTGCTTAGAAGTGAATTCCTTGAGGACCTACTTCATGATTTTTCTGGGGACTGAAGTGAAGCTTACTGGTCTGTAGGTCCCTGAATCCTTCTTCTTCCCTTTCTTAAAGCTGGGCACTCTGTTTGCCCTCTTCCAGTCATCTGGAACCTCTCTCAATTGAAATGAATTTTCCAAGATAATGGCCAGTGGCTCTGCAGTCACATCCATCAATTCCCTCATTGTGCATTGTGTTAAGCCCCATGGACTTGTACATGTCCAACTTCTCTAAATGGTCCTTAATCTGTTCTTTTGCCACTGAGGGCTGCTTACTCCTACCCAAACTGTGTGACTAGGTGCAGTAATCTGGGAGCTGACCTTGCCTGTGAAGACTGAAGTGAAAAAGGCATTGAGTACTTCAGCCTTTTCTCTTCTAACATAGCTAGGCATGTTCTGATCAGATCTGACTTTATTTGACTCCTTCAGGGAGTTGGGGAGAATTTAGGGGCCTCTCCAGCTCTACTTTGGATCTCAGAAGAGCTTAGGCAGGAGTTATCTGACTATCTCTTCAGATTGGGTGCCTTTGTACATGGATGAAAGCTTAAATTTAGGCATCTAGGGGCACTTTCTCCTATAAAGTAGAAGTACTGAATGAGTTCATTAGCTTCCATGGTTAGGTAGTTGCTGGGCAAGGTATTCCTGGGAATTTAAAACCTACCTAAACCTTGTTTTGGCACCTGAATCTCTGGATTTAATTGTTAATGACTTTTATAATTTGAGAAAATTCTGATTTAAATTAGTGGCACATGGGAACTTTGAAATATTTTATCTAGAACCAAATTTGGTGGACCCAAGTATCTTCTAATAGAGACTATTCAAATTAGATGTAACACCACTGAATTTGGGAAAATTGGTTTCCTTAGATGTGTGTATTTATTGTCTGCTCTTAAAAATATTTAGGACTGTCTGCATTGAATCAGGACTTAGGACCAGATATTCAATTTAGTGTAAATCACTGCACTCAGATTAAATGGGGCTATGCCAGTTTAAGTCATCTGCTGCCAATGTACCATTATGCACCTGAAATATATAAAAATATGTCTGTGTATATACATACACAAAAGCACACCCAAGATGTAGATCAAAATCCCATTTGTAACACTGTGTATAGTTTCTCTCTCATACACACACATGCTACATGCCACACACTTGCATGACAACTTGTTACTGTGGAAGTGATCGTACAGTGTTACAACAAGATTTCATAGAATCATAGAATCAATGAGTC
>NW_017728906.1:178424035-178430667 GCF_001723895.1 Crocodylus porosus | reverse complement strand
ATCAAAGTTGGCTTTCCTAAAGTCAAGTATTTGCGCTGTGCTAGTTACCCTCCCCACCTTTCTCTGAATAGCAAACTGTTTCATTTCATGTTCACTATCCTCTAGCCTCCCTTGTACTAGCACTTCCCCCACCAGGTCATTCCCAGAGGCTAATACCAGATCCAGCATGCAGTTTTCCCTAGTGGGGACAAGTACCTCCTGCACGAGGTGTAGGTCCTGTATGCATGTCAGGAACCTTCATGAGTGGCTAGACCTGGCCGACTGCTCTTCCCAGTTGATGTCAGGGTAATTCGTATCACCCATGACCACAACATCCTTTGCCTGTACTGCCTCCCCCAGCTGCCTGGAGAATTCAAGATCCAGCTCTTCCTCCTGATGTGGTGTGTGGTGGCCTATAGTAAACCCCTACCACCAGATCCCTCTCCCCCCACCGTCCTTGAAGTTTGACCCACAGAGTCTCAGTTAAGCCTTCCTCTGGTCCCATTTGGAAGGTAGAACGGGTATACTGTTTCCTAACATAGAGCACAACCCCTCACCTTTTTTCCCCTTCCTATCTCTTCTAAACAACCTATAGCCCTCTGTGTCTACTGCCCAGTCAAAAGTTTCATCCCACCATGTCTCCACTAGGCCAACCAGGTCGATTTTACTACTTGCAAGCAGGAGAGTAAGCTCCTCCTGCTTGTTCCCCATGATTCTTGCATTAGTGAAGAGACACCTTAATCCCCCTGAGAGAGCCCTGGGCACCCCCCGTTCCTGAGAGACAACTGTTCCCTTGGTATATACCTGAGCTCTTACCTGGGCAGGTCCCTACACCTTGTTGAGTTTTCTCTTGCTCCTGTGGATCCCCATCCCCTGACAAACTTAGGTTAAAGCCTGATTTCAATTTCATGTATGGAAAAGCAAAACAGAAAGGGCCCTCTGATTTGTGTGTCATTTCATCAAGTAGTTTAGATCTCTCTTCTTTTCAACACTCCCAATTCATGTCTTTGTACTTCTCACTGCCTTAATGATGTAATGCTAAGCACGCTTCATACATTTGGTAGAATGCATATGTGATAAATTTTTTGTGTAAATACAGTCTGATGACAAGGTCCTCGCATTCTGAGGCCATGTCTCTGGAAATAATGCAAACTCATAGTGTATATTTCAATACATACCTTTCACTGGAAGGCTTTAATATTAGGTATGTTAGTGAACCATGGCTCTAAGAAACTAATCCTGCAAAAGATCACACACATGCTTATCTTTACCTGAGTAATCCCAATGAGTGACTAGAGGATCAGATTTTAAGTGCATGCAGTCTCTTGACTATCAGGTGAAGTCAGCCCTCTACACATTTAGTATATACGCTTTTAGGGCAGCAATAAAGGGCATCCTACATTATGATATTCCTTCTGCCCCAATCCACCGTAACTTCTTATTAGAGGTGCATCAGTATATCGGTCCGATATCAGCTGGACAGGCTTGCCCCTGCCCCCTCCCTCTCACTGTGTGGGGTGTTGATCTACACCCCTCCCTGCCCACACCCCTTCTCTCTCCCTTCCCCTTCCCCCACAACAGACTTACCAGTTGCACACAGCTGTATCGGAAATTGGAGCAATATTGGCCGATATGCCTCCTTAAATACTGGCTATGGGTATCAGCCCACAAAATCTCTGTCAGTGCACCCCTACTTCTTATGTCTTGGATCAGAAGAATGCTTCTAATAACTCTAATCCTAGCTATACTCACAGCTCTCTGCCTCCCACACCACCATGTGTTTGCCTCTTTTAATGATATATTTTGATTACAAATATTTAAATGTAATTGGAAGCTAGTAGTGTTCAGTGGATTGCACCTATGCAGAAGAAAGTGACTCGTGTTTTCTAATTCCAAATAGTGAAAATGTTTTATGTCAAGTTACTGTCAATATTACTATCCTATATGACTATTAATGTTAACATAACTTCTACACTTTTCAGTTGAAGTGTGGTAATTACTCTACAATAAGAGACTGTATAGTGGAATAATTATACTTATTGTTTAGGTTAAAGTGAATGTTCTTCCTCAACTTAGGGAATCTATCAGGCTAAACCTGCTGTTTGCCCACTGTATACTGAAATAATTACAGAATTCTTTTTTACTTCACCACATTGTTCCATTATAAACTTGACAATAAAATGTCACATCTTCACATCCTTGAGTCATTGTTCCATATTTAATGCCATTTTTAGATGTCCACAAAATGCTGTTATTAAATTGGTTTTAAATACTACCAGATCAGAATTCAGATTTGAAAAACGGAATGCTAGAATTCCTTTCAGCATAGACTGTTACTTTCACAAGCTGCGATTGTACAGAGAAATTCTATAATCGTCTGTATCCTCCTTTTTATGTAGGATTACCGTGATACAATTGAAGGCCTTCCAGAAGATGATAAACCTGATTTTTTTGGCCTGCCTGCCAATATTGCACGCTCATCGCAACGCATGATTAGTTCCCAGGTAAGTTTTGTTTTGTTTTTCTTTTTTAAATGCTACAGTGCTTGGTAGCTAAGAAATCTTAGTACTTGCCAAAAGAGACCAGAAATCTATTCATAAATATGATTTTAAAAAATAAAATTAGGCAAGATTGGTACATATTCAGTTCCTCTTTCCTGTCAAATATTGAATTTTTCTGTGTAATGTCTGTTAGAATTTTTGAATGGAAAAAGAAATTACAAAAGCATCTCTGTAATTTCTTGTTTTTATCAACGTTATCAAATGTTAGTCTGAGTTATTACAAGTAGTCTTCCAACATCTTATGTTTCCAAGTCTGTTGTGCTGTGGGAATTTTTTTTTAAATTGATTTAAAATTGAAACATTTCCTTATATTTTCATTATTGTAAACATGCCATTTGCTGAGAGCAAGTAACTTCTGTTGACGGGCTTCTAATGTTTCAGGTTTTCTGTAGCCTATATTTCCCACAATTATGTCAGGTGTACAGTCTGTTCCCTACTTTTCAGCTATTCTAGGCCCCCTCTATACATTACACGTGTCGTGCAATTAACTGGTTAATTGCACAACTGCGTTGAGACTAGCTAGATGTGCAGAGTACTTATCATAAAAAGCTCCAACCAGCTATAAAGTAAGACCTTAAAAATGTGTTCTAACGTTATAGCTGGGTGTTATCAAGCTTCAGTTTGCACATGTAGCAGGGTCTCACTTACGGCTGGGAGCCCCCTCAGCTAATGAGGCTCCCAACTGCATTGGTGCACCGTGTCCAGCTGGGGCTGGGAGTCCTGCAACTAAGGGGACTGAGCCCTAGCAGCTGCAGATGCTGGGTCCTAGCACTATGTCTCCTGGTACCAGGACCCAGTTGGGTTTCAGGCACCCCTCAAGCTGGGAGATCATGTCAGCCATGATGTGGCATGGCAGGAGGCATGATTATGTGGATCACACATAAGATTCCATTGTGCCTTTACCTGTGTGGGGAGAGGGGCCCTGACACAATTCTGTGAGGCACAGCTTATTACCTATCTTTTGGCTATTCTAGAAGCAGTAGTTCAGCACGCCCAGTTCTGACCACACCATAGTTTGCCACTAACACTTCTGCCTATTGGTAGTTTGCTTTGCTTTCTGTCATTTCCTTTGCCAACTTTACTTCTATTAATAGCAAGTAATTTATAATATTTCTTCTTCCTTGCCAGTCTTACTGTTTTGAATCTTCCACTAATTTCAGCCACCCAGATCTGCTGGAGCAGCATTTGCTGTCCAAGATTCCTGTACCCCTGCTTAGACAATAACAGAGCTATTCCTTAAACGCTGGGGTAAATCTAAGTAGTGTTCTCCATGTGAGTAAGTGTAGTGGGGTTCTCTCCAAGGGTGGCCATAAAGCCCCTGGAGTCCCCTCAGCCCTTATTCACTTTGCTCTCATTGGACAGTCACCCTTCATTCTCCTGCCATGCCTTACTGTATCCCTTTTCAGATAAGGGAGGCTGTCCCAGGGCTTCCCAAACCTGATATCCTTCTCATGACCACCAGGTGCCCATGGTCATTGCCTTAAGGGCTAACTGCATGGCTCCATCTGCCCCTAGACCGTGCCCCAAGCCTTGCAGTGTTATCACTCAGTGGTGCTTATTAAATATTCTTGACCCCCGTGCTGGGCTCCTGGACCCTCTGGTCCTACTCCCAAGCCTTTCTCTGGGCCCCTGGACCCTCTAGTCCCACTCTCAACCTCCCCCTCCATCCCCGCTGGACTCCTGGACCCCCTAGTCCTGCTTTTAGCTCCTCTTCGCCCCCCACTGGGCTCCTGGACCCTCTGGTTCCATTCTTGGCCCCCCCACTGGGCCTCTTGACCCTCTGGACTGGCTTTCCCATTTGGCGTTCTTCTCAGGCCACTACTTGCCCCCTACGCCTCTCTCTGCCAAGGCTTTCCTCCCCAGGCTTATGGCTTCACCTGCCCATTTTCAGGCCTATTTCTCCCAAGGCCTGTGTGGCTCCCGGTCTTTGGCCTGCTTACCCTGGCTCAGTTGTCTTTATGCCTGCCCATTGCCTCCTGCAAGCAGCGCAGGCTCTGTGGCTGGTGGTAGCTGCATGCACGTCTTGGGACGCATGGCAGGGAAGGGTCCCAGGCAGCGCAACCCTGGCCCCTCCTCCATTGTCCTCCTGGAAATGTACGTGAATCCACCTCCAGCAACATGGATCAGGTCCCTCATGGTTCTCCCACCATCTGCCCCTGGCATAATTCGAGGTTAGGGTGTTATTCGCACTCTGGCCAAAAATGTTGCCAACCCCTGTCCTATACTGAAATGAGGGAGAGTTTTTGCTGTAAGCATGACAAGACTGAAAAACAGCATTTTGGGGGAGTTTTGTTCTTTTGTTTTTCTTCTCTTTTCTTTCCAGATTTGACAGTAAGAAAATGGTCTTTACCAGACAGATCTAATAGATGGTGTAATAGATAAAAAGCTCATGGGCAAACGCCTGCCAGGAAAATCCAGGCCTGAGACAGCTATTCTGTTGTTTGCTCTTTTGAAGTTGTAGTGAGGGATGAATGAAAATACTGTGACAAGAGAAAGCATATAAAGAGGCAAGCATGTAGCTACTCCAAGATGCAGGAGTGAAAGAATATCATGACAGATACCAAAAAGCATATGCCAGTAAAATCAATGGAAATTTCTGTTTTATACACAAGGGTCTTTTTCTCAAAATACAATTGGCAGATGAGTGGGGGCTATTGCTAGGCGGGATTTAGAGATTTTTCTAAGCTGTTCTCAGAATGTCTGTGATCACAACCTGTTTTGCAAAATTTGCAAGATCTGTGAGATTTTCAGCCAAGGCTATAGCATCCAGTTCAGCAGTCAGGTGCCACAGCTAGCTGGCCTTCTAGACTGTGCACAGTGACTTCATAAAATCACAGAAAATGAGGGTTGGAAGGGATCTCAGGAGGTCATGTAGTCTAACCCTCTACTCAAAGCAGGACCATCCCCAAATAGATCATTCCAGCCAGGGCTGTCAAGCCAGGCCTTAAAAACCTCAAAAGATGGAGATTCCACCATGTCTCTGGGTAACTTGTTCCAGTTCTTCACCACTCTCCTAGTGAGTGAGTTTTTCCTAATATCCAACCTAAACATCCCTTGCTGCAACTTAAGGGAGCAAGATGTTCTGTCATCTGTCACCACTGAGAACAGTGTAGCTCCATCCTCTTTAGAATCGCCTTTCAGGTAGTTAAAGGCTTCTATCAAATCCCCTCTCAGTCTTCTCCAAACTAAATACACCCAGTTCCCTCAGCCTCTCCTCATAAGTCATGTGCCCCATCCTGCTCACCATTTTTGTTGCTCTCCTCTGTACTCTCTCCGATTAGCGTGGGGAGAGGGGGTGGGGCGGGGCAAAACTGGACATAGTTCTCCAGATATGGCTCACCAGTGCTGAATAGAACGGTATGATCACTTCCCTTGATCTGCTGGCAAAACTCATACTAATGCAGCCTAGTATACCATAGCCTTCTTGGCAACAAGGGTACACTTCTGACTCATATCCAGCTTATTGTGACCCCCAGGGCCTTTATTGCAGAGCTGCTGCTTAGCCAGTCAGTCCTCAGGTTGCAGTGGTGCATGGGATTTTTCTGTCCTAAGTGCAGGATTTTGCACGTGTCCTTGTTGAACCTCAGAAGATTTCTTTTGGCCCAATCCTCCAATTTGTCTAGGTCACTCTGAACTCACTCACACTTCAAGTAAATCATGTAACCACCCAAATTTACAAGACATCTATTTGTAGAAAAATTAGTAGGCGACCATTGCGGCAGGAGTAGAAAACTCCCACTCATTTTATCAGATTTATCATCTGCTTGTGACAGTCGACAATAAGATATTGTTAATGAAACTGTAATTCCCAGCAGGGCTAGCAGGTTTTCTGGGATAACTCCTTTTTCCAGGGAATCTAGACTATGGTATGGAACATTATAGTGTGTGGATAATAATTAGCACCATGTTGTGATTTGTTGGACTAGTTTGCTACAGTGATTGTGTGTTTGTATGTCTAGGTGAGTTTCATAGTTTCACAGTTTGTAGGGTTGGAAGGGACCTGAGCAGATCATCTAGTCCACTCCCCTGCCATGGCAGGAAAGAATACTGGGGTCAAATGACCCCAGCAAGATGTTCATCTAACCTCCTCTT
>NW_017728906.1:178413964-178423935 GCF_001723895.1 Crocodylus porosus | reverse complement strand
ACATCCCCAAGCAACTACAGAATAGTCCTCCCTGGTGATGACCCCTTCTTTCCACTGGGTATAAGCCTCCTTTTTAGCAAGGAGACATTCCCAGATGCAGCAAGGAGACATTGAGTTGAGCTTTAATGATGGGTCCAAGTATCTGAATGGAAAGGAGGAAATGCTGGTATGCAGGGAGATATTAATTAATGAATTAACCCTCCTTATGTTCATTCAGATTTGTTGTTTGTAATTTCTGATAACCTTCATGTCAAAGACCAAGTTTGATTCAGCTTGCAAGTGGAATCTGTTCAGTAGTGTTAACAAAATCATTAGGAGCAATCTTTATTCCTTAGTTTGTATTTTCTTTGCTTTTTGTAACAGTTTTAACAAATCTGGATGACAAGTTATACACTGAAATGACAAATCACTCTAAACCTTAAATAGTGCGTGCGCGCACGCGCACGCGCACACACACACAGTATATGTATGATTTAATTGATGATTAACATTAGTCTTTGTGATCATTGTTGGTAACAATGGTGGATGGTACAAAAACTGGTAGAATGATAAATGATGAATTGGATGAGCAGGTAAATTGGTCTCAGTTCAGTGTCCGTCTCCTGTGCACTGTGCAAAGTACACTGGCACCCTGTTCTCAGTTAATCCCTGTGAAATACCATATTACTTGTAATAACTGTGTTTTGATATATCTAAGTGCAGTATTGTTAATCTAGGAACTTAGAACATAAGTTCAAAAGTAATCAAAACCAGTGATATGAAAAAGGACTTAACATCAGAGAGGGGAAAAGAACATTAAATGTAGTTTCCCAGTTCAGTGTTAGTGCCAGTAAAACAAAGGTGGTTCTTTGGCATAATTAGCAGAGAAATAAGGTAAGATGATGCATATATGGAATTAGTAAAACTACTTCTGAAATATTGAGAGCAGTTTGGGTGTCAATTTATTAAGTGACACCCAAACAATTTAACAAGGGAACTGACACATTTGAAAGGATTCAGAAAAGAGCTACATGAATGATACGAGTTCTGGAAAATCTGCCTTAGAGTCGGTGACTGTGGTGCACTCTAGAGTGCACTCCCACCTTCAGGGGTATCCTTAAGTCCCAGCTTTCTCTTTGCCATCTGTTGTTTGACTATTGAAAACAATTTGAGATGTTCCAGGGGCTAACTTTGGGTCTAGGTGCCTCAACTCCATTTGTTTTACTCAGGCTTTAATCCATCTTAGCAGAAGAGATTTTGCCAGGTAAAGAATCACACTTTTTATCTAGCTCATGCTTAGAAATTATAGGTCTTCTCACCCAGAGGATAAACCCACCTGTTTGGTCAAATATTCTGGGATCACACCACTGGCAATGAGTAAGATAAAATAAGAGCCAAAAGGTTTTATATAAAACCTGAGAAATAATAAGAACAAAGACAAAATGTTGAGGCAGACAGATATGAAATAAAACAGAAAATGTATGTATGATCCTACCCCTGCATTTTTACTGTCAAAATGCAACTTCCTATGTCAGTTTCCTAGCAGCAACTTACAGGTAGGTCAGCAGGGGGCTAAATCACCTCTATGTTCTGGGTATCTTGAGACAACATTTGTGTCGTGGAACATCTTAAGTATTCTATTCTGTCTGTCTGTTTGCATTCTTCTATTGAATTCTCAGGAAGTATGTGAATATTAAGCATATAACCTACTTTCATTGGTTGGCATCCAATCAACAGGTCAGCTGTGATCCTTGATTGAATTATAACTATGAGATATCAGTCATAAAGATTGCTATTCCCGTATCCTTGGTTATCAGGTACACAAGTGAGTCATAATCTTTCTTTTGTTCCCCTTACTGTGAAACATACAAGTCGCTGATTCAACTGTTTCTAGATGTTAGCATGGAAAATGTAAATTCATGGGAGGTCTGTGGTCCATGTTCCTGAGCTCATTTTCATTCTTGATATGTCATTCCAGATGCAAATTCTCAATGATTAATACTCTCAGCTATCTAGGCTTTGATTCTTTCTTGACTGTGACTCTCATTGTTCAGAGAGTACTACTTAACTTAATCATTACCATGTTATTCAATCCTGGTCACACTATAAAAATATAAAAACACATTCGCAACAAATAACATAGTCCATACAAGCCAGAGTTGCCAAGAGAAACCACGCACCATGTAGCAAACCTAAACATAGCTTAGCATTAGCTGTAAGTAGAAACTGCCTATTTTATCAGTAAATCTAATTCAGGAAACCTATGCATGATATTCCACAAATGCCCCCAAATATTCCTCATTTTGAGATGACTTTGTGACAGAGAATAAAGAAACTCATTGCAGTTTATCCAAAAAAAGCTTAAGAGGCGACATGATCACTGTTTGTACTGAAAGATAGGAAGAAGTTTTCTGGTAGTAGAGGACATAGCACGTTCTGATAGCTGGATGATAAAGCTAAAAAAATCAGAATAGAGGCAAGGCACATTTTAAATGATGAGAGCAAGTAACCGTTACATTTTTGTCTCAGGATGTGAATTCTCTGTATCTTGAAGTCTTTAAATCATGTTTGGATATTTATGAAGGATATGCTTTAGCTCTACTAGAAGTTATAGATTTAATGTGAAGTGATAGCTGCAAGGATAATAGAGGGGTTGAAAAGCAAGCTGCATGAAGAAAGGTTGAAGGAATTATGTGTATTTAGTTTGGTGAAAAGGAGAATAAAGGAGCATGATAACAGTTTTCAAATATTTTAAAGGCTGCCATAAATAGAGAAATTATTGCTATCACTGCCACAGAGGGTAGGACACAGAGCAGTGGGTATAAACTACAGCAAAGTACATTTAGATTAAGTCTCAGGAAAAAAAACTTCTTTATTTTCCAAAGTGAGGGGCAGTGAAACAAACTGCCAAATGTTATTGCAGACTCTCATTTTAGAAGATCTCTAAGAAGAGACTGTCTTTAGGATGGCTCAGAAATTATGTGCCTTTGTACAAGGACTGGACTAGATGGTTCTTGAGGTCTATTCTAGTCTTAGGATGTATGCAGGAATTACTTTATGGTCAATGGCCTTTATTTTGTAGGACATTAACCTAGTCCTCCCTGGTCTTAAAATCTAGAGACATGGGAATGTGTTTAATCACAGAATGTTAAGTTTGGAAGGGAATTCAGGATGTTATATAGTCCGACATCCTGCTCAAGACAGGATTGTTTTTGACTGAAACATTCCAGCCAAGTGTCTGCCTAACCTGGTCGTAAAAACATCCAAAGTTGGAGATTATTTCACAGCCTGTCTTGGTAGTGTGTTCCAATGCTTAACTTTCTCATAGAGAGAAAATTCTTCCTAATATCCAGCCTAAATTTCCCCTTGCTGCCACTTAAGACCATTGCTCAGGTATTTGAAGACTATTATCAAAACTCCCCTCGGTCATGTTTTCTCTAAACTGAATAATCCTAGTTCTTTCTGCCTTCCTAGAAAGCTTTTTCCTAAGCTTCATATCACTTTTGTTGCTCTCTGTTAGACTTTTTCCTCATCTTTTTTTGAAAAGCGGGGCCCCAAACTGAACACAGGTAAGGACCAGTGCATGTCAACAGAATCACTTCCCTTACAACCCCGTATGCTATTAGCTGTTCTTGCAATAAGAGCACACTGTTGGCTCATTTTACAGTTTAATTTACAGTTTATTTTAACTCCTAGATCCTTTCCTGTAGTATTTCAGCGTAACCAGTCCTTCCCCGGTTGTATTTTGTGCATGTGATTTTTTTGTCCTAGAAGAAAGACTTTGCACTTCTTCTTGTTAAATTACATGCAATTGATTTTGGACAATTTCTCCAGTTTATCAAAGATTGAACTTGTGCATATTTTTAAAAGGTTATTTTATTATTGTTGGCATACTGTGTGGAATGAAGCTGTGTAAAAGGACTTCAGTAGGTATATGGAAAGTGCATAGTCTGGTGCAGTGTTGCTCAACATTTTTGGCTGGCAGGTTTCATGGGAAGGGCCCAATTCATCTGTGGGCTGAATTCAGTAAGGCTCCATCAGGCTGGGGGGGTGGGGAGGGACAGACACAGCCTGGCCCCGATCCAGCTGTGTGGTGGAAGGGGGTTTGGGTCAGCCCCACATGGCCTCATGGAGGGGGAGGGGAGGGGCAATGACCTAGTCCTGAGCCAGCCCCACAAGTGGAAGGGGCAGGGTCTAGTGCCAGCCTGGCCAAGTGGAGGGAAGGGTACATGGTCCAGCCCTCTGGGGGTTGGGGAAGGGAGGAAGGGGTTGTGACCTAGCCCCACAGGGATGGGGGAGGGGACATGGCCAAGTCCCACTGAAAGAAGGACGTGAAGCCTGACCCTGACCTGGTAGCCTAGAGGGAAGGGGTGTCATGGCCCAGCTTAGGCCTTCCCCGCAGAGCTTAGTATTTTGGCACTAGGGAGGGGTGGCAGTACTACCACTGCTCTACATGAGACGAAGAGAGCGGGGTGGGAGAAAAGCCCTGAGAAACTGGAACAGGGAATACTTACCCCATCAGGAGCAGAGAGAAGCCTGACCAGAATGTGGGGCACATTGCTCATTTCCACAGTGTGTGCTCCCTGTGGATTGGTGGAGGGAGCATGCCAAGCAGTACTTCCAACCCTGGGGAGGAGCAGCTGGGGGAGGACCGGGACAGACAGATGAAGAAGACACTGGAGGCTTTCCCAGCAGTAGATGAGGGAGGCAGGCACACTGGCCAGAGTGGTTGGAGGACCACTATTGAGTCCAAGCAAGCACTGACAAAAAAGTCAGCAAGCACTGAGGCAAGGCACTGCTTGAGGACAGCCCAGAAAAGCTTAAAGGGATGGAACCTGCACTGAAGGGTCTGTGAGTTGCAGGGGTTATTGCCCCTCAGTTTCCTGAGTTGTTCTTTCTTCTTCTGTGGATGTTTATTTATGTTGGGAACTGTAGTCCTTTCATTCGGCGCCAGCTTCTCCCCACTGAGGATACCAGCAGTCTTGACCCTGGGTAGGAAGGTCAGGGCGAGAATCAAGCGATCCTTCTGGCCATTAATTGGGTGCAGTCTCAAGGCTCATCTTAGTTGACTATGATCCAGGTGCCAAGGAGTTTCTTTTCCTTTTTTTGTTTTGTTTTTGAATTTTTGGATATAGTCTTAAGGGGCATGGGACGATGTTAGTTGCTCCGAGAGCCTGTTAAGGCATTGACTCGCAGCTTGATTATTGGACTATGTTTTTGTGATGGTATCCTAAAGGGGATCAACAGAGACGGGCTAAACAAGAGGGCCTGGAATGAATTGTCACAGGGTCCCTGTCTCATGGACTGGATGAAGACTCATCTGGATTGAGAAACATATAACCCAGTGAGTTATTAAGTTACAAGGGCCTTAGGATACCTGAATAACTGTAGGTGCTCTCCTAGGTGCTCTTTCAGTAATCCATCATTCAGTGGCTGGTCACTTAAAGGCTACAGGATCCTGAGCCCATTGGGTATCAGCTGGGATGCTGTAAGGCTGAGGTATAAGGGGAGACAGAGTCCCACAAAGAAAACCCTCCAGAAGGACCTTGCAGAACTGTCACTCAGCCCATAGATTTAATAGATTCAGGGTTGGAAGGGACCTCAGCAGATCATTGAGTCCAACTCCCCTGCCCTGGGCAGGAAAGAGTGCTGGGACCAAATGACTCCAGCCAGGTGCTTGTCCAGTCTCTTCTTAAAGATTTCCAAGATAGGGGAGAGCACCACCTCATTTGGAAGCCCATTCCAGATTTTGGTAACCCTTACCGTAAAGAATTTCTTCCTAATGTCTAGTCTTAATCTGCTCTCTGACAGTTTGTAGCGATTGTTTCTAGTTACTCTAAGGGACGCCTTGGTAAACAGAGTATCTCCTATTCCTTGCTGCTCCCCACTGACAAAATTGTAGATGGCCACCAAATCCCTTGTCAGCCTTCTCTTATGGAGGCTGAAGAGATCCAGGTCCCTCAACCTCTCCTCATAGGAACTATTCTGCAGCTCCCTGATTGTATGAGTGGCTGTCCTCTGGACCCTCTCAAGGTTATCCACATCCCTCTTGAATTGTGGCGCCCAAAACTGAACACAGTACTCCAGCTGCAGCCTTACCAGTGCTGCATAGAGGGGAAGTTTCACCTCCCTAGTCTTGTTCGTGATGTGTCTATTAATGCATGATAGAGTGTGTTTAGCTCTATTGATCATTTCGTCACATTGTCAACTCATGTTCATCTTTGAGTCAACTATAACTCCAAGATCCTTTTCTGCTGCTGTGCTGCTTAGAAAGTCATCTCCCAATCTGTATGTGTGTTGGTGATTCCTTCTCCCTAGATACTTATCCTTGTTAAACTGCATCTGATTTTGTTCTGCCCACTTTTCCAGCTTGTCCAAATCCACCTGAATCCATTCCCTGCTCTCCAGTGTCATAATTTGGTGTCATCCACACATTTGGACAGTGTGCAAATCACTAATGAAGGTGTTGAACAGCACTGGCCCAAGAACTGAGCCCTGGGGGTCACCACCGCCCACATCCTTCCAGGTCAATATTGACCCATCCACCACCACTCTCTGGCAGTGTCCCATTAGCCAATTTGGCACCCACCTGACCATGTAATCATCTAAGTCACACCACTCAGTTCTTTTATGAGAATGGGATGTGACACCATATCAAAGACTTCTTTAAAATCCAAGTATGTGACATCTACCTTGACTTCTGCATCTAAGCAGTTTGTGACCTGGTCTTAAAAAGAAACAAGGTTTGTCAGGTAGGATCTACCTGCTATGAATCCATGATGGTTGCCCTTCAGCATTATTTTTCCTGATGGACTTACACAAATACATTCCTTAATAATTTTTTCAAAGGTTTTCCCAAGGATAGAGGTGAGACTAACTGGTCTATAGTTACCTGGATCCTCCTTCTTCTCCTTTTTGAAAATAGGGACCACATCGGCCCTTCTCCAATCCCCTGGAACCTGCCCTGAGTGCCATGAGCTCTCAAACAGTTTTGTCAGTGGTTCTGCTGTGACACTGGCCAATTCCTTTAGCATACTTGGATGAAGATCATCTGAGCCTGCTGACTTGAACACATCAAGCCCTTCCAAGTGCCCCTTCACTAGGCAGACACTAACTGTTAGTGGGCTGATGTCCCCCTGTACCTGTCTGTAGTCCAGTTTGGTGATGTCTTTATCCGTGTTCAGGAATACTGATGCAAAAAACTCATTGAAGAGCTCAGCTTTGTCCCTCCTTTCTGTCACTAACTGCACTACCCTGTCCTATAGGGGCCCTATGTTACCCTGAACCCTTATTTTGCTCCCTATGTACCTTAAAAAAGGACTTTTTGTTGTCCTTAATTTTTGTTGCCATCCTGAGTTCCACTGCTGCTTTGGCCTTTCTTACTAACTCCCTTCAAGTGCAAGCCAAATTTTTAACACTAGCATAACTTGCTGAAATAGCACTCTCTTTTTTTCTGAACTCTTTGTTACTTAAGAAGAAAATTGTTAAACCATTTATAGTTTATGCTGGGTCAGACGAGAGATTTTGTGTTCACCTTTTGTTCAAGGTGTTTTCAAAGGCTCTTTTTACACAGGTATCTGAAAAAAGATTACAAAACCTGCCTGTTTTTAATATCCAATTTTGGTTGTAGAAACATCAAATATATTTCTTCTAAAAAGCAGAATCAAGAAGACAGGCTGCTGTTTAGATTCAAACGCAACTCCTAGCGAAGGAGATAGTCATCAGAAAGGATGGACAGATAACAGGGAGAAGAGGGTAACTTCAAAGCAAACTGATATAATATTTGAAAAAAACTGTTTGGCTATTCTAATGACTAGGTTTCTTTCATTCTAGTTAATATGTGATAGATTTTATCTTTTAAATAGTTTTTTTTAAAAGCTAATGCATCTGTATTAATATTTTGATAGAGGTAGAAAATATCAGAATTTTATCATAATTATAACAAAAATATCTGGAAGTTACTTACCTATCTAAACAAAGCACATAGCATATGTGAGACATCACTTCTTACCAGTTTTAGCATTTCCATCTTTAATTCCAGGACTTTTTCAGGACTATTGGTACAAAAGCGTGCTTTCAACAGTTGCTGGAGTAAAACTAAGCACATGTGTGAAGGCTACCTGCTGCCATTTTTGAGCATATCTGCCTTTCTTCCAAAGAAGAGCAGGAACAGTGTGGCCTATAGTTAGCTGTTTCAGTCTGAATTCAAGCAGAAGATAACTTTGCACCTTATAGACTAATTAAATTTAAACTACACACATATACAGCATAAGCTTTCATGAGCAGGAGCTCACTTCATTATATGCTGTGAAAAGACATGCACAGTGCAGTATAAAGAATGGAGATAAGAAGGAAGAGGGGGAGAGGGTAGTGATGGGAGAATCCGTTGTAACAAAGGGGTCACAAAAGCTAATCCTGGTAATTGGAAAAGAATATGTAGTCCCGGTTTAGATAATACTTAGGGACCTACCAAATTCATGGTGAAATGTGGGTTCTGTGGCAGCTCCTTTAATCTTGCAGGTTCCTCCATACACCCCTCCCTGCCAATTGGTGGAGGGGACCCACTGCTTGCTCCTGATAGGCAAGGAGGCAAAAACTATGCCATTTTCTCCTCCCAGCTGGCCACAGCAATAAACAACAGGGCCACCAAGGCCTCTCAGCCAATCAGGGGTAGGGGGTGTACAGGAGAACCTGCACAATTGAAGGAGCTGCCACGCAGCCCAATTCCTCCATGAATTCACTAGGTACCTAATCATACTTAACACAAAGCAGTCTGTAGGCTGTAGGGTGATTTCTTGTTCTGCAATTTCCCCTTCAAGTCAGTTTTTAAGGGTTTGTTGCCTGAGAATAGCTACACTGAGGTCATCAATGGAGTGTTCGTGGAGTATAAAGTGTTGTGCCACAGGCCTCTTTCCACAGTTGATTTACATATTGCTCTGAGAGCAGCAGCCTTATTTTACTTGCCTAGAAACTGGTGCAACTGAAAATATTTCCTTGATTTTTTTTGTGGACAGTGGCTTCCTACCAATAAATGGCATTTTATATTTTGTAGTACATGGTTAATAACGTGTATGTGACAGCAGCAATGTCTATGATACCCCCTGGCAACACCTGTCCCCACTCTAGCTCCATGGGGTACCTTCCCTTTCTTCCTTGCCATGCTTTGATGTTATTTTTAAGGCTTTGGGAGACTGTCCCTGAGGCCCCAGGGTCATCCCGGTCTAGTTTCATCTTGCCTCTAGGACACTACACTGTAGCCCTCCTGGCCCTCTATGTACCTCAGGGCACCAGTTGCCTTATGGGCTATCTGTGACATCTATAGTCTTGCCCTTGCAGATGTTAGTTTAAATTGTCCACTGGGCCCTCTGGCCCATCAATCAAACACTCCAGTTGACCTTCCAAGCCCTTGGCCCTGGCATGGTCCTTGTTTTCCTGGGTCCCTGGACTTAGTACTCCTGGCCTTAGTACTCTTGCCAGGCCCCTTCCACCAGTCTTTAGCCCTGGTGGCTTAAGCCTGCTATGACTTCCATGTCACTGCCATGGACTTGGTCCTCCTGGCCTTAGTTTAGTTCCCCCAACCTTTCAGCATACCTGACCCTAGCCTGGGCTGCTTTGGCTCACCCTCAGGCCTCTGGGTCCCGAACCCTGGGCTGGGCTGCCTGTCATTGCCCTTAGTGCACTCAGCTTCATCTTAACTCCTCACATCGTCCTCAGCCCTCTTGGTAGCAGGCAGGGGGTCGGGGACCGAGTGCCCCACCAGTAACTCCTCCATGGCCTCCATACCTCCCTTGTAGCCACACTGGCTGTACAATAAGAATCATCCCCACACTGGGTCACTACTTTCCCACAAGCTATATGTCTCCTTTAGCCCTTTCATCAATAAGTCACTGTACAGACTTTGGGTCGAAGGTGAGTGGTTGCTCCTTAAGGAGACGATCCTCCATGCCCAAAGGGAGGTAATCCCAACAAGGGTCAAAGGGAGCAGGAGGGCA